>NC_090989.1:12137343-12438750 GCF_041146395.1 Eulemur rufifrons | reverse complement strand
AGATATACCCTGGTGGTTCTATTTCTCTCGAGAATCCTCACTAATATAGGGGGTCTGACTCTCTCCTACTTTGAGCACATGCCAATGAGAAGGATAAGAAGACCTGAGGCTCTGAGAGCCAGGGGGTCTCTGCGAGGGTCCTACACTGCCTACCAGCATGGGTCTTGGAGGTGAGGTCAGCGGAGGCATAGACCCAGGAGCCGGTGAAACCAGCCTGTCTTCTGCTGCTGCCATGTGTTCTAGTAACACAGTGCCAGGATAATGGGAATCCCAGGTCCTGGAGCCTAAGAGTGGAGAGACATCTGGGCACATGATGACAGATGGCAGGCCAGAGGAGGCCAGGTCAAGACGGGGCAAGGAAACAGGAATGAGGGCAGTGAACGTCCTGGGAGATCTCTGTGCACATCTGGACCTGAGACACCTGCTTGTCCATCATTCCACTTGTCAGCATCTAGACAGCAAAGGTAGCAGAGTGATTAAGTGAGACCTCAGCAGGTAGCTAAGCTGGGGTCTTCTACCTATAGGTCCATGACTTTAGGCAGACTAGCCTCAATGTGTTTCAGGTTCCTTATCTGGAAAATGAGAATATTCATACATATTTATTATGCTTAAAGTTGTGTGAAAATAAATAAGATAATACCAGTAAAATGCTTAGCAAGGTGCATAGTGGTGCATAGTGGTGACTCAGTAAACATTAGTAGTTATTCTTATCACTATCATTATTGCTGTTTCAAATCTCAGCCTATGACCAGCTCCATCGGAGCAAACCAATATCAGAACTGGCATCTTGTGCATCAGTTCTGGTTGATTGATAGTGGCTGTCTGTTGAAAAGGTTTCTAAGGTTGCCCTTAGGCTCATTTGAAAGAAGCAGTGGTCTGGGATCGATTGGCAATGTCTGCCATGGCACTAGCAGGGGAGTGGTAGCAGACAGCTATGCACTTGCCTCCCTGTGTTCTGCATTTCACAACTTACCTGACAAGAAATACTAAATCACAAATGTGCCCGTTTCAAGTTTCTAAGAGAATACCTATAAACAGACCCCAAAAAGACCAGTTCTTAACTGAAGCCAACTGCACATGGCTCTTGTTAAAGTTGTATTAAAAGCAGGCACTGCATCCATTCTGTTCAGAGTTCTGCAGAGAATTTCCATTTTATCATTCCCAGTTGCTC
This sequence comes from Eulemur rufifrons, assembly GCF_041146395.1. Taxonomy (NCBI): domain Eukaryota; kingdom Metazoa; phylum Chordata; class Mammalia; order Primates; family Lemuridae; genus Eulemur; species Eulemur rufifrons. The sequence goes on along the minus strand of NC_090989.1, from coordinate 12,437,579 downwards.
CACAGCATTGACGCCTGGAGTGGCGGGTGAGCCTCAGGTGGGCTTGTCAAAAGCAGAGCTGGCACTTAGCTTTCCACAGCTGGTGCTATTAAAGCAGAGAGCCCTGGAGTGCAAAGAGATCCCCGTGAGAACACAGTGCAATGGAAAAAGGCTGGGAACTTACAGGGCTGGGGTCCAGCCTCAGCAGAAACTTCTGTGTGAGGCTGGGTGGGGCTGTCTCTTACAAAAAGGTAAATGATCTCCAGGATTCCGGCCAATTTTTTTATTCCATTCTAGCAAAGAAAGGTACCTCATGTAGTTACTCTATTTTTGAAGGAGGGAGAAGTGTGCAAAGATGTACACGTTAGCAGACCCTCACCCTTCTTGAAGGACCTTCTCCAAAGTTTCCCTAGATTCCCAAATGGTGGAATAGCACCCCAGGCCCATTTTCTCCTGGAGATGAATTTTTCACAATGATCAAAGAGTTTATCAGTGCAAAGACGAATGATATGAAAGCAAGAATTATGGAGCAAGTTACCTGGGGAAGTGGATTCAGGGGCAGAGCAGCTTCATGTCTAGTACCTGGCCCCCCGCCCACCCTGCCCCATGCACATGTACTCACACACATCAACTTCATATCCCAGGGAACTTCTTATTTCAGCAAGAAGTTATAAATTAGTACATGTCGTGGACCTCTGATATCAACACTACAACTGCTAAATTCATCACCACGAAGTGTCCATGACTACACACACACATGAAGTCCCCAGACAACCGTGGCTATGTAGTATGTTTTAGTAATACGGCACTAAGAAAATTACACAATAAAATATGCAATTCTCTTACCAATAGCTAGACGCTGAAAACGTCATGACAATTTCCCAAACCATAATGGATTCTGCACCTGTCTTTTCTCATATACAATAAGTATAATATATAATAATTTATTAGCATAAATCTATAAAAATGACTTTTAATAACCATCCAGGTCCTCGAAGCCAAATGAGATGTGTCTCTTTTCAAACAACCTCCTGGGGAGTGGCTGTTCTTATTGGAGTGGTGTGGTCACTTTCAGTCCTTCTCCTTAGAAACTGCTTTTCAGAGCCAGTTCAGGGTCTCAGAAGGAAATCAGATGTTGACACACCTTGTTTTAGGTCTAAAACATATTTCGAGATCCATCACGATGCCACAATTCACTTCTCTTCAAGTTTCAAAAACCATTTACAGAGACTTCCGTTTGAATTGATCTTTGCTGTTTTCCAAAACCCAATTCTACCCTTTATGGAGGAAAATGATCCGCTGTTAAGGCTCCTGGGGAGAGTGAACCACGGGATCTGAATGCAATTCCTCATGAACAATAGCAAAGGTGTTTTAGACTTGGGCAACATACACAGAATATATTTATAGCATCATTAAAGGGGCTGATTTAAGGGGATGGCATTCATTGGAGTTTATTAAATGACCAAGTTATAGGGGTATCAAGTTGGCATTTCCAACTTGACCTCTGACCCCTCTCTGTCTACACCCATTCAGCCTCCCCGCCTCCATTACTGCTGTCAAAGTGGCTGTGCCAAAATAGCCGCTTCAAAAAGCCCCCAGCATCCTAGCTGGTGTGTGGGAGTGCCTGGGGTTCTGCCCTCTTGTCATCCCGGGTCAAGGAAGTCTAAGCCTCCAAACATGACTTGCTTGTTTCTGTGCCTACTCACAGGATGAGGCCACGAGCCAGGCAGGACATTTTCAAAGACACCATCAGGGGAAGCCAACAAACTGGGAAAACATTAATGAGGAAATGACCAAAAAAAATGCCCAATGCCATCCTCTGACTCACTTACAATTCTGCCACCAGGCTGAATAGAAAATGCTGAATCCAGGTTAACTGGGCTCCTGTTGGGGAAATAGGACATTTGAAAGCTTTTCATAGTCTCTGTGCTTGCACTGACTGTGAAAGGGTCACCAGAGACATCCCAGTTACTACCCTTAATGGTTTCCAATCTGTCCTCAGCCGACCTTAGGTCCGTGGCATGGGACACCTGCCCACCCCTTTGCAGTAACTGTGTCCCCGTTTGACTTACACACCCTCTCTCCTGCATTCTGTCCCATAGGACCAACGGATGTCCCACTTTTGATCCAAACTTGGCGAGTTCAAGTGCAAGCTCACCCCCGCCCATCACAGGTGGGACTCCCTCTGCTCACTCCTTCGCTGGTGTTCTTACGGCACCTGCCCCCCAGCCCCCTGGGCACAAAGCCTTGGGGGGCCCCTCTTCGCCACTCGCCACTGTCTCTCCTTGTCCCTCACCATCGGCCACGAGCTCCCAGCGATTCTGCCTCATGCTGTGGCTCCCGGCTACCCCCAGCTGACTCCCTAGTGGGACCTCTCCTGCCAGCTGTTCTCCTACTGTCCCTTTGCCAGGAAAATCCACCCCACATGTCCATCTATCATAGATTCTTCTCCCCCAAAGACTGCTTTAATCACTTCCCAGAACTTTCAATGGCTCCCATGGTCCTTCTGTCAGTCAAGGGACTGTTCATGTGGTCCCCACTTAACCTTGCCAGTTCAGACGGCTCTACTCCCTGTCCCCTGGCCTCTTTTACTAAAGGGGATCCCTTCCTCCCCCACAGCTGGTTTCCACGCAGGGGGAGTTTCTGTAAACACCCTGGCCCCTCAGCCCCTCACTCTGTCCTCCCCAGCAGGAGGGACTTGTCTGACTGGTTAGTTTGGGAGAAGGAACTCGGGACTCCCAGCCCAGTATCTTGCTCCTCCCTCGTTATCTTGGGAGCCCGTGTCCAGAGGCAGCGCTCCCAGTGGAGGCCCGTGCTGGTCCTGGGCCGTCTGGGATGGGAACTGGAGGATCCGCATCTGCCAATATCAGATTTCTCAGGAATAGAAGTGATTGTGTTTTTGGACTCTCCTCTGCAGTGTTCTTTTTCATCACTTCCCCGTTAGTATATAACTCTAGGGAAGAGGGGGGGCTCCAGCTTGGGCCCCCTCTCACCCCAACAATCCTGGAACTTTGCTGCCCCTGGGTCTTGCCCTACCATTCCTTCCTCCCTCCCAGCAGCACCTGCCTCTCTCGCTCTGTCCAGTTCCTATCCACCTCCAAGTCCCTCCTAAAGTCCCCCATCTCCCCTCCATCTGCCCTCAGTGCCTGGCCACCCAGTCACTTGGCCGTCGTACGCTGCTACATCGCATTCCTCGGAGCTTCATCTTACATTCTGGTTGAAATTCTCACCTGTCCATGTTTCGCCTCTCCGGGAAACTATACCTGAGGGCAAGTACGTTCCCTTTGGCCTCATTTTCATGTTTATCTTCCACGGCACCTGTCCAGGGTCTTGCTTAAGGTGATCTCTGGGTGACGGGGGTGTTTAATTCAGCCACTGACAGTGCACAAATGTCGTCCCACCTCATCCCAGCCCCAGACACTGTAGAGACCCCAGTCACGGCTTCAAGGCAACACTGGCACGGTCCTTTCAACTTCTGACACTTTGATTGTGGCCTGCGACAGTAACTCCACCCAAGACATGGGAAACGATCACAACGACTTAGGAGATTTCCAGGACCCTTTCTGTGACAACACATCTATTCTGTACCAAAGAACTTTGCCTTAAATATGAGCAAAACACGAGACAGCAAGCACGTAACACAAGCATGTTGGCTACACATCTCCCACAAGCTCCTGGGCTCCTTAAAGACAGGCCTTAGGTCCTTTTGGTCTACCCAGGAGCACCAGCGCTGCGTAAAAATCTCAGGAAACACTCTTTAGCTCAATTTATTTGTTAACAATGGGAATGATCTCCAAACACTGGCTTCAGGGTCACGTTTGTTCTTTGATTATGTAATGTAGTATTTTGTTACTTGAGGTTTAAACTTCATGCTTTAGTCGCAGATAAAATAGAGAGTGACGCATCTAAAACTAAGCTGGGGTGTATCTGTGTGTGAAAGAGAGAGAGAATTAGGGAGAGAGAGAAAGAGAGGGGGAGAGAGAGAGACAGGTTGATTAAAGGCAACAAGGCCAGTCTTTAAACAAAGTGCCATTCCCATGAACAAACTAGTTCTCATTACAGTCATTTGGCAGTTCTCTAAGCCTCCACGAGCACTAAGTGGGTAGAAATACCTCTTTGATTCAAGGCAGTGGTTGGTGGAATAAACCATACGCTCCTGTCGGGTGCAGGGACCCACAGAGAGCCCATTCTAGCCACGAACAAAGGTTTGGGGGAGGGCGGCTTCCTGTACAATGCAACTGAATGATTGACAGGCAGATTATTATGAGGCTGACTCGGCCTCATCTGGCCTTTTTTAAGTGCAATACGGTCTGCATAACATGACATATGAATGCTAAACTCCTGGCAGGTTCTTAGAATGGGGACAATGAAGCTGGCAGCCTGACACCGGCACAGCTGGGAGGGGAAGGCTTGGTCTCTGCACATTAACACGTTTGACATTTGCTATCTAAAGGGAAGGGCTAATAAATAACCTGCCAACGATGACACTCTGTAATGACAGCTTTTATTACCAGCCAGTTAATCCTCCACTCCAGCTCTGTCCTTTCAGGCCATCTGGTGTTGAATTCTTATTTACTTATTTTTATTTTCCTGGAGCTTGAACTTGGAACATTTGCCTCCTGCTGGTGTCATATTTTGAAGTTGATTCAAGGGCTGGGACAGTGGCCGGCTGGTCGCAGGTGAGTCAGCACCAAGGTCTGCAGAAAATGGGAGTTTTTAGCATGTGACCTTGGGTTTGGGGTTCACCTGCATGAAGCCAGTTAGTCTTCTGGGGTCCAGAGGGGTGGGGGAAATTCACCTCTTGATTCCCACCTCTTTCCATAAACAATATGCATAGTTTCTACCTCAGCTGGATCTGACACGCATTTATTGAGCATCCACTGTGTGCTCAATATGACATGTTCTAGGGACATAAAATAAGCCTATTTAAAATATAGCCCATCCCTTCAAGGCCGAAGCTGACAGATCAGAAGATGAGGCCCTCGCGTAATAAATCTCAATGATAAGACATGAACTCTCTGGAGAAGAAGCATAAAGTGCTATGGGGTCAGAGATGAAGAGGTAATTCCTTCTTCCTTAGAGGAATTGAGGAAGAAGTTGTCCAGAACTGGAAAGTGCCTGACGTTTGACCCTATTTGCAAGCTAACAGGTTAGCCAGCATTATGGACTGAATGTTCGTATCCCCCAAAGTTTGTATATTGAAGCTATAACCTCCAATGTGATGGTATTTGGAGGTGGCATTGGGAGGTAATTAGGCTTCGATGAGGTCACAGGGGGTGGGGCTCCCTTGATGGGATTAGTGTCCTTATTAAAAGAGACCAGAGAGCTTTCTCTGTTTTCTCCCTCTCTCTCTCTCTCCCTCTCTTCCTGCTTCTCTCTTTCTCTTTCTCTCTCACTCTCTCTCCACCCCCCACACCCCACACACACACCATGTGAGGACACAGCAATAATTTAGCCATCTTCAAGCCAGGAAGAGAGCTCTCACCAGAAACCCACCTTGCTGGCACCTTGATCTTGGACTTCTAGACTCCAGAACTGTGACAAATAAATGTCTGTTGTTTCAGCCACTTGATATCTGGTATTTTGTTATAGCAGCCCAAGCTGAAGACAGCTGGCCACAGTTTCATGGATGCTGGCAGAAGACACAAAACACCCAGCCAGGGACAAAGGACTTTATTACTCACAGCAACCAAAGTGTCAGCTTTTGTGCAGGTTCTCCAAGCTCAATTCCCAGATGTGATACCCTCACACACAGAAAGTTACATTGCAGGAGAGGAACCCTGGGCTCAGGGAACCCAGTTCTTTTCTAGTGGGCAATAAACATGCCTGGGCTTTGTTCTGGAGAAAGACACTATCTTCCAAGGCAGTTCATTAGACAAACATCCTTGAAAAGAGAGTGTGGAGCAAGTCAGTAGGTGCCTCTGATCACAGATGTGCAAAAACACAGGAGATTCATGGAGAGTTGTCTCTCAGCAGGGGCCACCAAACCAATGAATGTCAGTTTCCCATCAAAAGATTTTTTTAAAGGCCAAGAAGCATTCAGAGATGGAAGCAGAAATCTTCTCAAGGTTGCATTTCTCTGTGGTTGGCTAGATATAGGATCCCCTTAAAATACAATCCACAGGGCCACTTCTGGATAAACTCCCCCAGCTGTAACCTCATGGAAGAGTAGAAGGAGCCATGGAAAAACAGCTGTGTGCAGACAGCCCTGGTGGCTCCATGTGCAGGTGCATCAGAAGTGAGACAGGGAGAGATACTCAAGGCCCTTCACAATCTGGTCCTTGCCCAACTCCCAGCCCTGTGTCTGGAAACTCCCTGCCTCTTACTTTATAATCCATCATGGTCTTGGTTCCACACCTTGCTCTTTCTCTCACTCCTTTGTCTTTTACCATGCAGTTCTCTGTCTTTCTCACCCCAAAACTCAGTTCATTTGACTCACCCCTCATCCTTTAAGACCTGGCTCAAATACTGTCACCTGCAGACAGCCCTCCTAGGTCTTCCCAGGCTGGGTTTTGTGCCTTTCTCTGTGCTTCCTGCAACCCACTGTGTCCACTTCTGTCACTGCCATTCTGCACCGTTCTTAGTTATCTGTATGTATTTTCTCCCCACTGGACGCTTGGATCCCTGGAGCAATGTCTTTTCCTCTCTGTGTTCCCATCCCAGTCCCCAGCCCCGAGCAGTTACCCAGCAAATATTCACCAAACAAATGACCCTCATTTTGTCTTCCACCCTGCCCTGGACATTGTGGGTCTGAGTCTACAAAGGGCTAAAGATCCATTAGCAAATGTGAAAATTACAGGAGAACTCAACCACATGCCACAGAAAACACTGTTATTTGCAAATAACCCCCAAGGAGTCATGAGATAGTGAAATTTAGTTATTTTTATCCACTATTATTCTTTTATTATTTCTGCTTTCTTCCTCTCCTGAAATGCAATTGGCAGATGTATATCATCTCTCTCTCTCTCTCTCTCTCTTTCGCAATAGTATTGCATAACCCTTCAGTAGCTTAAAAGTGCCACCCACCTCTGTTCTACAAAGAAAAATGAGAAATGGAAAATGCTCAATTATCAGATAGTTCCAAACCTTTGTTTTTGTTTTGAGAGTTGGTGATGAGCATTGCTGATAGACACCCCTAAAAATCTGATGAAATACATAGACCTTCTCCCCCCAAAGTTTATATGCCCATCTACACACAAAATTTCGCAGACAATTTCAGGGAGTTGATAGGAACCCATAGTCCCCAGTTATAAAAATAAATTAAAAAAAAAAAAACGCTAAACAAGGCATCCACATCATATCCCTTCACTTGAATTGTTCTAGGTCCTAGGCTTCCGTGGTGACGGAGCGCTCACTGTCTCAGAGGAGGCTCAGGCCCTGCAGCTCCTGTCAAGCGAGCCAGCCATGGGATGTGACAAAGGGAACCAAGGAGCAGATGGCGTGTGACTGTTTGACGACTTTGGCCTCACTGCGTGGGGGTGACAAATAGGCAGAGAAGCGATGAAAATAGTTTCCAATAATCTTTAGACTGGGAAAGTCTGCATTCGTTAATTCTACCTCCTCCAGCTCCTTGACAGCTCGGTATCCCTTTGCCACTGCCAGTCGTGTTGAACCTGCAGAAGGGACTCAGGTGTGCCATAAGTACGTTCCCCACGTGCGCCCCCACCCTGTGAGGTCTGTGCGTTTCCCTGAGAGCAAAACAGAAGATGTGTAGAAGAAGGAACCAGGCGGGTTACACTTTGCACGCGTAATCCGCGTTCAGCCCACCAGGCTGTGTCCGCTCCTGAGAGCAGGAACCATGTGTTGTCCGTGGCTGCGCTTCCAGCACCTGGCGTATAATAAGTGCTCCACACATAAGTGCCCAGTGAATAAATGCGTGAATGGGCCTTTATAACCTAAAGTTACACCATAAGTTTCTGGTGCCCTCCCAATATCTTTTCTTTACGAAGGTACAGAAATTTCCTATATCCCACAGCTCAAAATCCACCTCAAATTTTCAGCATAAAATTCATGCTCCTGCCTTTCCTTCACCCATGCTCTTTCTCCCTCGATCTCAGGTGACACAAATGTTTAGAGACCAGAGCAGAAGAAAACCCATCAGAAGGAGGTGAGGCTACCGCACCAAATGCTGCTGCATCAATCTTGGTGCTGATAAGATGGAGGTTATACGCTGCTTTCTGGGTTCAGCGGGCTCCTGTACCCAGCCCCACCCGACTCACTACCCCTGTGGAGTCCCCTCTGTTCCCATAGACAGCCCAGGACAGGATGAGCAGCCTTGCGCCTGCCCTGCAGGGACTCGGGCAGATGCAGTCACGGTGACCTCACACCAAGCCCTGCAGCCCGGCTGCAGGACAGCAGCCCCACCGCGACCCTGCCCTCAGGTCTCCGGGGTGGCTGTGTCTCCCCTCTGCTCAGGAATAATTTCACCCAGGGCTCCCTCCTTCCCATCTGTCCCTCCCCACTCCAGGAGCTTGGCCAATTCTGCTGCGGGGCCCCCCGGGCCACCAAAGCTACACTGAAGTTGTGGGTAACTCTGTAACCTGGTTGAGCAAAGTCATATGTGATCTTGTGTGGCATCATCTCCCTCCCTCTCCTGCCCTGGCCCCACCCCATAAGCGGTGTCCCACTGTCCATTAGTGGGACGGGGGCGGGGGGGATGTCAATGCTCCCCCCGTCTCACATGCCTCCAAACTCATCCTTCCTCTTTTAGTCCAAATATGCAAGCTCTGCTGAATGACGCACTCACGGGAGCAGCCCCTTGCAAGGTGGAGCAGTCACCTACTGGACCACCCGAGACACCCTAGAAGTCTTCACAAGGGCTGCTCCTGGGGACTTGTGAGGAGCCACCAAGCAGACAGCTGTGTCCCCAGCTTTAGGGTGACCTCTAGCCCCATCTCTTGTTTGCCTGATTAAGTGAGATTAAAATCAACATCAAAGGCTGCCTCTGGGCACATGAAAAAATAAAAAAGATCAACACTTTCCTTTCTTGATAGTGAAAAATGAGGGAAGACAGCAAAGATCCCATGCCCAGAATCTGTCTCACACTTTTATTTTGTTTTGTTTCATTTTAACAGGAGCTGAAGCAGTCCCTCGCCACCTCTGCCCCAAGCCACCACCAGGGACAGTCAGCACAGTAAGAGCAGAGGGCATGAGAGGGCCAGGCCCGGGGCCCCATGTGCTGTTTCCAAGTCCTGTCCCCAATAGTAAGGAGAAAAGGTCTCCCTGATCCTGAAGAGGTCATGGGCAAAGTCCCGTGCTAGTGGGGACTTCCAGCCACGGCAGATTAGAATTAGGAACTCTCAACTAGATTCCAAGAAGCGAGAAACTCATGTGTTGTCCCAAAGAGAAATTATCTTGTTCCATTTTACCAAAATTCAAGCAACTTGTTCTTGACATGATGAACTGGTCTTAGAAAATAAATAGATGACAGATGACAATATTAATAAGTAGAGAGATATCCAATCAAGCTGGAACCATAACAAGCTCTGGAGTCACATAAATAGCTTCAAGAATGTAAATCTGTAGAAAGAAATGCCCTCAGTCAGGAGCCACTCTCTTTCTCTAAGAAATGTGCATTATTTATGAGGGCCATTGCTTTCAGCTGTAACCTGTTAAACTGTTCCCTTTGTTGACGCAGATTTGTCACTGCTTTGGTTTTATTTTATTTTTCTGATAATTTAGCATGTGCCTCTGCAAATGGCCAAGAAACAAACTAAGAAAGATTCGGTGACAATTTTGGTATAAAACTCTGAATGGCTTCTCAGCGTTGGCTCTATTGATACTTGGGGTCTGCTAATGCTTTGTTGTAGGGGCTGTCTTGTGTGGTGTAGGATGTTTAGAATATCCTCACCTGTACCCGCTCGATGCCAGTAGCACCTCCTTGCCAGCTGTGACCACCAAAAATGTCTCAAATGTTGCCTGGGAGGCCAAATCACCCCCAGTTGAGCACCACTGTTCTGAAATGATGAGGCTACAGCCACAGGGACTCTCAGTCGCCCGAACTGAAATTTGGGCAGAGGTATTTTTAAACTCTCCGGAATTTGGAGGAGCCACATCTGTGCCTCCTTGTGCAAGTCCCCGAACCTGTGTAGGAAACAGGAAAACGATGACTGCCTTCATGCGTAAGTTCCTCTGTGAGGCCAGAGGAAGGGAATCAAGAAGGGGGAAGCTTTCAGGAAAATAAAAAATCAAAATGTATGTACTTGTTCATCCAAAATGGTCAGTGAAGAACAAACTCCAATCTTGAGTCACTTAAGGTCTACAGGCTTCTGTTTTCTATCCATCGCCTGTGCTATGTTGCTTCTCCTCCACCAAGACTGTAGGGACACATAAATGTCCTAAGGACAAATCCTATATTGAAAATACTTGATTCATCTGCCCACACCCAAAGTTTGAGAGAAGCAGTGAATATTCATTCAACAACTGCTGAGACTCACCTCTGGACAAGGCCCTGAGGCGGATATAAAATGGGTTCTCTGTAAGGATAGGTAGGTACAAACCAATGCAGAAAGCTCAGGCCCTGGCAGCAGGTGCAGAGACCTCTCTTGTGTGCCCAGGAGTCCTTCCGTGCAAGAATTGCCTTTGTCTCCATCCCATGGACTCAGTCACTCTCTGGCCAAGTCTATGGACCCTTGCTCAGAAAACTGTTTTAAAATCCATAAATAAAACACAGAAGGCTACAACGCACCAACTATATTGAAACACAGTTATCTAAAAGATTTTAACCTGTAATACAGTTATATCCTTGTTTCTTTATTAATTCATTCAATAACAAAGTCTAAAGGCAAGCCTCACAATTCCCGTTCTTTTAAAAGTGGTGACGAGCACAGGTGACATTCTGTAATGTTTGCCTTAGCTGTCATGTGATATGAAATACTTCCTGCATTTCTATTGGTTTCAAAGTCACAGGCACTGTTAATACTACTGAAGTGTGTGGGCTGTGTGTATTTTTAAAGAAAATGCTCAATTTCAGTTGGAGAATAGTTGAAATAAAAATGCAAGTTCTGTTGGACATGGTGCGTGTGCCTGTAGTCCCAGGTACTTGGGAGGCTGAGGCAGGAGGATCATTTAGCTTACGAGTTTGAGGTTGCAGTGAGCTATGATCGTGCCACTGCACTGTAGCCAGGGTGACAGAGTGAGACCCTGTCTCTAAAAAAAAAAAAAAAAAAAAAAAAAACAAAACAAGTTCTCAAACCAAGTTCACTTGTTCACTCACCTCCTGAATTCTCAGGCCCTTGAATTCCAGAAGATTCCGTGTCCTAATGCAGCAGCTCTGCCTCCCTCACCACAGGGACTGGCTGGTGCCCCAAGATGGCCAGTTGGAAACCTCCCCTCCCTGAAGACCTAGTGAGTTTTTCAGAGATGAGCACTTGACACAAAGCAGACCAATTCAGGGTCCTTTCTGGAACTTTCTGAAAAAGTTCTCAAGGTAGAGTCTCTCTTTATACAGGGGATATTGTAGCTGTGTTTCTTTATTTTTAATTATGGACTCCATGCTCCAAAAAAGCCTGGAAGGATGGAGGTGGGAAGTGGGGACTTCAAAATTCCAGTTCCTCTGTGATAGTTCCTTTTGTGTGTCAGCTTGACTGGGTCATGGGGTGCCCAGATATTTGGTCAGACACTGCTCCAGGTGTGTCAGTGCAGGTGTTTTTGGATGGGCTTAATGTTTGCATCAGTAAACTGAGGAAAGCTAGGGAGGCCTCAGCCAGTCCCTCAAAGGACTGAATGGAGAAAACGCTGAGTAAGGGAGAACGTGCTCGCTCTGCCTGACTGCCTTCCAGCTGGGACGTGGGTCTTCTCTTGTCCTCAGACTTGGACTCAGACTGGAACTTACACCTTTGGCTCTCCTGGTTCTCAGGCCTCTGGGCTCAGACTGAAACTCAGCTGTCCTGGTCTCCAGCCTGCTGACTGCAGATCTGGGGTTCCTCAGTCTCCGTAATTGAGTGAGCCAATGCCTTATAATAAATCTCCTTAGAGATGACAGATAGATAGACAGACAGACAGACATCCTGTTGGTCCTGTTTCTCTGGGGAACCCTGACTAATACACCATCTAATACTAAAAGTCCACTGTACATATGTGTTTGCATAAAACGTGGGGCACACAGTCAAAACCAGTTTGCAGTTTCTACTTCCCATGCAGAGACCTATCATTAATAGTCTCTTAACCCCAGATTGGTAGGATTAAAAGAAAAAAGACTCATGGAGAATAACTGAACTTACCCTGTGAAATGAACTATTACCGGTTTTCTATGTGGCCAATGCACAGTCCGATAAACTGAGTATAACCTACCATGTGGCTCTGAGGTTAAGTTCCTATCCCTCAGGATAGCTTTTGGAAAGAAGAAATGTTGAAGTCAAGCACCCTCTTCACAATGTCTGTCCTTATTAGTTCAAGAAGACATTATTTAAAAAAAAAAAATTTAAATAGAAAAAATACCTTCTGCGGCCGGGCGCGGTGGCTCACGCCTGTAATCCTAGCACTCTGGGAGGCCGAGGCGGGTGGATCGCTCGAGGTCAGGAGTTCGAGACCAGCCTGAGCAAGAGCGAGACCCCGTCTCTACTAAAAATAGAAAGAAATTATATGGACAACTAAAAATATATAGAGAAAAAATTAGCCGGGCATGGTGGTGCATGTCTGTAGTCCCAGCCACTCGGGAGGCTGAGGCAGTAGGATCGCTTAAGCCCAGGAGTTTGAGGTTGCTGTGAGCTAGGCTGACGCCATGGCACTCACTCTAGCCCGGGCAACAAAGTGAGACTCTGTCTCAAAAAAAAAAAAAAAAGAAAAAAAGAAAAAATACCTTCTGAACCTATTTCCAAAAAAAAAAAAAAAAAAACCAATAGAAAAAAAGACATTACTACCCTATGGTAGTTCCTATGTCACAGTATCAATTCCCATAGCTGTAGGTCACTAAGGTTTTGCTACCTATTTCCTGCCTTCCCACAGGGGGTTGACAGGCATTTGCTGCCTATCTATGGGTCTTGCATGATGCATGGATCTGAATCTCCACATCTGTCCATCAGTTCCAGCCACTGCCAAACAGATCATAAGCCCAAGGACCCAAGAAGAAGGTTTGAAAATGGATTTCATATTTCTGGTTCACTTGCAGCATCTGGGAAAAGGTCTCAGGATCCCTGAGGCTGAAAGTGAATATTTTGAGCAACTTCACACTAATGAAATAATCAAATCAAAATTAGAAATATTTAGATCATTTCTATAGAGACCGTCTGCTTGCTCTCTGATTAAAGCCCTGCAGAGGGAAAGTTTGCTTGTAACTTCCTCCCTTTTCATCCTGAGGGTGGGAAACACATTTCAAAGACTCACTGGAGCTTTAAACCAAAGAGAGCAAAAGAATCCACACCTGAATTCTACGAGGGCCGATGCCAGACACTGAGCTGTTTTCTTCACCGGCAGCTCATGGTTGGCCCAAGACAGGCTTTGGCTGTTTTTAGTCCCTTGTTGTGTTTCTATAATAATTCCAAAGAAATGGCTATTTTATGTGGCTTTTATCCTATTACTCATGCAGTACAGCATGTCTGTGCAGCCACACATCCAAGAAAGTGAAATATAAGCGATTAAAAGCAGATCTGTCTAGTGAACAGGTGTCGAGCATTATCTAATAGCAAACTAAATATAAAAGGGAGACTAATTAGAGTTCTGGCATCTCTCCTGCTGTGGGCTTCACAGCTCTTTAACTCTTGAAGCTGCTTCTTGGATGGAAGACCAGGACTCATCAACTCGTGGAAAGGGACGCTGTGATGCCACACTTCTGTATGCAGGTGTGTGTGTGTGTGTGTGTGTGTGTGTGTGTGACATGCTTGTCAGGGAAGGAAGAGGGTCCCAGAGCGGGGCAGTTTTGCTGGGAAATGCCAAACAGTGAGCAACACTGATAAGAAGTTAACATGTCCTGGTGAGATACATCCAGTCTTCTAAAGCCTTGTTCCTCAAAGTGTGGTCCTCAAACCAGCATGTTAGAAATAAAAACAGTGGCCCTGGCAGCTTGTGATTACAGAAATACAGTCTTGGGCCCCATCCCAGAGGTACTGAATCAGAACCTGTATTCTGGCCACCAATTGCCAGTTGACTCACACACACATTAAAGTTTCCAGGAATTGGAGTGGGTGGATTGGAACTGGCAGTGGGTGAGGAGGGGAAGGGCCGAAGGAGGTGTTTCCTAAACAGGCAGATTCGGTTGGGATACTTAGTGGTTGCCTAAAGCGGGGGTCAGCAAACTTTTCCTGTAGAGGTCCAGATGGTAAATATTTAAGCTTTGCAGGCCACATAGTCTCTGTCACAACTAGTCAACTGTATCACTGTAGCACAAAAGGAGCCACAGTAGGCATTATGTAAACAAACAGGAGTGGCTGTATTTCAATAAAACTTTATTTACAACAGCAAGGCTGGGCCCAGTTGGGCTCGTGGGCAGTAGTTTGCTGACCCCTGGCCTAAAGGAGCAATATGTCTTCATACAGTGTGGAATATTCTAGAACAATTAAAAGTTTGATTACACCTAATCCCAAGATTCAAGGTCTCCCTCACTTCTGAACCCAGCTCTGTTGATGGAGCCAAATACTTTAAATCAGGGCTTCTCTTTGAAAATTAAGGACATGGGATCTGGCTCTATTCCCCAAGTGGGCTCCTTAACCTGAAAACTGTTAAAAACTCAGGTTATTGCATACGTGGAGCACTCCTAATTACCTATGGGTTGTGACACTGTGACTTATCTTCTGACAACTCTCGGTAGACAGCAGAACCAGAGGGTGGAGAAGTCAACCTACCCATGGTGAAGCATACAAGCTCACCAGAGATTGTGAATGTTTGCATTTAGCTGGCAACGACAGTTGTGGGGTTGGCATCCTCTCTCATTTTTTCATTTCACGTCCAGCCCTTTTGGCTGCCCTAACAACCCCCATCAGGTTGCCACCAACCTGAGCCTTCCACAGACACTGCTTTCTCGGCCTGAGGCAGGGGGTCTGGGTCACAGTTGTGGAGAAGTAAGTGAATCATTGAAAAAAGATTAACAACAGCCCCCCCCCCCACACCCAAATGCGTTAACAGGAACCACTGACTGCGATTGCATCACAAAGACTCACTCAGCACGTGCCAAGGGCACACAAATACATCTAGGACCCTTTGGTGACCTCAAAGGAATGCTTGGGAAAATCTCTTTATTTGGTTTGGGTCCCCCCGGAAGCAGACCCTGACACAGAGATTCTAGTGCAGGTGGTTTATTTGGGAGATAATCCCTGAACCCTGGTAGGGTAGTGGGGACATGAGACAGAGAAGGGGAGGAAGCCAATGAAGTCCATGCCAGCTAGCCAGTTACTGCTGTGGGCAGCTGGAGCCCCACCCTGCTGGGGAACCCTGGGAGCCAGTGTAGAACCTGCCCCAGAATTATCCCACCTGACGGCCAGGTGTGACAGCTCATGCCTGTCATCCCAGCACTTTGGGAAGCTGAGGCAGGAGGATTGCTTGAGCCCAGGAGTTCAATACCAGCCTGGATGACATAGCAAGACCTTGTCTGTATAAAAAATAAGAAAAATTAGCCGGCCGCAGTGGCACGTGCCTGTAGCCCCATGAGGCTGAGGCAAAAGGATTGTTTGAGCTCAGGAGTTTGAGGTTGTAGTGAGCTATGATCGTGCCACTGCACTGGGAGACAGAGTGAGACCTTATCTCAAAAGAAAAAAAAAATACCAGAGGGGCAAGGGACCTGGGGTGTTTACACACCAACTCCATCAGTCATTGGTTGAAGGATGCTCCCAGCTGGTAGGAGGGAGGGACATTAACTCCCTGGAACTCCCATCCAGCCTGTCCCATGTACAAATAGAACGGGCTCTGGTGGCCAAAGGATGCCCTCTGGCAAGGAGTCATAGGTGTCGACAGATGGAGATCAGGCTGGCATCAGAGAAATGGTGAGCACCAAGGGGTGACGGGGCCATGTTATTATAGGCAGAAGCCTCTACAACTGCAGCCTCTGAACATATAACTGAGCACAGATTCCCAACAGAACAGAGGAAATGTGTCAGCGTGGGTTGCATTCAGTTGCAAGTAACTGAAAATGTGACTAAATAACGATTTAAATATATTTGAGATGTTGTTTTCTCATGTAACATAAAACCCGGAGATAAGCAGACCAGGTCCAACGTGGTGGCCCCACAATGCCGTGAGATACCTGGCCTTCTTCTGCCCTGCATCAGCCACCTTCATTGTGTGGCTTTGACCTTCATGCTGGTCAACTGACAGCTGCAGGATGGACACTCCAGCCCGAGCACCCTGTCCACCGTCTACACGAGAATAAGGGGAAAGGCAAAGGTCCAAGGACTCATACCAGCTGAGCGAGACCCGTTTAAAACAGCTTTCCCAGAAGCCCCAGCCAGAAACTTCAGCTTCCGTTTCATTGGTCAGAACACTCTCACAGCCTTATCTGTAAAGGAGACTGGGAAATGGAAATCTAATTTTAAATTTGGTCACATTGCTGCTGTAAACCAAACTGAAGTTCTGTTAGGGTGGAAACTTACTAGGTACTCACAGGGGGTTGGAGAAAGAATTCTCACACCGAGTTTAGGATAGAAAGAAGTACAAAGTTTATTTATTTTCCTGATAAAGCAAAAGAAAGAAAGAAAGAGAGTGAGAGAGAGAGAAGAAGGGAGTGGCCATGGCACACAGAGAAAGGAGTGAAAATGCCAGGCAGCTGAGGAAGAGCAGCTGGTGTTTTAAAGGGTAAAGATGACTTTTTTCCTCTGCTTTAGCAGACCGATAACAGGAGCAGCTGCAGAGTGGCAGTGTTTGCATTTTCTATTTTTTTTTTTTTTTCTTTTCTATGGAAAGCCAACTTATCTGAGTCCTTGAAATATGTTTCTTGCAAGAACTGGGGCAGAGAGTTGGAGCAGGGAGATCACACCCCTACTGTCTGCTTAGGGCTCTTCAAAGCTGAGAAAACAAAGTCTTAGAGATAAGGAGTTAGACCACAGTTTATTTAATTAAACAAAACAAAGGGGGTAGTTGTAAATTTTTTTTCCAAAGGGGCAATTATGTGCTGTGAGTTTATTTCTCTTACTTTCTGTTTGATAGTTTATTTTCCTCTATTAGATAGGTTATTAGGAAGACCACCTTTCACGTTAGTAAAAAAAATAAATAAATAGAGGACAGGTGTTAGGTATGAAATTAACCGTTTCTGCCACAAAATACTTCCTCCATATACACTATGACACTGACATACTAACAACTTGAGCAAAACAAAGGGAAAAAAATTATAGCTAACCATATCCTAGAAAACATTTGAAAACTATAGATGTTTTGGACTGAGAATAGGGAAGGGAACCTACCCAAAGCAAGACGAAACGTCTTTGGGGCTGATGGCTAGTGAGGGCAGGCTCTGTCACACACTGCCTGCCATTTCTTGGTCAGTTAAATGGCTGTTTTTGCAAGTTTTAAGGTTGGAGGCCAGTTCCTATGAAATGGGGTGTGATGAATCAGAAATAAGAAGTTGATGAAATCAGAAATAAGAAGGACATTTCTCTAATCAAGTGGGTGGACTTTTTAAGATATCAGTCTTGACTCCAAGTTAGACAGATTAAGCTTGCATAGTTTTCTTCTTTCTGCCAAAACTCTGTAAAAATGACAGTGAAGAAAAATCTTAAATGTAAACCCACAAGCACAAAGCAAATGGGGCAGGAGCCAAACAAGAGATGACAAAGTGACTGGAGAGGTGGTAAGTGAATAGTAGAGCAAAAGAAGCTCCTGGGGGGACACAGAGACGTGAGGCAATCCCCATCCCAAGGAAAAGCCGGGGCAATGGAGTCACCAAGGGCACAGAGCGTGAAAGTGAACCTCAAGGCTGGAAGAATAGGTTAAGTGCACACAGGACGGTTGAATCTCTATTTCCCAGGCCCAGCTCCTTGACCTGAGACAAATTTCTAGAGAAATTTGTTCTCTAGAGAAACTGAATGAAAGAGGCTCTCAACTCAGGGAACTAAGCAAACGGGAGATAGATGAAGGAACGAGATTGGAAAATGAGAATAAAATGAAAGTCTGCTTACAAAATGGTGGAATCCTTGTACTTGTCCTCCAATCATTCAGAACATTGGAAGGTAATTTAATAAGCTTTTCTGTTGAGATTCTGAAAAGCTCTGCAAAAGAGACCTCCAGATATTGACATTTTGGGATCCCCAATTGTCCCCCAATGATACAGTGACATCTAACCATCAAGAAGTCCTTCCAAACACAAAGAATTTCCCTTCAACTTTGCCTTGCCTTTCTTAAATGTGAATAGAAAGCTGAATATTACCTGACATTCTAGGAAAGCCCTCAACACTAAAGACAAATACCAAAACTAACAAACTAGGGATTAAAAAAAAAAAACCTTAGAGATACTATTGGAAACAGAAGAATTTCTTTTTAACTTCAAAGGAAAAAAAATCATTCCTCAGAAAGATGAGAAGATTTTGATTCCTGAAACAAGCACAAGATACGATGTAAAACAAGAAGAAAATAGAAAAAGAGCTCTTGGGAATGTTTTAATTGTGATAAAATACACATAACGTAAAATACACCATATTCTAAACCATTTCTTAAGTGTACAGTTCAGTGGTATTGAGTACATTCACATTGTGGTACGACCATCACCACCTCCCATCTCCAGAACTCTTGTCATCTTGTAAAACTGAAACTCTCTGCCCATTAAACAATAATTCCCCATTGCACCTACCCCCTGGCAACCACCATTGAACTTTCTGTGTCTGTGAATGTGACTACTCTGGAGACCTCACATAAGTAGAATCAGACAGCATTTGTCTTTTTGTGACTGGTTTATTCCACTTAGCCCAATGTCCTCAAGGTTCATCCATATTTTAGTGTCAGAATTTTCTTCCCTTTTAAGGCTGAATGATGTCCCCTTGCACGCATACACCACATTTTGCTTATTCATTCTTCCATTGATGGACACTTGGGTTGCTTCCTCCTTTTGATTATTGTCAATAATGCTGCTATGAACTTGGGTATACAAATATCTCTTTGAGACCCTGCTTTCAATTCTTTTGGGTATTTATCCAGAAGTAGAATTGCTGCATAATATAATAATTCTATTATTAATTTTCTGAGAAACTACCATACTGTTTTCTTGGAATTTTTTTATTTAATTGAAAGTTTTAAAAGTACCCTCAAAATAAAGGTGGAAGAAAACATTAAGAAATTCTTCCAGAAACTAGAACAAAGAGACTAGAAATATAAAAAAGGAAAAAATTGGCCGGGCGTGGTGGCTCACGCCTGTAATCCTAGCACTCTGGGAGGCCGAGGCGGGTGGATCGCTCGAGGTCAGGAGTTCGAGACTAGCCTGAGCAAGAGTGAGACCCCGTCTCTACTAAAAATAGAAAGAAATTATATGGACAACTAAAATATATATATATACAAAAAATTAGCCGGGCATGGTGGCGCATGCCTGTAGTCCCAGCTACTCGGGAGGCTGAGGCAGTAGGATAGCTTAAGTCCAGGAGTTTGAGGTTGCTGTGAGCTAGACTGACGCCACGGCACTCACTCTAGCCTGGGCAACAAAGTGAGACTCTGTCTCAAAAAAAAAAAAAAAAAAAAGGAAAAAATTTGAGGATCACTCCATAAGGTCAAAACTCCTACTAAGAGGAACTCCAGAAAGAATGAATACAGAAAGAAAAGAAGAAAAAATTATTTAAAAAAAAACAATGCAAGATATTTCCCCCAAAACTTAAAGAAATTCATTTCCAAATTGAAAGGGCTACTAAGAGCTTAATACATGTCATCATGAAATTTCAGAACCTCAAAGATTAAAAAAAAATTAAGGTTTTTGAGAGTGAGGGGCTATCAATTTACCTACTATGCGGTGAAACTTAGAACAGCAACTTACTTCCCAATATCATCCCTGGAAGCTAAAAAATAAGGTAGTGTTACTTTGAAAATTCTGCATAAAAATTCATTTCAAACTAGAAATATATACACAGCTAAACTATCAATCAAGGATGAAGATGGAATAAAAACATTTTTTTAAATGCAAGAATGGGAAAATTACCTTGCAGCAAATTTGAAGATGGGGTAAGTTATGAAATAGGAAGGCACAGCCCCAGTGCATGGGACCCATGGACTGAATCCAGCCAGAGAGGCACAAGAAAGTCACAGGAAGCAAGTAAAGGGCAGGACAGAAACAACCAGTCCTGCTGCAGGTGTGGAGAAGCCCGAGGCGGGAGATCAGCAGGGAAAGGATCTGAATCAAATGCATTAAAGGATGTATTTGCACATTTGTAGAACAGAAAACTGCTGAGGAAGCAATTAGAGGGGCTTTTGGAAAATGAAGAAAATGCCAAGAAAAAAAATCAAACAACCCCATTACAAAGCGGGCAAAGGACATGAACAGAAACTTTGCGAAAGAAGACAGACTAATGGCCAAACATATAAAAAAGTACTCAATATCTCTGAGAATCATCAGGGAAATGCAAATCAAAATCACAATGAGATATCACTTAACTCCAATGAGAATGGCTTTTATCAAAAAGTCCCAAACAACAAATGCTGGTGTGGATACAGAGAGATAGGAACACTTTTACACTGCAAATTAGTATAACCTCTGTGGAAAGTAATTTGGAGATACCTCAAAGAACTAAAAGTAGAAATACCATTTGATCCAGCAATCCCACTACTAGGCATCTACTCAAACGAAAAAAAGTCATTTTGTAATAAAGACATCTGCACTCCAATGCTTATGGTAGCAAAATTCACAATTGCAAAGATGTGAAAGTAATCCAAGTGCCCATCAGTACATGAGTGGATTAATAAAATGTGGTACAAGTATACCATGGAGTACTACTCAGCCATAAAAAACAATGATGAACTAGCACCTCTTTTATCCTGGGTGGAGCTAGAGCCCATTCTTCAAAGTGAAGTATCACAAGAATGGAAAAACAAGCACCACATGTACTTGCCATCAAATTGGTACTAACGGATTAACACTTAAGTTTTCACACGGAAGTACCATCCATCGGGTGCCGGGCAAGTAGGAGGGCGGTGGAGGGGATGGGTAAATTTATAACTAATGGGCGTGGAGTGCACTGTCTGGGGGATGGGCACGCTTGTAGCTCTGGCTTGGGTGATGCAAAGGCAATATATCTAACCAAAATGTTTGTACCCCCATAATATTCTGAAATTTAAAAAAAAGAAAATAAATAAATACATAAAAAAACAAAAAAAGAAAAAAATGAAGCAATGATTAATTCCAGGGGGAGGAAACAAAAGTTCTACAAGAAAGGAAATAAAAACGTTTGCAATTGCTACATGTAATATAAAACAAAAGCGCAGTGAAGAAGTGGAGTTGATGGATAAATGACACGGCCCCCACTCACTGGACGGCCAGTTCTGGAAAGCATCCTGCGTCCTCCTCCAAAGTCCTGGCAAAACAGAGCCACCCTCGCCTACCTCCGTGAACTTACTAACACACCCTAGTAAGACCTCCCTTCTGTCGGTCTTGTTCTCCCTGCTTCCTCACTCCTGGTTTCTGGGATGACGTTGAAAAGGGACTACCTGCAATGAAAACAAACCCAACTCTTTTATTCTCCCCACTCCCTACTTTAATCCACTTCTCAAAGGCTTGTCATTTGAATAAAATCTAGGGCACATCCAGTGAATTGCATGTGTGGGGGATGGGGGCGAGGAGGGTCTTTATTAAATAATTAAAAAGCTCCCTGGTCATCTAAAATTAGAACAAAGTCTCATTTCAGTGTTAAAATCTCCAGACCTATCTAATACTATGAATGTTACTTAAGTTTAGCCCTCTGCCCCTCTGATTGTTCAGCTCTGTGGCCGGTTGGCTGCCTGTGGGCAGCTCAGTGTCTTCTCTCTGCTCTCAGCTTGTTTAGCAAGGGCTCCCGCCTCTTCATGGTGGGAGCAGGGGGAGACAGGAGCGGGTGGGGAGAGAGAAAGGTCTTATTTGACAAGTACCGTCATAGACAGAAAAGCTGTTTCTGGGCTGAGGAGGGAACAGGGTGTTGGAGACACGCCCACCCCAACCATCTTCTCATTTGCATTCTCTTGATACAGGCAAGAGAACTGCAAGTGAGAAGATCTTTCACTGGGTGGCCACCTATCGTTCACCCTTTAGGTCCTGGGAATCCAGTAGTTTGCCCCCAGATGGGGTCACCATGCCCTCCAGGCCATCCTCTTAGAATTAAGATGACCTGTGTGTGGTCCCATCCGACTCAGAGTCTCATCTCTAGAGTGATTCAGGCACCACCCGGTAGGTCCCCCCAAGCTCCTGGAGACCTGCATCGTGCTTCCAGGGGACCCGTTGAAACCCTGTCCTTGGACTGGAGGTGAAGGGAAAGTATCTCCGATTTCTGTGTGTGTGTTAGGGTGTGTGCTGGGGCACGGGGGCTGGTGTTAAGATTCTCACACTCTGACAGCTCTCTCCGAAAGCACTCATCTCATCTCCAACTCCCTAGGCGTCTACGTTCTCTTGTCACAGGCTGGAGCTGGGTGTTCAGCTAAAGGCAGACTCTGGTTATTGGATTCTCCATTGCAAGTCCTGCTTGGTGGCCTCATTTCTCACTTTGAAACGCAGAAGTCATCAGCATCTCTTGCCTTGGAGCTTCAGCCTACATCAAGGGGAAAAAAAGAGTCTTATTTTAACATCCTGTTACACATAATATGCAGCTTGGCTCAGCACTAAACAACATTCACATGCTCTTAAAAATGTAAACACTGAAGAGTTATTTAATCAAAAACGATGATGGCACCATAGTTGGAGATGGGGAGAAGGGTAAGCAGGCCCCAGCTTTATGTATCAAGGGTGAAAGTCCAGGCTCCAGGTTGCAAACAACAGACTCCATCCTAACTGAACTCCACTTAAAGCAGGAAGTGAGCTTGTTCAAGGGTAGCTCTCTGGAATCTCAGGGAACAATGTCTAGCCACCCTAGCTGCCCTGGCAAGAGGCCCACCGTCTCTGGTGCCCCTCGCGCTGCAGCCCACACGTCACACCACTGACACCTGGTGTTCCGCGCATCAGCCTCTCAAAAGCCAGACCAGACACCGCGGTAGCTACCGGAAGACACCTTCCCTGGCACGGCCCTTTCCTCATGTGCTCACTGTGGGACCAAACTCCAGAGCAGGGGCATCTGATTTATGAAGTCTGAATTCCAGTCCTGCGCCCCAGCTGTAAGGGAGACTGAGCATGCAACTTTTATGGCTTCTATCTTGGGAACGCAGGAAATCACCCGACTATGAGGCGCGTTCAAAAAAAAAATGGAGCTTCTACAAGGAACAAATGTCTACTTCAGGAAGTCAACAGATAATGAGGAAAATGGATACATCCAAAAATTACAATTATCTCATCTGCAAAGATGATGGTAAATATGCAAAGAAACAGTTCAGGAGTTGAAAGCCTCGGAGAGAAGGATTGGGGGTGGGGGTGGGCGGCCAGGCGAGGGGCAGCTGTTTCTCATGTAAGTTGTTGGGAAATGTTAATCTTTTTCCCACCGTGTGCCTGTGATACCCTGACAAATACGATACTGTTACAGGGGTCACATTTCATAAGCATCATGCTTTAAAGGTGACACAGCTCAGATGCCCCCGTGCAGCTGGCCACGCAGAGCGGCTGGCCAGGCTATCTGGCATGTCGCCAAGTGGTGTGTTGTCTGCTGACCTGCTCGCAGCTGTCTGCTGTGGAAGGGGCTGGTGCCTCTCTTGCTCACGGTTCAACACTGGCATAAATAGGGAAGCAGACTGGATTTTGCTGGGGTTTTTTGTTTTCTTTCTGTTTTTTTTTTTTTTCCTCATCCACCATAAATATGAAGGTCATGCTGAAATTTAAAAGAAAAGTATAATACCATGTTCACACATTTATCAATGCAGAATATTACATCTTACAAGGATATACTTTCAAAAAAGAAAGACCAGAAGAGCCCACTGTGCCTCTTGGCCTCATGTTCCCAAGGTCAAGTTCCTGAGCAGTGGCACAGGGCCCTACGCCTAGAGGGGCCCTGAACTTGGTTTAATGCTCTGCTATTGTTGTCTCAAAGTTCTTAATAATGTTTGAACAAGGGGCCCTGCGTTTCCATTTGGCACTGGGTCTGTGAACTTTACAGTCAGTCTTGCGTGTGCCTAAAAGTGCAGGAGCAAATTTAAAGCATAAACATACGCGTCCCATTAGTCAAAGATTTTAGTGTTCTTTTCTCTTCCCCCACCCCCTGGCCTGCCCGCCTCTCTCTCTCTTCTCTCTCTCTTTCTCTCTGGGATTCTTAATCTGGGACCTCTGAAATTGCAGACAAACTTTTCTGTGGACACGTGAACATGCATTTTTTTCTGGATAGAAAAAATTCTCTTTAGCTTTTATCAGGTTTTCCAAAGTTCTGTGACCCCCCCACCACCCAAAAAGTTTGAGACCCACTGAAGTACACTGAGCTTTGACCTTCTGGCTGATCTGTACGCACTCAGCATAAACGTGTACTTCATTCTGCAACACCTCCAGATCTTGTTGGTCGTGGGTAGCATGTGAATCACACCTACATCAAGTGTTCATTCCGTAGTCTGAGCCACGTGCTTGCATCTCTTGTCACTAGATGTCCTTTCCAGCAGAGGAGACAGTGCCAAACCATGGACAAACCTTTGTTTAAAACAGCGGGGAATGGCACAGCTTGTGCCGGGGCAGGTGCCCGAAAGCAAAGTTCCTGTGGTAACTCTCCATCTAGAGGGAGGCCTTTTATTTCTGTAGGGAAGCTCACCTAAAGGAAAATTCATTTATTATGTTGCAGCTTTAAGAGTTACTTACTTTTAATGGAATCCTCCAGATAATAATAAATTCTGAAAAAATAGGATCATAGCGTGTTAAAACTGGACATGTTCCTAGAAACGGATGGAAACCGCTCATGCAAGAAGCGTCACGTATGTTAAAGCATTTGAGGAACAATTTGCCAAAGTTTATTTAGTCTTGTGATTTTGGACAGATTAAATGGACCCTTTGCGATCTTTCTTCTTCAAACACACAGGCTCACTTGCTTAATGAACAGAGTCCCAGAAAAGCAAGAGGCTGAACCTGGGCTCTAGCATCTTACCTGGGATTTTAGTGTTAGCAAAGAGCTTCCACAAGCCCAAATTATTATGTTTAATCTTTTCCGTTCTCTGTGAAATAAGCAACATCATCTCCATTGTTCAGGTAAAGAAGTCAAAGCTCAGAGAAGTTGCATGCCATGCCCGAAGCCACAGATTGGGGCATGGTGGACATAGAGTTGTTGGACTCCAAATCAAGTGCTTCTTTCATGAGCCAAAGCAGTGATGCCTCCCCAAATGGGTTCTCCGCAAAGTCCCTAGTGGCTCCGTAGCCTCTACTGGGGGAGGTTGGCACCCACGTCTTAGCTGTGTGAGCTTAGGCAGGTCATTTCACCTCTCCACACCTGTTTCTTCACTCTTACAATGAGAATAATAATGATATCCATCTCATAGAATTATCATGAGAAATAAATGAGTTGTTATTTGTAAAACAGTTTTTTTAAGAAGTCCTAGCTCATAGTAAGCACCATGGTGTTCACTGTCATTATTATAATACTATTATCCTTATATCTCATCAATATTGGAAATTATTTGGCTTCCACAACTTAGGGGATGAAAAGGAAACATCTTGGTGTTGTTCTGATTTGCATGTTTGGCTACGTAAAGAGCGTGAGCTCTTCATCATTATGAGCCGTTTGTGATTTGCCTCACGTGTCCTCTTGCATTTTTGATGGTCAAGAAGGGCTTCAGGATGACATCGCCCATTGGATGGAATCGATGCATTTCAATGTGCCTCGTCTCTTCCCATCTGCACATTGAACAGTGACGCTATGACATCATGAGCACAAAGGTCCCTTGAAAATTAAAATTCACTGATCCCTGGGAACAATGTGTGGGGAGCAGGGATGGTTGTGCTGATAACCCAGAGCATTAACAGTTTCATGGGAGAGACAAAAAATGTGTCCCACTCATTTTTAAGAGACATTAACAGGTAGATCAACTGTTATCCCTTTAAACGTAACTTTCAGTTCACGTGCAGTGTGCTTCATGCCTTTTTATCACATCACCACTCCTGCCTCCCTTCGGACCAAACCGTAAGTTTGGGAGTTATTCTCACCTCCTACTTAGCCAATTTTCTTCCCTTCCGTTAATGAAATAAATTCTGAGTGGAAAACAAAATTTTTTTGAGTCTGTCTCCCAAATAGCTCTCAGCTCATCTTGGTACCTCTTTGCCCAGCCAGCCAGCCAGCAGCCCACGCAAGCCAAGCAGTGGGCAGGGCTTTAGTTGGAGAAACGAAAGAAGAGGAAAGAGCGCACCTGTTCCACCAACTCACACATATCTCTTCTTTCTCTTTCTGAATTTCAGTTGAGAAATAACATGCACCCCCTGCCACCTGTATTCTTCAACAGACACCCTCTCCTAGTGAGAAGTTCTGTTTCTGGAGATGGCTGTCACCTCCCTATGACCCCGTTTGCAAGATGCCCAAGAGACAGATGAGCTCAGCACCGTCCCTCCCAACGTTGAGTTATCACGAGGGAACCCAGCCATGATGGAAGTCTAAGGAGAGGATTCATTTTGGACTAGAGATTGGAAACTTCTCACAGCTGGTTCCTAGTTCCTCTCGCTGACCCTCAGGCCAGACATTTCTATGATGGACATCATAATAATGCAAGCTGCAACAGCAAGGAAAAGAAAATGACCAGAATACTACGTACAGAGGGCATAGCCCAAACGATATGGCTTTGCCCCCATCTGCATTGAGAGAATCACTTTATATTTTTCAGAGACTAAGTATCTAAGACCCAAGACTGCATTTTCTCCTCTCCTAGGCCTCTCTACCTCAACAGCCACACAGAGACTCCCCAAGCCCACACTCCATCTCTCCTCCTTGCACTCTGATTTCGGCATCATTAACGTATTTGAGGAATTATTTGGTAAATAAGAAATCTTTGGTAAGACAGAAAGTCCAACATTAGTAATGCCTTTTAACCAGAGGGTGAGTGCCGGTGCACTGTGCTACTTGTGAAATAAACCTGCTGGAGAGAAGAGGTAAGTCAAGTCAGAGAGGAAAGGCGAACACGGAGGCCACCTGGTGCTTTTTTGATTTAAATAACAAGATGATTTTCTCTTATATAAAGTTGTTATTCAGATTACCAGGAGAGGTTTGATGCATGTCAAATGCAGAGCAATCAGAAGGCACGACTTTAATGCGTCCTGAAAACGCAGCCATGCCTTCGCCCTCTCCTTCTCAGGGCAGGCAGGAACCTGCAGCAGCTCACTGCTGCCGTCCTGTCCCCGAATGCCCCAGGCTTTGCCTTCCCAGCTGCAGGGGCCTACGTTTCATCCAGCCAAAAAGGATGTTGTCAAAGAAGGAGCTGGGGAAGTAGGACTCTCACACTCACAGCGCCAAGAGGGCTGGGGGCAGAGTGGGGAAAGGAGGCTGCTGGTCTCAGGTGCGCAGCGGCCGAGGACATGGCACAGGAGGGGACCCTGGTGACTCTTCCTCAGCCTCCACTGCCAGAGTTCATCAAGGTCTCCAAGTTTTCGTCCATCAACTTGGGAGAGAAGATCGAGTCAGATAACACACTGTGTGGCTTTCAAACATTGCTGCTGGGCGTAGGAATTGGGACAGTCTCTAAGTGGGCGACTCAGCCATCTCAGTCCAAATTAAAAAATGCACTTGCCCTTTGGCAGAGCCATCCTCCTTCTGGGGTTTTATCCTGTAGGTACATAAAATGTAGTACCGCTAGGACATTAACTGAAGTATTGTTTGAACTAGAAAGAGGTTGGAAACAACTCAAATGTCCGTCATTAAATAACTGGTTGTATGAATAATGACGCATTGATACAAAGAAAATCAATGCTGCTATTAAAAAGAACAACCGGTATTGTACATTCTGACACAGAATTAGCTCCATGATAATACAAAGTAAAAAAGAAAGTGCAAAACACTAAAATAGGATACTCTTTGCACAAATTGTGCATTCGTGTACAGATACACTTGTGTATACACAGAATATCTCTGGAAATAGCCACAAGAAACTGGTTCCTTCTAGGAAAGAGAAGAAGCCAGTGGCTGGGAGATGAGAAAGGAGAGTCTCTTTGCATTATATACCCTTTTCTACCTTTCAAAGTGTGGATTATATTCAAGTATTAATTTTTTTTAAAAACTGAAAAAGAAATCACCTATAAACAGCGTTATGGAGACTATTACTAGGAACTCTTCTAATGTTCTCAGCGGGGAGTCCACAATCAGTCTCGCTGGGCTAACGTCCAGGTGTCAGCAGGACTGGTTCTTTCTGGAATCTCTAGGGGAGAGAAGGCGACCTGCATGTATTGGCTTATGGCCACATCCCTCTGACCTCTGCTTCCGTGGTCACGTCTCCTCTCCGGCTCTGACCTCCCGACTGCCTCTCATCCAGACACTGTGATTACATTGGGCCCACCTGGATGGTCCAGGAGGATTAACAGATGCTGGGGACCCTGGGACATGGACATCTTCAGAGGGCCATTTTTCAGTCTACCACAGGGAGTATGGAAGGAAACACTTCTGTTCTCTCCTCACTGCTTTTTCACCTGTCCCCTAGGACCAGCATGGCTCATCAGTGGGGGGATTGCTGTGTTAAAGGATGGGCTCCCTTGCTCACCTGGATGTCCGTGTCCTTGGCCGAAACTCCTCTTCTCCGAGGAGCGGGAAAGGCTCTGTCCTGAGACGGGGCATTATAGGTTCCACCACATTCCTCGGGACGTTGGCTCAGAGCTCTACATCTTGGCAATTGGTGACACCTTGCCTAGAGAGTGCATCGGACCCAGAAAATTCTGACAAGGTCAGAATTTGGGCCAGAACCTTGGAGAGTCAGCGAGCTGGGATTCAGACAGCTTGGAAGGGTCTCAGTCAGGGAGATTTAGCGCTGCACTTCCCAACATCTTGCTGTTGCTTTTCTCTTTTAAATAAAAGGTTGACCAGTGATCCCTTTATTATTTTTCTTCCATGGGTTCTTGGATTTCAAAAGCTTTTTGGCTTCCAAACCATCCACATTTACTAAGTAGTAGTCTCCATGTGTTCTAATCACAGATTAAGGCATAATTTCCACTGAGCATTTTTAATATTGAAAAGAAGCACACAACCCCCATTACCGTACTTAGGAATACACTCTGGCAGTCCGGGGAGTCTCGGTTGGGAACCCTGGAAAGGGAAATAACCGCGGTGACAACAGCAGTGTTAGTGACAGCACAAGGAGCACCGGCCTGAGAGTGAGGGCTGGTCCTGGGCCCTGCCCTGCCTCTCACCAGCTGTGCCACGCCAGGAAGTCACCCTCCTGTTCAGGGCCGAGGTCTCCTCCTCGGTGATCACAGCCCCTTCCCACCCCGGAGCCTTTGGTTTAATTGGCCCAGAGTGGGATTCGGGCTTTGGTATTATTTAAAGTTCTCCAGATGATTCTAACGTGAGGCCAGGGTCAAGCCCACCAGTTGGACAGGGCCTGGCTACCCCAGAGAACACTCCAGGCTGTGTCTGGCAGCGGAGTCCAGGGAGCCGGGAGGGCACACCTGGGGCTCTGCGAGAGGGAAGGCGGTGGACAGGGGGACATAAGCAGGCCAAGCAGTGCCCAGGGCCAGCAAACACGGACTCCCCAGGGCTCGGGCCACCTGGTGAGGCCAAGCAGAAGAGCTCTTGGCAGCTCCGACACTGCTTATCAAGCCAGTGACAGGCAGAGCCTAATGTGATTTGAAAGCCTCCAAAAGAGACATTGCAAATCAGGGTCACAGAAAGGGCCAGTCAGCAGTTTGCTGGCCCAGGCTCGCCCTCTGTCCCTCCCAACCCTCCCTTCCCCCTGCACTCACCTTGTCTCGGCAGAATTGTTTTTCCAGTAAAATTTACAGGGGCAGCATTGTGGGACAGCACGCGGGAGGTATTAATATCTCTGGCCGTGGCCTGGCTGTTAAAAACATCTCCATAAGCTGTTGTGAAACAGGAAAGACCGTGGCTTCCCAGCAAGGAAGATTTCCCAGATGACAGGCCCTGGTAGACCAAGTGCCAAGAGCAGAGGTGCGAGTTGGGTGGCTGGCTCCGTGTGCCGACGTGACTGGTTCAGGGCTTAAGGGAAGCCAGGGAAGAGAAGGCCAGGGCACGTCACTAGCTGAAATCAAATGACAAGCTGGTGTCCGTCTTGGAGGGAGCTCTGGAGGGCAATTAGAGGCAGGCTGAATCTAGGTGCCTTCCTTGCGTTGGGTCATACAGTGCGTGGCTGCCCTTCTTCTTCTTTGCCCTCTTACTCACACTTTGCCTGTGGAGGGTCAGCAGGACACTTCTTAGCTCACTCCGGTTAGCCATCAGTCACGCATTTCTCCATTATGGAATGATTAATTTCCATGATTAGAGTGACCTAGAGTATCTGAACCCAAATTGAGAGGCATGGTTCAGCATAAATTGGTTTTGGTGGGAGGTTTTCCCACTATTTGTAAAGCTATGTAAACAAAAAGTTTGCAGGGTAGAATACAAAACTTCAGACCATGACAAAAAGGTCTAAGATTCTATGATGAACTTTCAAGACTTCGTAGTGCCGTAACCATGAAAAGGCATTGTGAGGAGGTCAGCAAAAGTGATAGACTAAGGACCTCTGAAACACCTCTCCTCCATGAAATCAACAAAAACACTACACAAAAAGAAATGTCAAGGTCAAAATTTTCAGAAATTTAGGAATAACCAAAGGCTTTCAGCAATCTGAAGTGCACTTATTCAAGAAAAATGGCTGAATCTTGGTGAGGACAGAGGGCTCTGTGGCATTTTAACACACCAACTCCCGTCCCTCCCACGCCCAGATTTGCAGGACTCTTGTAAATCAACAGCCCATAATCACTATGGAAACCAGCAGTCTGACAGCCACTGGAAGGGGCAGAACAACATGGGAGCTCCTTCAGAGCTCCACTCCCAGACAACTGCCATTATTTGACTGGTCTGTTGGTTCCCTGGAAGACCCCACTAACAAGGCTGTCTTTATTTGGTGTGACTCAGTGCTCTTCCAGTGTAAACAACATTTTCTTCAGAAGACATTTGTTGAAAACAATTGAGACAATTGTTTAACATCATGGCTGCCTGAGGCAGTGGATAATAGTTGGGACGAATAATAGGCCAACCAAAAAAAAAAAGCTTAACAGGAAAAGCTGGAGGATGAGCGGTTCATAGGGAGTTTTGAAAACCCGACATATCTCTCATCTCTAACTAACCCTGAAGCTCTGTGGAAGGGGGAAGTAAAGGTTAAGGCAGGCTGGGCATGGTGGCTCATGCCTGTAATCCTAACACTCTGGGAGGCCAAGGCGGGAGAACCGCTCAAGGTCAGGAGTTTGAGACCAGTCTGAGCAAGAGCGAGACCCATCTCTACTAAAAATAGAAAGAAATTATATGGACAACTAAAAATACGTACAGAAAAAATTAGCCGGGCATGGTGGCGCATGCCTATAGTCCCAGCTACTGTGGAGGCTGAGGCAGGAGGATCGCTTAAGCCCAGGAGTTTGAGATTGCTGTGAGCTAGGCTGACACCACAGCACTCTAGCCCAGGCAACAGAGTGAGACTCTGTCTCAAAAAAAAAAGTTTAAGGCAGAGTTGTTACCTGCTTGGCTGAGTGTTGAAGGTGTGCCCCAATACATGTGCACACAGAACCCCTCAGTGAAAATTGAAAGACTTATTGGTTCCAGATACTTAAGATATCTCTGTATCTCTGTAGAAAGGATGGGAAAGAATACTTGAAGAAATAATGGCTGAAAACTTCCCAACCTGATAAAAGGAATCTATTTTTAAAAGTTAACATCATCTTGAATGATGAAAGACAAATCTTTCCCCTATGATCAGGAATAAGAGAAGGATGTCCACTCTCCCCACTTCTATGCAACATTTGATTGGGGGGGAAGGTTCTAGCTAGGGCAACTAGTCAAGAAAGAGAAATAAAAGACAACCAGATTTGAAAAAGAATAAGTAAAATTATCTCTGTTGACAGATGACATGATTTTGTATATAGAAAATCCGAAGGAATTTATACATACACACACACAACAACAACAACAACAAACCTATTAGAGCTAATAAAGAAGTCCAGCAAGATCACAGGATACAAGATAAATACACAAAAATTAATCATATTTTTATACACTACAATGAAAAATCTGAGAATGAAATTAAAAAGCAATTCCATTTATAATGGCATCAAAAAGAACAAAATATTTAGGAGTAAATTTAACAAAAGAAGTGCAAGACTTGTACAGTGAAAATTGCAAAACATTGTTAAAAGAGATTAAAGACCTAAGTAGATGAAAAGACATCATGTGTACGTGGCTTGGAATACTTAACATTGTTAAGATGGCAATACTCCTCTATGCCAATATTATGAAAAACATATCACCTATGTATGTTACTAACACATTCATCATTTTCATTTTTAAGTACTTAAATCTTTTACTTTCTGGAGTTTATCACAGCATAAGCAATCTAGTTTTATCTTTTCCAAAAGGCTGCCAGTAATTCTAATGCTATGTATTAAATGATACCTCTTTCCCCACTGATTTGAAATACCACCTTCTAAGTTCCCATAGTACTTCTTAATACTATTTCTCAGTCCCTTAGGATTCTTACAGACTCTATGTTAATTGGCCATATGTGAAAAAACAAAAGAGATGAACCACAGAATGGAAATATTCACCTAAGTGTGAGTCAGTAGGAAAGATTCTTCTAGGTCCTGGGGCTGTGCCTAAAGTTCTATTAGGTGGTCCATATCTCCAGCAGGTGCCAGGCACACAAGTGAGAGGGCAAGGATCTGGGGCAGTCTGGGGTTTTGTGGCCCTCTTAATATAAAATCCTTCCCATTAGAGTTCTCAGATTTTATGAGAGCATGGTAGTTTTTAAATGAATGCATAACTAAAGAACGGCTTTGTACATCAAAGCCTGTTGCTATTACACCTGCTGCATCAGTAAAGTAAGGGGATCAGTTGCAATGAACACGTTGTGTCTCATTTTCATGGCATCCCTGTGCAGCAAGACAGCCTTTCTGAAGGCGATTGCAGCCTGACGTGCATCTTTGTAGTATCCTCAATGCAGAATCAATTCAGGAACTTACAGACACTAGTTATCAGCTTGTGTTTATTCCCATCACAGAGAAGGGTTTAATTAACATAATACATATTGGTCAATTCTTTTCTTTTAAACTTTACCTTTTACCCATCAGCAGATCAATATGTATTTTAATCTTCTTCTGTTTTAGAGCTGGTTTTAAGACTCATGGCAAAGACACCTAGATTTCACAACCATTAATTGCTATTATCAGTCCTTTTCATGTCCTAAACTTCAGCAGTTTCTTGAAATTCTGCATGTATTCCTTTACTAAGTTATCCCTTCTTGTTCACCACTTGGTTCTGTCGTGTCTTTCAACCAAATATAGAGTTTACAATTAGCCAATAATGGGAAGAAAAAGAATGTCCTAAAATTCTGCATTCATTAACCGGTCTGACTTCATCAATGGCTGCACACAAAAATGTTGTCTGACCACTTCATGATGGATACTATGGAATACTTCCAAAGTTCCAGGTGAGTCTGCCAAAGGGTAGAGGACTCATATTCTTTTACTCTGTCTTTTAAATAAGTGCTGAATTATTGTGTTTGGTACTTTGGTCAATTGTTCTACATA
Source organism: Eulemur rufifrons (assembly GCF_041146395.1). Lineage (NCBI taxonomy): Eukaryota > Metazoa > Chordata > Mammalia > Primates > Lemuridae > Eulemur > Eulemur rufifrons. The sequence continues at coordinate 12,403,930 of NC_090989.1, read as the reverse complement.
TCATAGTATAACTTGTCTCTTCCTAAATTTTCAGTATTTTCTAGTATATCAAAAGTTGGAAACTCAGGAAAATCTGCCAATCTTACACTGTCTAATTCAGGCAAGTCACTTAATCTCTCTGAGTCTTAATATCCTCATCTGTAAAATCGAATAACAATATAGCATCTTTGGAAAGTATGAGATAATCTGAATAACCTATTTTGCACACAGCCTAGCTACCAGGACAAATGAGAAACTCAAAGCTCCAGTGAGGGACTGTCCTTGTTAACACTGTTGGTATCACTGTCATCTCGTAGACTAAAGAGTAGAACTGATGGGAGGAAGTAACCTGACTAAATGGTCAGTATTGTTCATACCTGCCTCACATTTACCCTCAACTGGTTTTCAACAAGGGAACCAAAATAATTCAATGGGGAGAGAATATTCTTCTCAACAAATTATACTGGAATAACTGGATATCCACATTTGAAAGAATGACGTTCGACCCTGGTCTCACACCATATACAAAAATGAATTCAAAATGGATCAAAGACCTAGATGTAAAAACTAAAACTAACTCTTACAAGAAAACATAGTGGTAAGTCTTTGATGACTTTGAATTGGCAATGCTTTCTTAGAAATGACATCAAAAGCACAAATGACAGAAGTAAAAATACACAAATGTGACTTTATCAAAAGTAAGATATTTTGTGCTTCAAGCCAGGCCTGGAGGCACACTGCTATAGTCCCAGCTATTCAGGAGGCTGAGATGGGAAGATTGCTTGAGCCCAGGAGTTCAAAGTTGCAGTGAGTTATGATAATGCCACTGTACTCCAGCTGGGACAACAAAGACCTCATTTCTAAAAAAAAAAAAATTATAATAATAATAATCATAAATAAAAATAAAATATTTTTTGCTTCAAAGGATACCATCAAGAGAATAAAAAGACAAAATGGGGGAAGATATTTGCAAATCATATATCTAATAAGGTCCTTGTATCTAGAACATATAAAGAATTCTTACAACTCAATAATAAAAAGACAAATAATCCAATTGCAAATTGGGCAAAGGATCTGAACAAGTACACCAAGAAGATATGCAAATGATTGATGAGCACATGAAAAGATGCCCAAGATCACTAGCCATCAGGGAAATGCAAATCAAAACCATGATGAGATACCACTTCACATCCACTATGATGGCTAGAATCAAAAAGACAGATAACAAGTGTTGGCAAGGATGTGGAGAAATTAGAACTCTCATACACTGCTGGCAGTAATGGAAACTGGTGCAGCTGCTTTGGAAAACAGTCTGGCAGTTCCTCAAAATGACCCAGCAATCCCTCTTCTGGATGTATACCCAAAGGAAATGAAATCAGCACCTTGTAGAGATATTTGCACTTACATGTTCATTGCAGCATTGTTCACAATAGCCAAGCTATGGAAACAACCTAAGTGTCTATTGACAGATAAATGGATATACACAATGGAATATTATTCAGCCTTAAAAAAGAACTCCTTCTTTCAGCCATTTGAGACAACATAGTTGAACTGGGAGGACATTATGCTACATGAAATAAGCCAGACACATGCTTATGATATCACTTATATGTGGAATCTAAAAAAGAAAAAAAGTTGAACACAGAAACAGAGAATGAAACGGTGGTTGCAGGAGTGAAGGGGAGAGGAAGGAAACCAGGAGATGTACGTCAAAGGGTACAAATGTGCAGATATGTAGGATGAACAAATCTAGATAGCTAACATACAACATGAGGAAGGAGTATAACTGTAATATTGTATTATACACCAGAAAGTTGCTAACAGAGTCAATTTCAGGTGCTCTTGCCACAAACAAAACAAGGGTGACTATGCAGGATAACGGATGTGTTAATTTGCTAGACCATAGTAGCCGTTTCACTATGTGTATCCAAACATCACATTGTACACTTTAAACTATACAATTTTAAAAATCACATTCAAAGAAAACAGCATATGTTTACATAAAAACATGTACACAAATATTCCTGGCAGCATTCTTTATCATGGCCAAAAAGTGAAAAAACCCAAAAGTCCATCAACTGATGACTAGATAAATAAAATGAAGTATATACATACCATGAACTAATATTTGGCAATAAAAAGGAATGAAGTACTGATATATGCTACAACCTGGATGAACTTTGAAAACGTGCTAAGTAAATGAAGCCAGTCATAAAAGACCACATATTGTATATTTCCACTTATGGGAAATGTCCAGAATAGGTAAACCATAGAGACAGAAAGTAGATTGATGGCTGCCTAAGACTGGGGGGTTGGAGGGAAATGGGGAGTGACTGCTAAAAGGTACAGGATTATTTTTTGAACAAGTAACAAGAATGTTTTAAAATTGATTGTGGTGATGGTTTTACAAGTCTGTGAATGATGTCAAAACGATTGAGTTGTACACTTTAAATGGGTAAATTGTATGATATGTGAACTAAATCTCAAGAAAGCTGTTACCAAAAAAAAAAAAAAAGAAAGAAAAAGAAATTGGTAGACTTATGATTTTGCCTTTTCTCCCTCGTTCTCTATAGGATGTTAGCCAGAGTGTGCAGGGAGGGGAAGAATCACTGGGAGCCTAAAAATGCTCATTTATCTGGTCCCGCTTTGACATACAATAAAACTGTTTCCATTTGAAAACATGGTTTAGCTACAAAGAAGCAACAGTCTAAGTTTATGTAACCTTTATATCCTATGCAAACAAATAATTGTCCAATTAACAGAAGAGCAACAGGTTTCTTTAAACAGGCCAGAGTTTAGCTTTCCTAGATGAATTCTTTGGTTTCTCAATACAGGCACGAGTCACTGAGTTCAATGAGTTCCACTCAGTTCCGTGAGCACTACAGTCCTCTGCTATGAAAATGACCAGTTTTGAAATGAATCACATTTCTGAATTTTCCTCAGCAGCTGTTTTTCACTAAGGATCCTGCACATCAATTGTTTGTAATCCTCAGGGTTGGGGTGGGAAGAGAAACAAAAGAAATAGCAAATTAATTATATCTCATAAACATAAGAAACTTAGGGTTTGCCATTTTGTTGATAGAAAAAAAATTGCATTGTGCAATGAGTGATACTGTAATCAAAATGCCTAGCAATGGGCATATGGGCTTGTTTGAAGCTTAGGCATGGAGAATAAAGTACGTAGCCACCACATCTTTGATTCTGTAAATTACTCAGCTTTCTTCTCTATGATTGCCTAACCTTGGCCATCGGTTCTGAGTTGCTTCCTATCCTACCATTCGGGGTATATGTAATCACACTCCTGGGAGTTGTAACTCAGGTCATCTAAGTTTTCACAGAGGGGACCCTGATTTGATTACCAGGGCTGTAGGCACAAAATGGGGTGGCTGGGATTCACAGTGACCCCCATGGCTTTGTTCTGCCTGCCCCCCACCCCCAGCCATGGCCAATTGATTCACGGAGGAAGACGCTGGACTCAAACTGGGCCAAAATTAAAATGGAACCCAAAATGAAGGACATTCTACAAAATCCCTTGCCAGTACTCCTCACAACTGCCAAGGTCATCAAAAACAAGGAAAGTCTGAGAAACACAGTGTAGAGAAGCCTACAGAGACATGACTACTAAAATTAATGCAGTGCTCGGGGTAGTGGTGAGGAGATCCTGGGACAGAAAAAAAAGACATTAAATTAAAACTAAGAAAATCTGAATATATTGTGGCATTTAAGTAATAATAACATGTCAACATCAGTTCATTTGTTGTGATAAATGCACCATAGCAGTGCTAACGAAAAAGAAAACTGAGTACAGGGACTCTTTCTAATTTTCTTACAACTGTTCAGTAAATCTGAAACTATTCTAAGATTTAAAAGTTGATTAAAAAGAGAGAGAGACAGAATCATAGAGACCAAAGTTGTCGGAGCTGAGGGTTATGGCGCTGCCCTAGAAAGTCGTCTATATGATCCTCTGCTGAGGCGTCCTGGAGAGGCCCCAATTCCTGCTCAGCCTTGGGATCTTTCTTTGATTCCATGAGCTCCCCCAATTTCCCTCCCATAGTCCTGATGTGCTGAAGTTACCCAGGGATGAATGCTGTTGCTTGCAACCAAAGGATCTTACCACTAAGTTCTGTCTCCGAGTTTTTAAGAAAAAGGTAGAGCCAGTTCTCAATCGATAAGGCAATGGTTGGGCTTGTTCTGCAGTTTTAATACTGTTCCTAAGCAAACTTTTTACTAGACCTATTGACATGAAACAGCATCTGTCTCTACAGAGAGGGTGCTATGCCCATGGCAGACATCACTAATTGATCACAACACTCCTGCCCTGAGCATGAGTGCAGGGGAGTGTGTGCTGTTGGGATCCCACCCAGATTCTCTTTATCAGCAAGGGCACCCATCTCCCGGGTGCTATGAGTGCTCACTGCTAGAGGCTCACAGCTGCCCTATCTCCACAGAATTGCCCTCCACAAAGTGGGAGGTACCTCACCTAAGGCAGCCTACAATCAATAACTGATGACTCGGCTGGGCGCGGTGGCTCACGCCTGTAATCCTAGCACTCTGGGAGGCCGAGGCGGGTGGATGGCTCGAAGTCAGGAGTTCGAAATCAGCCTGAGCAAGAGCGAGACCCTGTCTCTACTAAAAATAGAAAGAAATTATCTGGCCAACTAAAATATATATATAGAAAAAATTTGCCAGGCATGGTGGCACATGCCTGTAGTCCCAGCTACTTGGGAGGCTGAGGCAGTAGGATCACTTAAGCCCAGGAGTTTGAGGTTGCTGTGAGCGAGGCTGACGCCACGGCACTCACTCTAGCCTGGGTAACAGAGCGAGACTCTGTCTCAAAAAAATAAAATAAAATAAAATAACTGATGACTCAAGGGCTGCAAAAGTCCAGCCCTCTTGCTTCAAAGTGGGACCAGCTCCAAGGTGTGCTTCATACCCCAGAGGCCCCCACAGGACTTAGGCTGAAGCTACAGCTGAGCCCACATCCTTACCTAGCTCCTTCCCCTGCCCTGTCTGGCTCGCTCGCTCGCTCTCTTCAGATAGCCCCCCTCAATAAACCCAGGGCATCTGAATCCACACCCCAGGGAACCCAGCACAGTGGCCCATGCAGCTGCTACCAACGAATAGGAGTTGACACATGCGGTGAAGCCTATCTGACATCTCTACTAAGAATAATACCAACAAATGGCAGAAATTATGCAGCACAAAAGGAAACATCAGCAAAGAAGCCAGAAGCCTCAATGACCTGTCAATTCAACCACTGGCCCCTGCAAAGGCCAAGGAGAATGTACAGCCTGGAGGGGAAACAGCCTGTGACCCCTTTGTTGAGACACAGGATTCAGGCACGGTTTGCAGAGCTGTCCACCTGTCACCCATCATTGGACTGCCCACCCTCGGTCTACCACAGAGAACAAGCTTTTCTACAGGAAGGATGTCTGCAGGACAAAACGCGAAAGGGTGACATTAAAGAGGCACAGTCCTTACTTCCAGAAGCTGTCAAGTCTGATAGCAGAAGGCATTTCTCACTCTCTTTAGCTGAGTGCCCTAGTGGAGGAGCAGGCAGATGTCTTAAAAGCAGCCTTACAAGTGGCATCAGAGAACTATCCCACAGTTGGGCATCTAAATATAACCTGGCTTTTTCCCCCCTGCTATTGTTTAATGCCAGCTGAGTTTTATTTTTTTTTAAAGAGTGTATTTGGGCAGGAAATGTGTAAGACTGATGAAATAGAAATCCAAAATAACAGTGGCCAAAAAAATGAATTAAAATCTATTTATTCTTTACATAAAAGTCCAGGCTGGTATGGCGGCTCAATGGCACAGCCCCTGAGAGGGTGCAGACTCCTACCCCCTGCTGCTGTGTCATTCCTAGGGTGTTGCTCTTGTGCAGCGGGTCCAGCATGGTTCACCACTGTGTCTGGATTTCAGCCAGTGCAAGGGGGAAAGGGTAGAAGATGGGGATATGCCCCTTGCTTTTAAGAGCATGACCTGGACCACACATCACTTTGGATCACTTTCCATTGACCACAAAGGCAAATACACTGCCACACCTAGCTAGCTGCAAGGGAGGCTGGAGGACAGGGAGTTTAATCTGGAAGCCATGAGTCTAGCTAAAAATTGAGCGTTCTGTTGTTATGAGAGACAAGGGAATGGATATGGGGGACAGCTAGTGGGGAGATAAGACACCAGGAATGCAAGTAATGCCTGAGAGGAGTGGCACCTTCTTAGGGAGGGAAATTGGCTGGCTCGAAGGTCTCAAACACTCCAGTTCAGTGCCGCTGGTGGATGACATTGCTGTTCACCAAATTCTACTTTCTTCTTGTGGTGTCCCTCCCTGGCAATCGACTTGCTTTGGCAAATGAGACATGGGCGGATGTGACAAGTGTTACTTTCAGGGAGAAGCTATAAAGGCCAGCACACAGTTCCCGGCCTTTTTCATGGTTTCTGTTCCTCCTGCCACAAGACCCTCAATATCCCAGACAGACTGTTCCATCGGCCTTAGGACCACAGATAATGTGAGCAGAGCACAGCCGACTAGAGATCAGCATGTAGCATGAGTGAGAAATAAACCTTGATGGTGCTGCAGCCACTGGGGTTGCCGACTTGCTGGTATGTTACCACCACACAGCCCCGCCTAGCCTGACAGGTCCGGTGCCATGTCTCCCTGCCAGTCCTGTCGTAGCACAACAGTGCTAATAGCTGCCTTCCACTGAACACTCACAATGGGCTAAGCCCTAATGATTTTATTAACATTACACAAATCATTTAAACTTCACTTGGAGTTGGTAATTGATTTACAAATGGCTCCTAATGCTTTCATTTCACAATCGATCACTTAAATGCACATAGGTTACTGCTGTTTGGAACAATTCCACCTAATGAATCCTTCTATAAAACAAGAATCTTTGGGGAATAAGCCCCACCCATAGATATGTTTTCTAAGTTCAGCTTTCCATAAATGGCAAAATTGTAAAGTTGTATTTCTGATAATTAGGAAAAATGATAATTTTAATGATTGTATTAACAATAAAATCGTTGTTGTATGGTAAGTATTACTTAGCATTAGATGGACAGCTGGGATACTTTGTGAGTAGAGGTGGAACCAAGCAGAAGTAGCTAAAACGATAAGCATAGTCTTAACAGACTCAATCAGAAGGCCAAAGGCAGGGAAGCTCCAAGCTTGGTTCAGTGGCTCTATGTTGTAATTAAGGACCCAGAAGCTCTCCATCTTTCTGCTCTGTAATCCTTATAATGTCGGTGATATCTCCCCTCATGGTCACAAGGACAAGGAAGCTGCCACAGCCCAAGTACCATCTCCACATTACACGACAGCATCCAGCAAAAGAACAGGGCATAAGAAGCACATGTGCCTGGCTTCTGGCCAGGGCTCTGCTTCCCAACCTATTGGAATGGCCACCCCAATATGCTTCTACCCTTTATGAGAAATAAAGCTCTCCTTTTAAAAAAAAAGTCGGGGGGGGGGGTGGGGAGAAGAAGAGGAAAGAAGAGCAATATCTCCTCTCATCTCTTTTCCTGATACAAGAAAGCCATTTCCTGAAACCCCACAATATTTCCTCCCTCCTTGTGTCACATGGACATTTTGCCCATGCCTAGCCACAAGCAAGTTTCTGGCACTAATGGGACTCCATGTGGCTAAATTAGTCAGGATGGGATTGGTTATGCTGCAGTAACAAACACCCCAAATCTCAATGGTTTTATCCAACTCAGTTTGTTCCACACTCTCATACTACAAGTCCACGAAGTGTCTCGGGGATCGAAGATGCACCATTTGTAACGTGAAGGCCTCCCCAGTTCCTGCAGCAGGGGGTGAGGCAGCTGGAGGGTCGTATACCAGCTCTTTTTTACTTCAGTCTGAAAGTAATTCATGTTCCTTCTACACACTTTAATCATATCTTGTCCCATGACCCTGCCTTGCTGCAAGCAAGCTGGAAAATGTGCAAGGACAGATGAAACCCTGTCTCTGCCCTACTGTCTTTCTCCATAATCACCACTCCCTCCCTTGTTGTCCCTTTGCCCCTTCCTCAGTCAACCCCAATACCATCACCTCTATGCCTTTGTTTGTCTGGTCCTCGTTGTCCCTGCCTTCCTCAGATATCTGTGGGTCCCAGGCCTTCCATCTCAGAGACTACATCTCTTCCAGTGACTTAGTAAGTCAAAAGCATTCTTTCCTCTGCTTGTCATTGCTGTCAAGAGGAAGGAGGGTAAGTTTTGGAAACCATGGGTGGAGTCCTCATTTCAAGGCACAGTTTGAATTTTCCCCAAAGTGTCTGAATAATCATTCCAACCTTATGCTGTGAGGATTCATTTTTTGAGAAAAAAGAAAAACACACAACCTTTCTTAGCCCTACATGCAGATTCCTCCTATTAATGTAACATTGATTTTTATAATTTCAGTTGTGTACGAAAAAAATCATATATGCATACTGGAAAGAAATTTTAGCAAAATATTAGCAGCATTTATACCTGTGCAATGGGATTATGAGTAATTTTTATTTTCCTCTTAACATACAAATGCAATCCTCCAATCATAGAGCAGGGGAGGGACTATTTTAAAGCTTTTTCAACCCCACAGCGTTACTTCTGTATCCACATTTGCTTTCAGGCCGACCTTGAGGAGCTAATTCCCAGCACAAATATCAAGTATTATTATTATTAGGGATTAGTTTTCTGGTGGGGAGGCAGGACCCAGGGACAAAGGGAAGGATATTTTACCTGAACTTCAAGTTGAAACCATTTACGCAATTTTCAATTCCCAGGAACAATCTTCCCAGCTGGCTTAAAAATTCTTCAGAGCCTAGCAGATACTGATAAGATTTGACAGAAAATAAAATCCCAATCATTTCCACCCAGAAATGGTGAGAAAAGACGCTCAAGTGGGAAAAGAATCACTGAAGGCTTTCTTGTGCCGCTCTTTGTTATTTGTAAGACTCCGACCATGCAAGGCTCCCCACGAAGGGGCCATCGCGGCCAGGTGTATGCGGCTGCCTCGGAAGAGGATGAATTCTTTGGCTGCTGGGAGCCGTGAGAGGCTTTTATTATATTCTTGCCACAGAAGAGCCACGAGAAAGAAAACAGAAAAGAAAACACAACGGGAAAAGGGCTCAGCTTGAGTTTCACCCTTAGGTTTGGTATTTGCTGTTGCTGCTTTGAAACAAAGGAAGCCCAAACTCGATTTAGCCCTCGGCAGAGGAAACGTGGACGGGATTGGCACGTTAATTACACGCCAAGGGCATTTTCCTAAGGAGAAAATCTTTGGTGGTTTCTAAGAAAAATACAGTGCGATTGACTGAAAGAGGCTGCTGGGTTATTCCTTATCGTGTTTCCTGAACCGCAGACTTCTGTTTCTTCTTGGTGCCATGGAAACAAAAGAAGTTATAACTAAAGACATAGGCATCTTTAATGCTGGCATTGTATTTGAGTTGCCGGGAGTTGCGTAGGAACAAGAGGCCCGGATCGGTGGGGCACACACCGTAATATCAATGTCGTCGTGCAGGAAAGCTCTAGAGACAGCATTGACCAATTACGTGACTATTACAGACTGTTTGTGTCCTCCCCAAATTCCTACGTTAAAACCTGATCCTCAACGTGATGGTATTAGGAGGCAGGGCCTTCGGGAGCTGATTGGGTCATGAAAGTGAAGCCTTCATGAATGGCATTAGTGCCATTTTAAGGAGCTGAAGAAACCAGAGCTTGTCCCTTCTGCCACATGAGGACCCAGCGAGAAGGCACCACCTATGAACCAGAGAGCAGGCTCCCACCAGACACTGAATCTACCAGGCCTTGATCTTGGACTTCCAGCCTCCAGAATTGTGAAAAATTACTTCTGCTGTTTATAAGCCACCCAGATTATGGTATTTTGTTATAGCAGCCCAGACTAAGACAGTGACCCTGGGCAAAATCAAAGGATACAGCCAGCTTTGGCTTCTTCATCTGTAAGATGGTGATAATGGTAGCCCACAACATTGTTGTCAGAATTAAATAAGACTTGAGTATACAATAAACGTCTCTTTGCTACAATTACTCGTATCTATACAAAGATGTCCTTGTCTTTGTACACATGCTACATACAAACATCTGTGTATGCAATGAACTGCCACAAACATCAATGCCCAAAAGATTTGTTTGTTATTTGTTTTCTTTTTTAGTTACTTACTCAAGAAAATTTGTCCAGTGGTCACTTCTCAGTGAACTGTTACTACAGAGTATATTTGCACTCCTCTTCCCTGGATTAATTTATTTGTAGTTTATTTTTCTAGCAGCCACTACAATCCCCATAATACAGGAAGTCTAATTCATGGCTCACTTCTGGGAGACTTGACAGCTGCTGCTTAAATATTTAGAAATATCTCTTTAAAGAAAGGAGCTGAAACTGAGCTCTGCCGAGCTGTTAAAATGTGGTCCTCTCCCTCAGAGTCGTATTTAAATGTTAAGGTTGTACTTGGCTTTTCGTGTTCTCAGGGAGGCCACAGTGACTTTACATTTATATTTTTTCAAAGTCAATATAGATGACACCTTTTCATAACTTTCATACACAGCTTTATGACTCTGAAAATTAAATATATAACTTCACTTTCAATTGAAGTAAATCATTTGGTGTGGTTATTATGAAAGTAAAACTGCAAATTCTTCACCATCCAAAGAAAACACCATTAAAATCCAAGCAGCAAAAAGACCGGATGGAGCGACAAGGAGGGGACATGCCCCATGTAGAGTGCAAAGACCAGGAGCCACTGCCGTTGGGGGAGAGCAAGGAGCATCGGCAGTGTGAGGAGAACCGCGAGGACGAAGCTGGTGGGGGGCCTGCTAGAAGTCAGGGTTCCAGTCCTTGTACTGCCACCTCCGGTGCCAGTCGCCAGCTGACGGTGCTGGAAGGGAAGTCAGTCCCCTACTCCTCTTCCCTGGACTCCAGCATCGACACCCTGAAGAAGACAGCCAGGAACTGATCGAAAACATCAATGAGAGCAGGCAGAAGGACCATGCACTCATGACCAACTTCAGGAACAGCCTCAAGATCAAGGTTTCGGATCTGACAGAGAAGTTAGAGGAGAGGATGTACCAGATTTATAATCACCACAACAAGAACATCCAGGAAAAACTCCAACAATTCACCCAGAAAATGGCAAAAATCAGCCATTTGGAGACGGAGCTCGAACAAGTCTGCCACACCGTGGAGACCGTGTGCAAAGACCTGTGCGTCCAGCCTGAGGCCACTACTTCAGAAGAACAGACCCACAGAGGCAGTGAAGCTGCCCGGAGACTCACGCCTTAGTGACAGCCACCAAGAGAAGGCTCAGAGGCTGCCATCTGGGCCATGCTGAAAAAATTGTTTTTCATAGTTCTGTTATACATTTTGGCAAAAAAGAAAACAAACCCAAAACTCCTTGTGCTGGACCCCAAAATGCAGGAAGTCTGTCCCCTGCCTGGGCCCAGCCTGAGCTCTCCCCACTCTTGGCATATCCCCCCACCCCCACCCCACACAGTTGATTAAACGTTTGATTTTCAAAAAAAAATTTAAAAAATTAAAAAATAAATCCAAGCAACATTCCAGTGCAGTGCTGCCTTAATTGAAGATGCAAAATGCCTAGCTGACGGCCAGAAATACTCAGGAGGGTGAGAGCACCAACTGTCATAGATGTGACACAAAAATGGCGACTTAAACAGAATCATTCCCTTACAATTCCGTGTCTGCGAAGACGGTGCGGTAGGATGGGCGGCCGGATCTTGAGTATTTCCCTCTCTTTAGAAGGAAGGAACAAAGAGTCCCTGAGAATTTAGAAAGACTCAGAGCCAACCTTTCCAGTCTTGTCACCTGTCTGCTGGGCCAGAGTGTCTGAAACAGAGATGCGAGAAACCGAACATCAGAGAGGGAACTGGGGCTTCTCGGGCTGCGTCGCTGACACGCTTTCCTCCCCTGACAGTTGTAATAAGAGAAGCACATGTCAACCCTCGACAGCTCAGAGGCAGAGCAGGTAAAATTTCACCATAAAGAACATCAGTATGAAAAACTGCCTTATCAAGACATTTCCATGTCCCAGAGGAGGCTCAAAGAAATTCTGCTGTGTTGGTCTCTTGATAATTAATTCCTTACCAGGAAGACTCTTTACAGTAGCGAGAAGTTGCCTGAGACGGACGGAGTTTCCTAACACGAGCCGGAATCCACTTCAGGGTGAAGGATGACAGGGCTCCCAGGGCCGTCACTTCTCAGAGATGCCTGGATGTGGGCATTTCGGAAAAGAAAAGCAGTGCCAGTTTCCTCACTGACACTATTTTAGTGGATAAAATAGATAATCTTAGGTATAAACAGACATCATGTTTCCCACAAGACTTTATATAATTATTTCATTTTGATCGGGAAAAAAGTCATGGCCCCTAAGTATATTATATTTTCTTCCCCTGAATTAGACTATACTAAATTTTTTTTTAAAAACCCGTTTCTGACCACCGTAGCACAGCGAAATGTCTGCTTCTCACTTGTGAGTCACTTTGTGAGCAAACGGCCTCCTTCTAAATGTGACTTCTTGTCTGTCCACTTGAATAGAGACAGTATTCAGCCAGTAATTTATTAGTCTTTTTTTTTTTTAACAAATAGCATTGAGCACCTGCTATGTGGCAGGTCCTATGCTGGGCTTATTAAAAAAAAAAAAAAAGAAGAAGAAAAAAAGAATGTCACTACCCCTGTCCTCTAGAAGCTCACAGTGCCCTAGGGCTATGACAGACGTACAGGGACCACAAAGACCCAAGGGTGGGGAGGCGCGTTCAACCTGGTCATGTTTTAAGACATTTCTTCCGATAAAAGTGTGAGCTGCATCCTAACAAATGAGTGAACTATTTGTCTGTTTATCCATCTCCCCAAGACAGTGTGGTATTGGCAGAACAAAAGAGAGAACCTGGAAAGAGACCCACACAAATAGGACCAGCTGACTTTTGACAAAGGTGAAAAGCAATTCAACGGAGGAAGGATGGACTTTTCAACAATCAGTGCTGGAGCAACTGGACAATCACAGGCAACATAAATAAATAAATACATAAACTTCAGCATAAATCCCACATCTTATACAAAAAATAATTCAACATAGATCATAAACCTAAATGAAAAACTTTAAACATTTTAGAGGAAAACATAGGAGAAAATCTTTGTGATCTGGGGTTAGGCAAAGAGGTCTTAGATACGACACCAAAAAATATAAAATTGTGAAATTGGACTTCGTCAAAATAGAAAACTTTTGTTCGGTGAAAAGTTAAGAGAATGAAAAGACAAGCTATGGACTGAGAGAAAATATTTGAAAATCACAATACCTGGCAAAGGAGTTGTGTCTAGATTATGTAAAGGACTCCCAAAGCCCAGCAGTAAGAAAATAACCCATTTTTTTTTAAGTGGTCAAAACATTTGAACAGACACTTTACCAAAGGCTATATATAGGTAATACATGAAAAGATGTTTATCACTAGTCATTTGGCAAATGCAAATTAAAATGATCATGCATCACCATTGCACAAATATTAGATTGGCTAAAATTAAAAAATCTGATAGTAGCAAGTGCTGATGAGGATGCAGAGAAATAAGAACACCTAGACATTTCTTATACAATTAAACATAAATTTACCATACCACCCAGAAATTCTTCTCTCAGGTGTTTACCCAAGAGAAATGTAAGCCTGTGTCAATGCAAAAATTTGTATGCAAAAGTTCACTAGAAGTTTCATGTATAACAGTTAAAAACTGGAAACCACGAAAACGTCCATCACCAGGTGGATGAGTAAACAAATTGCAGTGTCTAATCACACAATGGATCACCACCAGCAATGAAAAGGTAGTGATTCCTGCAATAACAGGGATGATCTCAAAAGCATTCTGCTAAGTGAAGAAAATTCAGACACAAAAGACTACATGCAGTGTGATCTTCTTCATATGACATTCCAGAAAAGGAAAACCACAGTGACAGAACAGTAGTTGCTCGAGGGCCAGCACTGGGGAGGGGCTTGACGGCAAAAGGGCATTAGGGAATTTTTTGGGGTGATGGAAACATTCTATGTTTTAATTATAAGGGTGGTTACATGACTGTATGCATGTGTCAGAACCCATTAAACTGTTCACTAACTTCATTTTTCACTAATTTTACTGTTTGCAAAATATGCCTCAAGAAAGCTGATTTTTAAAGGATTGATGGGAAGTAAGAATCCGTACATCAAGCCAAGGATTTTTGGAAAAGGCACAATGATGGAAAGATTTGCTTTAGGAGATATCAAAATGTGGTAGCCATTAAGTTACCATAATTTTTGAAGTTTACTATTGGGACAGCAATAGACAAATACACCCACTGACGTAAAATAAAGTGTAAAACAGAGCAATGTACCTATTTAGTAAACAGTTTGGGCAGAAATTTAAATTAGTGAGCAAAGTATGGACTATTCAGTAAGTGGAGTTGAAATCTGGATTCCATTTGGAAAAAGAATTAAGTTAGTTCCATAATCCATATCATTCCCCAAAATAAAATCTTAATTGATTAACTGATCATTGCCCTAGCTGTGAAGACTCACACCATCAAATTCATTACCCTATTAAATGTTTAGGAGACCACTCACTGCATTATGGTAGGGCCTTACTATAAGTGAAAAGAGTGCTATGAACTCCCAAACTGGCTATAGTCACTTCACCCTCTCATGGGAGGTGGCTCCAGGGGGAAGATGAAGATCTAATTTGTTCCCTTCCACCTGCACAGACAGAGGAGAGAGAATGGAAACCTTGAAGTGTCAACATCCCTGCTAGCTCTTCTGAGATGCTAAAAGGTGAGACCCAAAGTAGACAGATGATGGTGTGCGAAGCTGAGCCCTTTAATGTTCCTTAGATGTCCAGGGATAGGCAGTGAAGAGTCAAAATTCTGTCTACATCATAGGAGAAATTATGCGGGGGGAGGACTTCCAAGGCGAGGACGGCTAATGGTGGAGAGCCAGTGCTGAGCCAATGGTGTCCGGCAGTGTGAGCCCACCCTCTGCAATCCCCAGCCTTCAGTAAGGACTTCCCACACTTGACTGTCTTGGGTGGGTCATCTTGAGAAAAATGGTAGCGTTAAGGGGAAGAGTTTCTTCCCTGTTCCAGATCTTTCCTCTGAGGCACGAGGCAGGACATCCATCGGACTAACACTGAGGCCACCCTGCTCTCCTTTGCTGGAAAGAGCAACTGGGCCAACATAGCTCAGCCCCTCCTCCCTGCTTGTCTTCCAGAACCAGCCAGAGGCACATCGGGGACCGGGCCACTGAGTTTGTCCATCCTCACCATTAGTCTGCAGGCTTCTGTCTAACTCTCCAGTTTCTGTTAGGAAACTCAGCACTGTGCCCCTGAGACACACTCTCCTTTCCTTCTGTCTTATCATTTGGTTGGTTTAGGAGTCTGGTGGGAAGGAGAGGCTGTGGTTTATCAAGCCCTTCAGACCTCAACAAGAGGTTCCAAGTATAAAGTTAAAGCCCCAACATTGGTTGTGTGTGGTGGCTCATGCCTGTAATCCTAGCACTCTGGGAGGCCAAGGCGGGAGGATGGCTTGAGCTCAGGAGTTCAAGACCAGCCTGAGCAAGAGCGAGACCTGGTCTGTACAAAAAATAGAAAAATTAGCTGGGTGTGGTGGCATGTGCCTGTAGTCCCAGCTATTCAGGAGGCTGAGGCAGGAGGATCACTTAAGCCCAGGAGTTGGAGGTTGCAGTGAGCTGTGATGACGCCACTGCATTCTAACCAGGGCAACAGAGCAAGACTCTGTTTCCAAAAAAAAGCCCCAAAATTCATGCAAGTGAACAGTAAACCAAGGGCAGTGTCCTTGTGAGAATCCCTAAGAAACTTTCATACCAGAACTCAGAGCTGAGGAAAGCTTCATTCTCTTTGATTGCCTTTGTTGGACTCTCGCGACTGTTATTCTAACTCCTCCACTTTGTCCCCAGGGTCCTGATAGACCCCGTACAGCACCTGCTTTCTTGCTAACTGGCCCTCAGTGCATAAGGGAAGGCAGCCAGCGCTATGCAGAGACCCCAGCAGTGACTGCCAGAGCTGGAGCTGGGGAGGCGGGGTGACCACTGAGTGCCTTTCTGAGACTTCCCCCAGATATGCACTGCTTTGGCTCTGAAGGGCAGGATTTTATTTATGTTTATTTATTTATTTATTTATTGTTATTATTATTATTTGCTTTTGACCCCAAAAAAGTCAGTCCATCATAGCTGACGACTGTGGGAAACACTCCACTCTGAGCAAAGAACCTCCCACAGTAACTCCAGCCAGTGTCAGTTACTTACCCCTCACTTTGGCACTCTGCCCTTAACCAAGGCAAGGCTTGGAAGCATTGGATCATTGGACCATTGGATCATTGGATCACTGGATCATCGGGCCCGCTCACCTCTGCCCACCCTGTTCTACACATGAGGAGCTGACTCCAAAGGTGACATCTCTCACCTGCTTGGTAAGCAGTGGCATAACCCGGACCAGGACCCCGAACTCCTGATTCCCAAGTCTGCCCCTTCCCACGGCTCTAGGTTTGTTTCGTGGCTCTGGGCATCACTTTGCTTTGGGCAGAATGAGTTCCTTGATGGCAGAGAGCTAGTGTTTTGCAGAGAGCATAAGAAAAAAGGACCAACATTTGAAAAGAGCCTACTATGTTCCCATCACTGGGCTAGGAACATTACCAGAGTGGACACCTTTGGGAATGTCTTCCCAACAAGCCTCTTGGTCAGAGGGCATTGTTACGGGCTGAATTGTGGGCCACAAAAAATTGATATGTTGAAGTCCTAACTTCTCAGTGCCTCCAAATGTAACCATATTAGGAGACAGGGTCTTTAAAGAGCTAATTAAGTGCAAATGAGGCTGTTGGAGTGGGCCCTAATCTAATATGGCCGGTGTCCTTATGAAAAGAGAATTGGAGCCGAGTGCGGTGGCTCACACGTGTAATCCCAGCACTCTGGGAGGCCAAGGCGGGTGGATCGCTTGAGGTCAGGAGTTTGAGACCAGCCTGAGCAAGAGCGAGACCCCGTCTCTACTAAAAATAGAAAGAAATTATCTGGACAACTAAAAATATATACAGAAAAGTTAGCCAGGCATGGTGGCGCATGCCTGTAGTCCCAGCTACTTGGGAGGCTGAGGCAGTAGGATCGCTTAAGCCCAGGAGTTTGAGGTTGCTGTGAGCTAGGCAGATGCCACGGCACTCACTCTAGTCCGGGCAACAAAGCGAGACTCTGTCTCAAAAAAAAATAAAATAAAAAGAGAATTGGACGCAGACCCACAGGCAGAGGGAGACCATGTGAGGACACAGGGTTGGGGCGGTGGGGCGGCCATCTACAAGCCACGGAGAAAGGTCTCAGAAGAAACCAACCCTGCCGGCACCTTGATCTTGGACCTCCAACCTACAGGACTGTGAGAAAACACATCTCTGTCGTTTAAGTGCCCAGGCTGTGGCATGTTGTCAGGGCAGCCCTGGCAGGCTCATGAAGGTACCCACTCCTGCCCCGCCCATGCTTCTAGCCTAGAGCCTGCTCCTCTGGCCGGAGCTGACCGAGGCAGGCTCTATGTCAGGAGCTAACACTGAGAGAGTCACAGAGGCCACCTCTAGGAGCAGAATCTTGTTAGTGGAGACTCAGGGGTGAAAACTGTCCCACCACTGAGATGCCCAGAACAGCCCTGGGCTCTGCCCTCCCTCGGGTCCCCAGGGAGGGGGAATTCCAGGACAGATTTCTACACCCTTCCAAGAAATTCCCTTTCTTGAGTAAACTCGTTTGAAGTGGGTTTTGTTACTTGCAACCCGAGGGACTTCTTTAGCCACAACATGCACATGTGTTACCTCGTGCAGTTTAACTTCGCCCCGAGGTATTACGGCCCCATCTTGCAGGCCGGGGAACTGGGGTCAAGGAGATTAAGGAGCCAGCCCCAGGTCACAAGGAGGGAGAACTAGGCATTTGCATTCACACTCTTTCCACTCTCCACACTGTGCTCCATGCTACACTTCTTTGGTGTCCCCTGCAGTACTCAGCTGGGAGTCAGGCCTATCGATGAAAGCTTATTACACTAAATTGAGTACATGGTCATATGTCCTATTTCCAGACGAACACACAGACA
Source organism: Eulemur rufifrons (assembly GCF_041146395.1). NCBI lineage: Eukaryota > Metazoa > Chordata > Mammalia > Primates > Lemuridae > Eulemur > Eulemur rufifrons. Next base: position 12,385,851 of record NC_090989.1, on the reverse strand, counting down.
AAGACGCTGCCTGCTCACACAGTCGGAAGCAAAAGGAAATGAAGCCAGTGCCACAAATTCATTCATCTTGTCCCCTTCTCCATTCAGACCTAACGAGGCCAGAGATCTTAACTCGGGCTTTCAGTGGCACTCTTTGGTTTGCTCAGTAACACCAAGGCAGTCTGGCTTCCCTGAATTCATGATTCCCCGCTAAATCCTCCCGTCTGTGTGATGTTTATTTAACCTGCAGACCAGGGCAGCTGCCTCCCCCGCAGACTTCACAGTCTCCAGAACGAAAGATCTGAACCCTGAATCTCTCTTACTTCCTCCCTCTCCCCCCTTTGTCTGGTAGCAGAAGGAGATAAACCACCCTTTGTTAGGAACAGTACACTTGCCCCATGCAAGGCCTAGGATGTTACAGAAATCGAGAGGCTGGGGAAAAATGAAGAAAGGGCTCAGCTGCCAAGGGGTTTCGGGGTATTTTTTTCTTCTTTATAAAACTAAAATTATTTTTCCCCTGTTCCTTGGAAAGGCCCCAAAATAAACCCAAGATCACTTGCATAGCTGTCATTAAACTTCCCAGGCCGACCAAGACCCCTAGGTTCACTGGCGGAGAGAACAACGGTTGCTATGGCCCTGCCATCTTGTATTTCAGGGGGGTTGTCTCAAGTATGGGGGTGCCCTGAGCGCAGCCTCACAGAGCAGTGAGGGACAGTCCATCATCTCCGACACTTTACAGACAAGACGGGTGGGGCTGAGTGTGGGGGCCGTCTCCCCACCACGTCACGCTGCATGCAGACTCCGCCTGGGCCCCCTGGTCCTCCGCCCTCTAACTCAGCCTCGAGAAAACAGTGTTCTAGGGGGACTTCTGTGGCTTCTGAATGTACCAGTTCAACTCCCAGTCTCTCTCTCTCCCTCTTTTTTTCTCTCTCCCTCCTTCTCTCTTTCCTCTATCTCTGTCTCTCTCTTGCCATCTCTTCCCTTCCCCCTCACTCCCTCTCTTCAGGTTGGCCAAGCCCAGATCCTTAGGTCAGTAGCCCCCAAGGCCCCTTAAGAAATTAGCGTGTGCCCCTCCCCCACCCCCAGAACACCTTATGCCACAGTCTAGGAAGCTCAATGGAGGCGTGACCTTTAACCCTCTCAGCCCCCAAATGGAGCTTGTCTGTAGCTCTTCTCGAGCTTGTCATTTAACAGAATAAACCCAAATACAACCTGTTCCTCCCTTTGTAATTTGTGAGCAATTGAGAAGATGAAATCATCAAACAAAACTAGAAACTTCATATTTGAAGGCAACCCCAAAAGTTAGTGGTTTACTCCAAATTAATGTCTTTTTCCAGACTCTTTACTTAAGGTGGAGGACTCTAAGTGCCCAGGGAATGAATGTCTCTGGGAGCATTCAGGTTTTTCTGTTTACAGTCTGTAATATAATGTAATATTGCTTCCCTCATTTATCAGACACTATAGTGCTTTCTTTGGACTTTAACAGCAACTAAAATAAAAGTCAGTTTTACCAGCAAGACTCCCCTTCTCCCACACTTTCATCAGTATAGTTTAAGAAAATTGGGGAAATTGGGACATTTACTTAGTCAGCATTGCATATCATACTTAAGATAGCCAAAGAATTTAAAATAATTACAAAGGAGATAGCCACGGCTAAGCAAGGAAAGGTCTTTTTAAAAGCCTAGCATTTTTTACTCTCTGCTCCTGCAGAACCGCATACTCTTGTCCCCTGGGCCCCAGCATACGCTCTGCCAGAAATACCCTTTCCTATCTCCCTGACTTAACTAAATTGACATCCTACCACACTGAGTTCAAGTTTTGAGGCCTATCTAGGAAAGAAAAATATGTCAGCTTTACGATACCCCTTTCAGAAAACTCAGAAGTGTTGCCTTTATAAATTTGGATTTGTCTATGAGACGTCTTCCTACGTGGATGGGAATACGAATTATTTTGTTCAGGGACCCCGAAGCATCACTGTGAAAGTCCTGCATCACTGCAGGCTGGTGGTGCTGAGATCTCCCCCTTCCCTCCTTTCCCCTTTCCCTCCCCCCGGGGCCCGGCACTGCTCACTCATCCACTTGGGGAGCACACAGTGAGCATCCGCCCTTGCCTGGGTCGCCCCTACTCTTAGGAGAATGACGAAGGGCAGCATCCTCGGGACCTCTCCGGCTAGGAGGGGACCAGGGGTGGGTGCCCTTCAGGAGTCTATTCCAACAGCATGCGGATGGTGCCCCCACCATGACCACCGGCGCCATAGTTGTGTGTTGACGGACTGCGGACGAGCACACGCGTCGGAGGGAAGGAAGGCTCTAGGCCCTGTGTGTTTGGTCCAAGGCATTTCTCCCAGTGCTTTTGCATCCTATCGTCTAGTGACAGGTCCCTGGCAGGTGTGCACAGTTTCCAGCTGTAGGATTGTCTCTTTGGGGGTTATTCAGGCTGCAAATTTTCCATTCGTGTTCCCTACTCGCTCCCTTTGAGCCCGCTCCCAAGGGTGGCTGGAATTCTCAGGATTCTTTAGTAAAATATTTTCCCCAGGCTCCCCCTCCAGCAGCCGTTTTTATCTCTGACAGCAGGCTGGCCTCTGTCTCTGGGGCTGGACAGCATCAGCCTCAAATCACACTCTGCTTTCAGAGCGGCCTGTAGCAGACTCCGGCTGACGGGAGCCCAGGGAGGGGAGGGCGGAACTGACCCACCCACCCCCACCAGCATCGCACAGCAACGGCCACTTCCACCCCCACCGAGAGGGAGTGGGACCCTCTGCAAGCCGTTTGCTCCCTCTGCCTTTGGTCCGGTATCATCCCGGAGGCGGCCAGGCTGTCTGATGAGCCCAAAGTTCTCCCTAGTAGCTTCTCCGAAGAAACGCCCATTCAGGCACCACGGCTTCCAAATTGCCCAACACTTGGTCAGTTTTCCTGGAGAATGTCAAAAACTTGGAAATAGTTTTAGTGGATTTAATAGAATTTTTTAAAACAGCATTTTGAAAAGAAAATAATAAATCCCTATAGAAGTAAACAGCTTTATCACTTTAGATGGTTTTTCACATCCTTACCATATCTAATCCTTTCAATAATCCAGGTCAAGATTTCATTAATTACCTCTAATTTTCATCATGTCACAAATAAGACAACTAAAACAGAGAGAGGTTAAGTGACATGCTCAGGGTTACATGTCTGGGCTGGAACTATTTTAGAATCCAGGTCTCCTGTTTCACTTTTGTGTGTTCATTCCACAACTGAATCATAAACAGGGCCCAGATTTAACAGACCTCAGCTATCCCACCAAACTCACACAATCCAGATTCATTCATTATACACGCAGGAAGATTTCATTAGATGTTCAATACTACGTTGTTTATAATACAAAAGATCTGGAAACAATCTCATATCTAATACCAGGAGTTTGGTTAAATGAACTGCTGAACACTGAGAAATATTATACAGTCATTAAAACAAAACCTGAGGCCTGGCGTGGTGGCCCAAGCCTGTAATCCCCAAAATTTGGGAGGTCGAGGTGGGAGGATCACTAGAGTCCAGGAGTTTGAGACTAGCCTGGGCAACATAGTAAGACCCCATCTCTACAAAAAAATAAAATTAGCTGGGTGTGGTGGCATACACCTGTAGTGCCAGCTACTCGGGAGGTTGAGGCAGGAGGATCACTGGAGCCCAGGAGTTTGAGGTTGCTGTGAGCTATGATGATGCCACTGCACTCCAGCCTGGGAGACAAAGGAAGGCCCTGTTTCTTAAATAAAAAGAAAAGAAAAGAGTTGTGAAAGTATATGTACAAAACTGTTCATAATATAAAAATATAGCATATATACAGCAAACTGTCATTTTTATAACGATATGAATAAAATGCACAGAAAATAGTGGGGAAGAATATATATAAAATGCTAACAGTGGTTACTTATGGATGCTTGGATTACAGGTGACTTTATTGTCTCAATTAATGTTTCTACAGTAAAAGTACATTTCTTGGGTACTTTTTAAAGTTTTCAGATTACTTCATCAGGAAGCCTCAATCTGGTTAAAGAACAGACATGTGTTTACACCTGAGGTAGGTATATTTAATAGCGTAAAAGGACAGCCCTTCAGTTTATTTTATCACTAAATGGCTATGGATGAAACTCAGTTTACCTCTTTGAGGATAACAATAAACATGTTTCATAAGCTTATTGATGTCTACTTTTAGTGAATTTCTCTAGGACACAGAAGATTAATCAAAAAACAAACATCTTTTTCATGTCTATTGTGTTGAAATTCTTCTCCCCAGAGACCTTATGTATTACTGCTCAAACCTAAATAGAATTACTACACTTTTTACTGAACAAAGTCGTACAACTACTGGCCAAGCCACCCAAATTGTGCTCTCCCCTAGACGACCCCTGCCTCACTGTCCTTTTTGTTCATTTGTTTGATTTCCTGTCTGATTCCCCTGAGCTGCTGTTCAAACCCACCCGCATCTCTTCATTCCTCTGTTCCCTTCCCACCTGACTGAATCTCATCAGACAATGGGGAATCTTCCATCTGAGCCTGCGGCACTAATACTAGGGGAGGAAGCCTTTGTTCCAAAGACCCCTTCCTGGGAGGCGCAGGAGGAGGGAGGCGCAGGAGGAGGGAGCCGCATGCTGGTTTTCCCAGGACAGTTTATGTCTGTCATCCTGGCTTAATTATTAGAAGTTCCCCCATCCTCTCTCCTCTGCGCCCTACTAATGACAGAAAAATACCGAAGATTGCAGCTGTTCTGAGTAGGGACGGCCCCTGCCCTTTTTTCTGCCTCTGCATCTTTCATGCTAATCTTTCCCATATTTAGTGACAGAAATGATTCCTTTTTCCTTTTACTCCTTAACCTGGACGATCATTCGGTGCATCTCAGACTGGTGAGCTGTGTATATTTTGAATAGCCTTTTAACTGCCTGTCACAAACAGTTCAGTTCAAATCCTCATTTCAGAGCTGGAGAAAAATACATGTGAATAAGATTCATCCTTACAGAGGAAGAGACAGAAACAGGCTAGAACCGAGGTCTCCTCATTCACAGATTGTTTCCCCCTGACACCGTTTCTCTTAAAAGCCACATCAGGACCGGATTCTCCTAGGTTTTCCTTCGGAGTGGAGAGAAAGCCAGCAGCCGTTGCCTTGGAAACTCTGTCCAGTGGGTTGGCATCCCGGGATCGCTCTGGCTGCTCTGTGGCTGACATCCAATGCTGAATAATTTAGGTTTGGGTTGGTTATGCCTTTGCTAAGGGAATACAGTGGTTTGGGGGCGAGAACGGGAGAACCTGAGCAAGTGAAATGACTGTAGCAAGACATCTATCTTGTTCAGTGGAAGCAACTCAAATGATGACACAAGAAATCACCGATGCATTTTAATAATTAAGATTCTTGATGAAATGTTGGCAGCCGGAGATGCTGTTAAATAAAGTGTTCATGTGCCTGTGTTTTGATTCTAGTCAGAATTCCATGGGCTGATTCAAGAATATCTTCAAGACATGCACCTGTCAGCCACCTACAACTGTTCATGACACGGCAGCAACAGCAAGTGTGGGCGGCTCTTCTATTAGAAGCCTTTTTTGTGGTCCTGGTTCTCTAAATGGTATGGTATATTGCCGGTGTCCATCAGATTACAGATGCTTTGTGTGGTCCTCTATCAGCTATCGATCACGGTTTCCATTTCAATCAATAATCAAAACAACAAAACGCTTCTGGTTGCTTTTTTATATTAATATGAGAGGAAATTTACAGAGCATTCGAATGCAACATCCCCATTCTATAGATGAGGAAACTGAGGCTGAGAGATGAAGCCAAGGATATGAATCGCTCCGCTAGTCAGAGGCACAGGGGGATGCAGACCCCAAGGCTCCAGGCTCCCAGCCTGGGGGACCTCACTGCACTTCCACTTTGCCTCTGCTGTGTTCTGTTGAGCATAATAACTTAATGCACAAGTATTTAAAAAATTCTGTTTCAGCACATGGAAGTCTGGCATAGAATGTAATTGTCTGAATTTACTTTCAAGTTTTGGGAAATATTCTAATAATAATGAATAAGCATGGCTTTGGATGCCTTGTCCCACACAAAACGACACTGTTTCTTAGTCTCTCCAAAGGAGCCCACGGCATTAATAACAGGCTAGGGAGGATTCCTGGGAAGTCACCTGTGAGTCAGAGGCATCAGCAAGGTGATCAGAAATGCACTCCTCTCGGAAGTCTGACACCTCTCCGTTGGCAATTCCAAACCACAGCGCTAAGGACTCAGAAGGCACTGGGGGAGGGGATTTGGTAGTGAATCTGAGTCACGGAAACATAGAAAATGACTGAAGGAGAAAACATAATTAACTTCCCAGTGTAAGATGTGAGTGTCTCGGGAAGATGCGGTGGAAGTGTAGGTGTGAACAATTTTAGGGATGACTACTGAGTAGCCTAAGCTGTTGGCGGTCTGGTGGCGCCTGGGGCAGGGGAGGCCTCGACTAGTATTTTGATTAAGAGCCGAGGGATGAACTCTGGGTTGGGATGAGGCACCCACCTGTTGGACGGGGCTCCTGCAGACACTGCCACCGCGGTTGCGAACAGGCTGGGCGCCATGAATATTTATGTGGTGAAATGCGGCCCCTGGTGGTCTGAATCAGGAAAAATAACAAATCCGACTTGGCCTGACAGTAATACTAACCTACTTTACAGGATGTCAAATAGCGGTGCTGAGAAATGGCTGCGGTACTCAGGGAAATCAGTGGTTTTGCCCAAACAGATGGGCATCAGAAAGGACCATTTTATTTGAGAGAGCTGGGAAGAACTGTCCCCTAAGCCAGCTCATCTCACACCTGAATGTGCCTGGGGACCACCTGGGCCCCAGCAGGCCTGGGTGAGGCCGGAGGCTCTGCATTTCTGATGAGCCCACCCTGAGGGTCTCCAGGGGCCTGAGGGAAGGCCCCAGCCCTGAGGGTGGCCCAGGGCTGCTCCATCAGGACCTCTTCACTCTGGAGACCATGGGCCACTGGAGGGCATCCCAGCCTCACTCCTGCCCTACCCCCACCCCCCACCTCCTGGGGCTGCAATTCCTGCCCACACCCAAGCACCGACAAGCCTAGGAAGTCACTTTCCTTTTGTGTCTTCAAGCTTGAGGCTGTGTCCACCCCAGCTCTGAGGTCATCCTGTCCCCTCAAGAAAGAGTGTCCTCCCAGGAGACAAAGCCCTCCTCCCCTGACACCAACCCTTCCAGGTTGGCATCCAGCTGTGCCTTACAGATTCCGCACTAATGAAAGCCACAGTGGGCTTTTTCCATGGGTGTCTTGGTCACTGAGAGCAGCAGGTTGTTTCCAGCGCCATTTACTTCCAAATCTCCTCTTGTGATTCGTACAGTGGAGCGTGTTTGTGATGTCTACGTGCCAGGCCTCTCACACACACCCAGATGGCACCGCTGAGGCCCACTGTAATTCCAGCGTCTTGTTCTGGTGGCAGAGTCACATTTACACCCCCCACACCCCCCAATTCCAAGACTCATTGTATTTGGTTATGAAAAATAATTTTAATACAAAGTATTTTTAACCTGGTGTGGGAGGAGAAAGATGGAATAAATATGACAGAATGATCACACATGGGTAATTACACATGTAAATGAGTTCAATTTGGTAATTTTCTCTTGAATTCTTATTTACATGGTTAACATTTTATTCTAACCCCACACTACCGCTGCAATTTGGGGTAGTTTTTTGTTTTTATTCTTATGTCGATTCTGAAATATTAAAAGCAATTTAGAACACTTTGGTATAACCACTTTTCTCAGCTTAGACTTTTTTCAGATTTTTCCATCTACAAAGCAGACAGTGGACAAAAATTGCTCTCTTCACTTAACAAGTATTATTAATTGCCTCCAGTGTACAAGGTCTCTGTTGGGTCTCTGGAGAAAACAATCCTAGTCTTACAGGAACAGTTCCCACAAAACCAGAACACAAAATGTAAATAATAAGGTAAAAAGAACATCCTGAAGGGATTTAGGAATAGTGAGGTGGGAGAAATTACTTCTGGCTGAGAAATCAGCAAGGGCTTCCTGGAGGGAGTGGTATTCAAGCAGGACCTTGAAGGACAAGTAAGAACTGTGTATATAGGAGAGGGGCAGGTGTGAGACACAGAGAGTACACGGGGAGTGTTCGGAGGTGCCTGCAGACTGCTGGAAATTCAGGACCAGGGCTTGAGGGAGACAGCCTAGGGCTGTGGGAATTACGGACACAGGAATGATCATCGAAATCCCGGCAGAGCTGAAGTATCCAGGAGAAACTGTTGAGAGTAAGACAAGGGGGAGGGCAGAGCCCAGGGGAAGCAGGACAGAGCTGCTGGCAAAGCAGCAGCAAGGGAGCCAGGAGGCCATTGGACACGCCAGACACCATCAATGCCCAAGGGTGACAGCACCTTGGCTTGTGGCTGTCCATTGCACCACCTCCTTTGAGTTACTTATTTTACTTTGTCATACTTAGAAAATATTGTACTCATAAAAATTTTCAAACATACACAAAAGTGGAGATAGAATGAACCACCCCCCCCACCTCCCGTACCCATTCATAAGAAACAACAAAGGTAAAGAAGTGGCCACACTCTCTTTTGCTGTGTGTTTACTTTACTGATAGAGTTAATGGCAAACCCCAGGCACCATGGCAATTGGTCTCTGCATGTTACATCACGCCTCACTAAGAAATACGGACAATTGAGAAGCAAATTTCAAAGAAAGAGCCAATTTTAAATTGTTGTAAGTTTTAGGGATTTCAGACAGACAGTAACACTTTGTAGGAACCCACTGGTGGCCTTCAAGAGAGGAGTTTCAGTAAAATGCCTGGAGTGGGTGACCAAAGAGCCACAGATGAAGTCATCAGTGGCAGAGCTGGTGCGGTTATAAATAGGACGGCAGTTCATCAAGGCAGCTGGGCCCCAGGAAGGATCTTTGTCACCAAAAAGAGATTTGAGCATGCTTGCAAGTCGAGATAAAAAACCAAGAGAGCGGCCAGAGGCTGGAGATGTGAGAAAAGAGGGAATGTGATGCAGCAACATTCATTCATTCCATCGAATATTAAACAAGCCCGTGTTACGTGGCTACATTCCTTTTGGCATAGGCCATGAGATGGATAAAATCCCTGCCCTGGCCGAGCTAACACTCTGATGGGGGACAGATAATAAACAAGCATGTGAAATATAATGCTCAATAGTGATAAGTACAATAAAGTAAAATAAATGACTCAAAGGACAAGGTGCAATGGACAGCCACGAGCCAAGGTACATGAAGAGGGGAGAGGTTGAAACAGGCCAGACAGCCCCTCGGGGCAGATCTGGGGAGCGGTGGGGGATGTGGTGGCCAGAGGATCTCAAGGTAGGCACAGAGGCAGTGGCAGGAACTCCTGCTGAATGAGCTTCATTTTATAGAAAAAAGGGAGAAGCTCGTGACTTCTAAACCCTTCTAGACACTGAGACTGCTAATACTACATGAACGGACACAACTTCCCTTTACATATTCTACTACTAAAAAACAAGAGGACATCAGAGCTGCCGCTCAGAGCAGAGCAAGGAGGCAGCGATGCATAGAAGGAAAGCACCAGGTCTGCTTATCAGCCAAGTGGACTTTGGGCAATTTATTCAACTGAGTCTCCGTTTCTGCCCCTGTGAAATGGGAATAATTATTCCTATGTAAGAGTGTTTAGTGAACATGGGATTATACATGCGGAGCTCCAGGCACAGCGCTAGGTTCACACTAAATGACCGTTAAATGCCGTCTGAGAAAAGCAAAGCCATCCCAGGAAGCAGCTTTGACAAAGTGCAGCTGTCCTGTTTTGGAGAAAAACCTTGGAAGGCTTCATAAGACTTCTCTTCAAAATGGTTACACACTCTTCTTTTTGGTTTGGAAAATGTTATGCAATTAAACACACATCCTGCTTTGTCAAGATTACTATTGTCCTCAAACCTCCAAAATTACAAGCCCGAAGCTACTGGTAAGAGCAGACAATGGTTAATGGAGAGGGATGTGAAGGTGATGGAGTTACAAAGAGAGCTGAATCATCCCATTCCCTCACGTCTGCAAAGTCAGCTCCCCAATTCTCATTTCCCCCCTTTTAACCATTTCTCACTTCCTTTCAACATTACGTGAGTTATAAGGTTGAAGAGCCCTTAAGGGGTCGGTCACCTTGTTCATCTCTGCCTTAAAAGTAGACAGAGTATATCTAACAACCATAGTGGTAATTGTTTAGGGAAAAGAAGTTATAGAGTTCATTTAATTTTGTCAAGCTAATTAGCAGAGGTCCACAGGCACCGACTTGAGGGAAATGAGGCCAGTTCTATTTGAAATCACGTTAGGGCCAATAAAGCTCTGGGTCCCAGCACATCACTTCCCCAGACCACCCTCACCTCCCGCTCTGCCTTCCAGTTTACCGCAAGGATTTAGACAAGTGTGAATGTCCCAGAGATACACTATAAGGATATAGATTGGCCCCGACTGCGCTCGCACCCTTGTGATCAGCTGCCTAAATAATGAATTCGCCTGCAGATGGAACTCAGCTCTCACTGAAAAAATTAATGATCAGCACCCGAAATATGTCTGGGTTAGATCAAAGAATAAATTACCCTCCCTCAGTTCAAAAATGATCATAAGCCCACTGTCCCTGCTTGTTCACAGGCAAGCAGCTGCCTAGCTATTCGTCTTATTCAGGGAAAACAAAATAGATGTATACAACATCCACTGTTGACATAAACTTTTAAGTCGTTTGCTTTCAGGCATTTTGCTTTATCTCCAGGAGAGGTGAAGAAAGTGACTGTGAGCCCTGAAGTGCTAAGATACAGCATTTCACTCTAGACTTATTAAATGAAAAGATGTTAGCACACGGTCTTTTGGGTATTGAAAAGAGAAATCATTTTCTCTTTTCTTTTAAATTTTAACTTCAACAGTATAGGGAGAGATTCAAAATACACTGCAATGTGCTGGGAAACCAGCAGGGCGGTGGGCGCGGGGGGGGGGGGGGGGGGAAGCCCTGACTTTTTTAGCACTTGCTGATTCTCTGTTGTGAACACCCTCATCATGGCCACGCTACCAACAGCCAGCTCAAAATTCCTGAAAATTTAACAGCTGGCTCTCAAAAGTTGGCTTCTGCACACCACTGGAGCTAGACAAAGAGGTGACTGGTGTAAAATTTCTTTCATGCCTTTCTATTTAGCAAGTAAACTTAATTGTTAAACCACTAAAAAATGTGAATTTCAGGCTATGATCACAGTAAATATGGTGTGTCATCCTAGGTAGTCATTAAAACTCAGGTTATAAAAGAATATTTAATGGTGCAGAAATATATTTAGGAAATCTTTTCAGTGAAACTGGTGTGCCCAGTAGAAGCCCAAATGTGCATATAAAAAAGACTAGAAGGATATGCCCAAAATGTGAATAGTAATCATCTATTAGTTGTGAGATCGTGTGTAGGTTTTACTTTCTTCTTTGTCCTTTTTCTATTTTTCAAATTTTCTGCAATGTTTGTTATAACTGGAAAAAAATCCAATAAATGTTACATATTTTAGAGGAAAAAAATACAGCATTTCAGATTCTTTTATGTCCAAAGAATCTTATGGGTAGACTGGTTAGAAAATCGAATCAGATCAATTCTATTTAAATAAGGCTAAATCTTTGTCATTTATTTTTGTGATGTCTTACTGTTTTAAAAGTATCGTCAAATGCGTAATCTAATTTGCTCATACTTGAATGCAGGGGGGTTATTATAGCCTCATTTTGCAGAAGAGAAAACAGAGACTAGAAACAATTTAATGATTCAGCCCTGCTGGCATGGCTAGTAAAGCCTCTAAACTGGGACTTTCTCCTGGGTTCCCAGTGCCACCCCTGAGACCTTCCCTCAAAAACAAGCTAAGGGAAGTTCGTTCATGGCTCCTTTGTTCAAGTTCCTACTGCACATCTAGACCTGATTCTGCAAGGGGTCACTCTCCTTGTCTTGCCCATTTTAAATGCCCAGAGCTTAGTCTAGAGACTAGAATCATCTAGGCAGGGCACACGCCGTCCAGGCACCAACACCACAGAAAGCAACAGCTACAGTGGACTCTTTAGCTTGAAGATGATGAACATGACTGGAGAATTTGCTGAGAACGACAGAACCCACAATCTGGCTCGAAAACTATGTACGATGTTTTCTACACACCTATTTACAACAATCTTTAAAGGACACATAACAGGTTCTGGTATGTTTCCATATCTTCTCCTAATGAAATGGGGAACACCCTTTATGGGAATGGCTGAAAGAACAATTTCTGGTAGCTGCTGTGTGAAGACTTTGTTGGGTCCTCTGTGATCTGGGCTAGTGTCTGTCTCCTGCTTCTGGATCCGCACTCCTGCTTACTGGCAGTGCTTTACCAGGCCTCATTCACCAGAAACAGCAGCACATTGGGTTTTTCAATTATAAGTGACAAAGTAAGAACTTGTTGCCTCAAATAGCAGGTTTTAGTGGATATACAGGACAAGCTGAAAAACAAAAACAGAACAACCCCCAGCATTCTGACAAGACCTCATGCACAGCAAGAAAAGCCAGGCCACCAGGTGTCAGGGAAGCAGGAGGCCCCAGGAGGGAGTGGCCTGTAGGGGAGATAGGCCCCTCTCCTGTGTCACCGTACAACACGAAGAAAGAACACAGTCCCACCTGGACCCCTCACAGTGGGCAGTCTGGGAGCCTCAGGGAGCCTTTGCCCACCGCAGTGGCAAGGCCACTCCTTCACGGACACCACAGGCAGAGGCCAACGTGAGGACTTAAGAGACACAATGTTTCCTGGGACTCTTAGCTGCCTCAGTGGAGACCACGTGATACAAATGTGTGTATGCTGGTTTCCATCTACACCCCAGGGGTGGTTAGTTAACCTCATCTGAAGTACCCTAACTGGAATGCAAGTGCGGGGATGGAAAGCTAATCAAAGGCCACTCTAGAGGAAGCCACTAAAGCATCTGAGCTACACTTATCTTTTGATTCCCAACAGAGGCTTAGTTAATTAGCACCACGGGCATTAGAAATTACTTTTCATTGGTAAAATGAATTTTCAAGAAATGTGGATTGTGCAAATATCACACAGCCCCTCTTGGCCTAGCATGAACAGAGCATAAGGACTCAGGGGGCCAAACTGCCTACAGCTTTGAAATGGTACCTGAAAATGACTGTTGGAGTATTCTTTAACCTGCATAACCAGAGAGTTGGTTGAATCTTGTGGCTAAAATACTCTCCCTTCTGTTCTGAATAAATTTTTACACAAGGTGCCACCAAAGCACCTAAGAGGACAGACACCTGGGATTTCATCAAATTTATCAAGGCAGGATGACTGCCTTGTTGCCAGTGGGTGTTGACACTTGCTTTCGCAGTACCATAGTCTATCTCTTAGCAAGTTTGTGAGAGAGGAAACTTAGAGGGCTCACTCATTTTTAATTAGTAGAAGTTGTCAACAATCTATCGAAAAGAACTTGCCAGGTACACCTGTCGTCTCAACTGCTCAGGAGGCTAGAAGGGAGGATCACTTGAACCCAGGAGTTTAAGACCAGCCTGGGCAACATATCCAGACCCCATCTTTAAAAAAAAAAGTTTGTAATTAAAAAAATAAATTTTAAAAAAGAACTCAATAATCATAATGATCAAGTCAATTTGACTTAGGATTTTTTGCTCTGATAACTTTACTGTCCTCAGAAACAATTAGGGAAACCCTGAGCAAAAGCGAAGTGACTCACCATATGCACCGAGTACTGCCACTTAACTTCATTTGTACCTAGAAACAGAAAGGGGCCTGGGGAAATCTGGGGTTACCTTTTATTCCTTACATTGTCTTACTTACATTCACAGTGCCATGCTCAGTAATGTGTACATTTCATGGTACCAGGACTTCTGAACTCAGTTTAATACCACAATTCAGTTTAAAAATCAACCTTAAAGCACTTTAATCTTTATTCTACTCCTGATTATAAAAATTATACATACACTATAAAAGTCTTACATTATAGAAAACTGAAAAATTAAAAATTCCCCCAGAATCCCACCGTCAGAGGGAATCCCATCCCTTCTACTCTTTGATAAGTATTCTTCCAGATTTTTAAAGCATACAGCAGTAACTAAACAGGATAAAGTGGAATCCCACTGTACATATGTGCTATTCTGTTCTTGTGCATGTTTTCAAATAGTTCTGACAAATAACTCAACTGATCAGTTTCTCCAAAGAGCTGCATTATGCATTTCATTTTCAGAGAAGATTCAACCACACTACAGGTAGAAAAACCTGTAAGATTTTCTTATCATTCATATTAAATATTGTCCCAAGTATTAAGGGTAAATTAAAGTTCTTAAAAAATAGGAAAGGAAGAATAATGAACTTGATACAGAGGAGAAAACAGTGCAGAAAATTATCCCACTTTCTTATCAAAATAAAAACTCCTAATTCCAATTCCAGAAGTACCACAAAATGGCTTTAAAATTGGGATTTGGGAAACAATCACCTCTTTACCATAAAATATAGCTATAAAAGTAATGTACAATTCTTCTCTTTTAACAAATAAGGGTAGAAGGGACACGGCAGAGTGAGGGACACAGAGTTCAGTTTTTGTAACTGGTAAAGGGCAATTTTGATTCAACCTCCCACAGCTGCATTTGTAATGCTTTCAAGACATCTTCCATCTGTTGAATTAAAATAAACACATGAATATGATTAAAAATTATACATGGTTAAACATGAAAATACACATTGTTAATGCAATTTTGAACATTTCATGCATTACACATATTTATTCAGTGTCTAATATAACTATTTAGAGGCATAAACTAAATTTTATTAAACAAGACATAATTCTAATGACAGTAGTTCTCAACCTATAATCTATGGCTCCTTTATACACTCATCACCATCTTGCCTATCTGGCCATGAAAAGATGCTAACATTCAACAATAAAGCTGTTTGTACCACAAGAACCCAATCAAATAAAATATTGATTTGAGCCAAAGATATATTTCTAATTTAACAGTTTTAGAACATATACTGTTTTGATTTCGGCATGAAATGCCTTCCTTATTATTTTGTTGATAAAGCTTTAGCTTAATTTATAGTCTGGTTCCCAAAAATATCAACTTTCCTAACAACTAAAATAAAATAAGCACTCTCTTACTGTGCAAGTGCTAAGATCAAAACAGATGACATGATGAGAATTATTGTTTGTGGAGTAGCCCTTGATCATTGGCAAGAAGTTGCTCGTACAAAGACATAAAAGGTACAGAATAAAATTACCTGTTTTAAAGACTTTTCTATTTCAACTCTGCTTTCAAGATTAAAAAGCTCTTTATCTTCTGGCACAATTTGCTTTTCAGAAGACCCTAAAATATAACTAAAGTACAGTACAAAGTAAAAATATGAACTGAGCATGGTATCCCAGCTACATGGGAGGCTAAGGCGGAAAGAGTGCTGGAGCTCAGGAGTTCGAGGCCAGCCTGGGCAACATAGTGAGACCCACATCTCAAACAAAAACAAAGTTAAAATATGAAAAAGGAACAAATAAAAAATTTATGTCAGTTAATAATACTAAAACTCTATGTATATTACACTGCATGTTAGTAACAAGCAAACAAGTAAAACCCCTATTCTTGTGAATAGCAACCTACCTAGGAAGCTGGACTATATGATATCTATCATGCCTTTCTCCTTAACAGCTTTGACCAGATATTTCTACATATTAATCTTTAAGTATTTCATTATTGGAATAAACTTGCTCTGTAGTAAGCTGGATGGCAAAATATTTTCACTCACAGTTCAAAATTCTAAGGGCAAGTTTAAAGATCCTGCAAAGTCATTGCTTTCTTGCTTTATATAACTTTTTGGAAATGTGTGTTTTCAAATTTGACTTTTAATAGTAATTTGGACATAGGAAAGACCATGTGAAGACACAGGGAGAAAACCATCTGGAAGACGAGGTGAGAGGGCTCAGGAGAAATCAATCCTATCTACACTTTGATCTTAGACTTCCAGCCTCTAAAACCATGAGACAATAAATTTCTGTTGTTAAAATAGAAATAAATAATTTGTGAAGTCAACTCTTGATTACCTAAATTTGGCCAACTTCAACAGTTATCCCCCAAGTTATGCTTTGCTTGATTCTTTACAGTTTATGAGATGCTATAATTTAGAAAAGTACTGAATAGCAGGAAAACTAACTTGGCAACAGGATGAAAACAGGCGCAGTGCTGGTAACTAAATAAATCTAAACAGCAAGGAAGAAAATGCCAGTGTTTCTCAAAAGAAAAATGGTTCATTTGCATTTCTTTAGTAGAAGTTTTTTGTCACATGCAGCAACTTCAGTACATCACTTCTTTTGTCAAATAAGAATAGTCTTCTCTTGGAAACCCTATGGGTTATATTCCTAAAAAACAGCACAGTAGGCAAAATTGCAGAAGGCAATTAACATCCTATTTAGAAAGAGAGAGAGAGAGAGAAAGAGAGAGAGATAAGGTAGAAAAATTAAATGCCATTGAGTAATTTATAAAACTGTAAATAAACGTTATAAAGAGCATATACTTCTAAAACAAAACCAGATTTCTTGGCATTAAAATCCTTCCCCAAGAGCCAACTTTTACCCTAAATTCAACTGTTCAGGAAAAATAGCTTCAATACTATGATCCTTGGGCAAAACTCTTCCATGAGTTTTCTTGTATAAAAATAACATTAGTTTTAAAAGTTTTGTACCAACTCTACTGTATTAAGATTTCATGTTGTTTATAGTCGTATTCTCCCTTACTTAATTTCCACAAACCTTGGTAAAATTCTCACAGAGATAAACAGAGGATTTGTTTGGGCCTTGGTCTTCTTTCATATATTAAGACCAAAATAGATTATCTCTCCAGACAAACCTACACGCTTTATAACAGGGAACAGTATTTGTTACATTATTCTTTTGTGTAAGGGCTATATAAAGTTTGCAGATTATAGAATTTTGATCTAGGCCGGGTAGCGGTGGCTCACACCTATAATCCTGGCACTTTTGGGAGGACAAGGTGGGAGGATTGCTTGAGGTAAGGAGTTCCGGACTAGCCTGAGTGAGAGCAAGACCTGATCTCTACAAAAAATAGAAAAAGTTAGCTGGGTGTGATGGCGCATGCCTGTAGTCCCAGCTACTGGGAGGCTGAGATAGGAGGATCGCTTGAGCCCAGGAGTTTGAGGTTGCAGTGAGCTTTGATCATGCTACTGCACCCTACTCAGGTGACAGAGCAAGTCTCTGTCTCAAAAAAAAAAAAAAAAAAAAAAAAAATTGATCTAAACTTGTCTAGCTTCCAAAAAGGTGGCAAAACTACTGTTACCAAGGAACAATTCAATCAAGGAATAATTAGAACAGTAAAAAGAATACTGTTTTAAATTTTTTGAAGAGAAAAAAAATCTAAGATATTCAACAGGAGTGATAAAATATCTTGAATAATGAAGTCTAGGCACTTTCTTTCCTTCTTAAATTGTTCTTTCCTGATATGTAAGATTTCTTAGGCATCCTTGAAGTACTGAGGGTTACATCTTTTCCAGGGTAAGTGAAAATGCACTGGGGTCAACTGATTTATTTTTGTGCTTTCTTTAAAGGCCAATGAATTGGGAGACCATTAAGATATCTGCAGCCAGGTGCAGTGGCTCATGCCTGTAATCCCAGCACTTTGAAAGGCCAAGACAGGAAGATTAATTAAGGCCAGGAGTTTGAGACCAGCATGAGCAACATAGAGAGACCCTATCTCTACAAAAAAATTTTTAAAAATTAGCCAGGAGTGGTGGTGCATACCTGTAGTCCTAGCTACTTGGAAGGCTGAGGCAAGAAGATTGCTTGACCTAGGAGTTTGAAACTGCAGTGAGTGGTGATCAAGCCACTGCCCTCCAGTCTGGACAACAGAGCAAAACCCTCTCTCAAAAAAAAATGTCTGAAATTCTATAACTGATGTCTGTCCTCAGCCCCTAATTCACAGTTTCCTAACACTTTTTAGAAATCTTAGAGAGCGAAGGCTTTTCCTTGCATTTCTCAAAAAAAGCAGACAATTCTTTACTATAGGAAATAGTTGGGCTTTGTATTTCTGCTTTTCCAGAAAACCAAAGGGACTTCTTTCCTAACCATTTTGAAATTTCTATTTCTTCATGATATCCAAGGAGGCTAAAAACTGGGGGAAGAGGCCAGGCTTGGTGGCTCAAGCCTGTAATCTTAGCACTCTGGGAGGCGGAGCAGGAGCACTGCTTGAGGCCAGGAGTTCTGAGACCAGCCTGAGCAAGAGCAAAACTCTGTCTCTACAAAAAGATAGGAAAAACAAAACAAAACAAAAACCCTGGGGGAAGAAAATTGGACTATATATATTGATCCATACAATTGCTTCAAAACAATCCTATTAAACTACATTTAATTTTTAAAAACAACTGAATATATTTTTTCTCCAAAAAAAATTTTCAGTGTTTTCTGCTACAATTTAGAGTGTCTGACTTTTCTAATAACAAATAAATCACATCAAAGCAAAAAAATCAGACTTTATTGTCAGAAATTATTACTTGAAAATATATTTTAACCAGTGTTGATTTAGTTCTGATGTTTTCATGCCAATTTCTTTGTAAACTTAACTTTCTGAGACATCAGCTGTCAGGTAATCATTTATATCTCAAACTTACCTTTCAATGGCTTCAACACTGAGGCAAAACAAGTCCCTCTTATAATCAAGATTCTTGGGAGTGCATTTATATATATAGCCAAGATTCAGTGAGCACCCGGTGCAGTACAAAGTCTCAAGAATGCTGCAATAAAGAAATGTCATCGCTTTAGAAAAGAAAGTAGCAACTCATTATGATAAAAATCCCATTGTTAAAATTCACAAACACTTAAGTTTCTCAAGTATGTTATTCTGACCATATTAAGTTATATATACAAGATAGGAAAAAAATGATAGTAAGATATTTGCAATGCAAATGTAACGACAGTCATCTCCAGGCCACAATGCCTTAAGCATAAATGACAAGAAACATAAAAAAGCGATAAGAGAGGATACTGAGGTGGTGTTTTTCTAGAATATAAACTCCTCAATCTGGCATTAAGATTTGCAACTATGAGATAAGTGTTAAAGACTATGAGGTAAGTGTTAAAGACAGTCTAAAGATAACTACAATGAAACACATGCTATTAGTTCTAGCTGAAATCTTATTGCCTGGCTGGTTCTCAGCCTGATGTCTGATCTCTCACTATTAAAAGATTTGTAGGGCCTGGGACTGCTAGAGCTCCTGTGTTGTTTGCTTCTGATCACAAGCAGCCTAGTCTGTTTACCCCAATAGGGGTGTGTGTGGGGGGGGTGTATGTGTGTGTGATATTAGCATTTTATGTGTGCCATGTCTGTTTACCCCAATGGGGGTATGTGTATGTGTGTGTCTGTGATATTAGCATTTTATGTGTGCCATGATATGAAAAAAGTGGGTAGCACTGGTCTAAGGCACCATTTGACTCTGAGAGTTTATGATACAGATATTTTCTTTTTCTACTTTTATTTTCAATTTTCTTCAGCACCAAGCCCAAAGACCCAAAATGAGAGTGTCAGAATATGTTTTTATAAATCTAGAAACACTAATATCTCAAAATCTAAGGGTGACCACAACCGCTCAAGAATTGATATATGTGAATGACTGATTTTATACTGATTACCATGAAAACAGCTTTATTCTAAGTAACCTTACTGGTAATGATCTTTTAAGGAGTTTTACTTGAAAAATAAACATTTTCTCTAATGTACATACTCACATAGATAAAACCTTACTCACCAACCGTTTTCCTTTTCACGTTTGGATAGCTTCTGTTCCTTATCCACAGAAACATTACAGGAAACACCTAGAAAGAGAGAACAATAATGTATTAATGTGGTTTGTAAATACACATGCAGACATCTACAGAATTTCTAGTCCAACTTTTATTTTAGAATTCAGAGGACCAGAGAAAACAAAAGCCCAAAGTCAGCCTCTCTCTCTCTCTCTCTCTCTCTCTCTCTCACACACACACACACACACACACACACAAAGGTGGTTCAAAATTAAATATTCTGGGGTCTTCTGGAAAAAGATGGCAAAGCAAGAGTTATTTCCTTCCTTTCCCTGAAAACCACTGACGTTAAAAAAAATGAATAAGGAGAAAATTCAATCAATAGTGGAACGTGGAACCATTAGAACCTCAATTCACAGACTGCAAACAGTTTCTGTCAGATAGTGAAACTGGGATCAAGGCCGGGTGCGGTGGCTCATGCCTGTAATCCTAGCACTCTGGGAGGCTGAGGTGAGAACATTGCTTGAGGTCAGGGGTTTGAGACCAGCCTGAACAAGAGTGAAACCTCGTCTCTAGTAAAAACAGAAAAAAATCAGCTGGGCATAATGGTGAGCACCTGAGCCCAGGAGTTTGAGGTTGCTGTGAGCTACGCTGACGCCACAGCACTCCCAAGAATTGCACATGCTGCCAAGTGGGCATACAAACAGGAAAACATTTTCAACCACTCAAACTTGTTTCCTTGGGATGAAGGAACCATTGATGATTAACCAAACAAACTCAGGAATGTGAAAGCCATTAAGAGGCTTTCTTATATTAATAAGGTACTGAAATCAAGTAATGAATCCATATAAACATTATATTAAGGCCATGTTACGGCTACAGAACAGAACGTAAATGTTATAAACCTTGACAAAGTAAAAATAATCAAACCAACTCAAATTAGGTAAGGAGGGAATGAAAAAGAATCCAAGAGCTCATTTCTTTGTCTTGATTGGGGGAGGTGTTAAATCGTTAAATCAGATTATCTAAAGCTAACAAATCGAGGTATTTATAGTTTTTAAAATTTAAACACCACTGATATAAAAAAACCAAATAACAGAAATAATAGTATTTCTCCATGTAAAGCAAAACAAAGAAAAGAGCCCACATGGCAAAAGATAGAAAAGCTATAAAAACAGACTACAAATAAAATGAAAGATGTAATACCAAACATGTTATTTCTTAAAAAGCTGTAAGCAGGCTGAGCGCGGTGGCTCACGCCTGTAATCCTAGCACTCTTGGGAGGCCGAGGTGGGTGGATCGCTCAAGGTCAGGAGTTCGAGACCAACCTGAGCAAGAGCGAGACCCCCCCGTCTCTACTAAAAATAGAAAGAAATTTTCTGGCCAACTAAATATATATAGGAAAAAATTAGCCGGGCATGGTGGCGCATGCCTGTAGTCCCAGCTACTCGGGAGGCTGAGGCAGTAGGATCGCTTGAGCCCAGGAGTTTGAGGTTGCTGTGAGCTAGGCTGACGCCATGGCACTCACTCTAGCCCGGGCAACAAAGCAAGACTTTGTCTCAAAAAAAAAAGCTGTAAGCAAAATAAACTCACTTACTCAAAGAAAGAAATTCTACGGTATCAAAAATCTCAACCCAAATATATGCTATTCTAATGGTGGCAAGGCTGGAAACAACCTAAACCTCTATCAATAGGGACAGACTGGGTGGATCAACAGCACCTCCATTAGAGAAATCTCATAAGTAGCATTTGCTATGCATTCTGAGTACATGACACACACTAACTCATTTAATTCCCACAACTACCCCATGTGAATATTATTCCCATTTTACAGAGGAGGAGAGGCACAAATAGGTTATGTGGCTTACCCAAAGATACACAGCTAGTAAGTGGCAATCTCAGCAAGGGTACACCAAGCAGCTGCCAAAAAAGTGAAGTATATCTACATACACTAATATGGAAAAATATTCAGTACACGTGGAATAAAAAAAGGTTGCTTAACAATATGAATAATATAATCTCAGGTGTGTTGTTAAAAATTTACATGTTTAAATATGTTCACACATGCATGGAACATACCTGTGACTATAAAAGAGAATAAGGCATGTGTAATTCTGGGACTATGATAGTGTGTGGGTCAAGGGATAAGTCCTTTTTACTTTTACACCCCTCTGCAGGGTTTGATTTTAATGGGCGCAAAGGGTTACTCTCAACAAATCACTACAGGAAATGTATGTTATTGGCTTATGTTTAACCACTGTAAATGGATTCAGCGATAATAGTTCATAAACCGATGTATCCTTATGGAAAACAACAAGTCCCAGAAAGTTCCAGTCCACTAGTGGACACCGGTATGCCCCTTTACTCCCAATATTACACTCAGAAAGGAAAATACTCCACAAATGTCAATAAGCTGGTGGAGAATTTCTGCCATCGAAACATTTACAGAATTCAAACAGCAAAAACGTCACCTTGAAAACCACAATCCAAAAACAACAGCCTAATATTACACCACTTCAGAAAAATGTATGTGAACCACTTTACCGCTAAATAAATACTGTGAAAACAACAAAATGAGGGAACGTTGGGAAAACAGAGAGGTAACTGGTAGAACCAGGATTAACAGCTAGAACTCCGGCCTTCTTCTTAACTCTTTTACTATGTCCTCCTGCCTCTCCAAATTTGATGGGGTAGTTGGTGCTTTTATTGCAAGTTACTGGCAACTCTGTAACACTTGAGACTGTAAAGGCATCCACTGATAGAACCAGTAAGATCTGAGAAATCAATCTTGACAACCCCTCCCAGGAAGCAGGCAGATGGAAAATTTAATTTCTTAAATAAACCATTAAAAATATTATTCACTAATTAACAGCCCACTCATTTCTGTAAGGATTAATAGTACTGGCTACATCATAAATGCTTACAATCTAATGGCCCCCCCCTTTTTTTTAGGGTCTTTTTAAAAAAGTATTGCCATTTGTTTTTAACTAATGCTCACAATGATGCTGATTCAATCGCTACTCTTTTGGGATGGGGGACCCCAGAAAAAGACATGTCACTCGTGAGCCCAAGTGCAGGGTGACCCTTCTCCTCGTTTGCTGAGACAGCGAACACTCTCAAGATTTTTCTGCTTTTAAAGTTCCTGGGCAGCGCCAAGGAGCCCTCTCCATCTAGGACCGCCCAGGTGAGGCACACCTGGGGAGGCGATCCCAACCTCGGCCCCCACCCCACCCCACCCCCTCCCCGGCCCGGCCCGGCCCAAACTGACAGCGCAGCAGGATGCAGTTGGTGTCCTCCTGGCTGGTCACCCAGCTCAACGAGTCGCCCAGCGGCCGCCGGCAGCCAGAGCACAGAAACACCAGCGGCCTCTCCTCTGCCACCGCCGCCTCCTCGAGCCGCGCCTTCTCCGTGTTGCCCACCGACGCGTCCCCGTTTGTGGAGTTCCACATGCTCGCCCATTTCTGTAGCAGCTGGTGGCGGCTCGAGTCTTCGGAGAGCCGCTTGCCCAACAGCAAGGAGTCACTCCACTTGCCCTTATCGCCACATGTACAGCCGGTAGAAGAGCCTCCACAACAATCCCGCGGCCAAGCGCCCGCCATCACCTACAAATCTCTCGCGCCCCAGAGCGCCACGGGAAAAATTCCTCTGCGCATGCGCGGGGCGGGGCGAGTTGACGGAGGCCTAGAAAGACGAAGGCCTGAGGGAGGCGGGGCGGTGAGCAGCCTCTAGTGCGCATGCTCGCGGTTGGGCAAGAGCAAGGCTGGGCCTGGTAGTCACTGCGCCTGCGTCAGATTTTCCACCCTAAGAAAAGTGAAGATGCTAGAGATCGCTTACCTTGTCCGCTTAAGGCGGTTATTCACACCCTCACCGGGGAGACACGACGTCGTAGAGAAAGTTACGGGCTCTAAATAAATTACTAGCTCCTCACCAAGACCTTCATCATGGTTAGTAACAGCGAATATGCCGCCGCACGGTGCCCAGGGAGCGGAGTTGGGAGCACACTCCCGCTTTCTGTGGCCTCTTCCCGCCGTGAGATGCTGCAGCCCCTCAGACTTTAGGTTGTCTAAGAATCTGGGGGGGCTGGTTCAACAAAGCTTGCTGGGCCCCACCTTCAGATTCTGGTTCAGTAGGTAGAGGCTTAGCCCGAGAATTTGCATTTCTGACAAAATCTCGGGCGGGCGTGTGGACGTCGTAAGCTTTGGCAACTCCACTTTAAAAAAAAAAAAAAAAGTTTGTGTGTGTGTGTGTGTGAATTGACAAGCTATAGTTGTGTATAGGCAGCCTCACTTTTGATTATTTGTTTGCTTCTGGGGGCCAAGTTTCCTTGAGGTGGAGAAAGCAGGGGTTGTTGGAAGCCCCCTCATCTCACGTTCCTTCGGCATTGTTACTGTTGGAACGAGACCCACTGCTAATGGCAGGGGGGAACCAAACTCTGTAAAATAACGAAGTTTATTCTGAGCCGAATTAGTGTGACTGCAGCCTGGGGAGCCCCACCCAAGAATCCTTGAGTAAGTGCTCCCGAGGGGGTGGAGTTAAAGTTTGGTTTTATACATTTTAGGGTGACAGAAATTGTAGGTAAAATCATAAATCAATACATGGACGGTGTGGTTGGTTTGGCCAGAAAAGGCAGTACATCTTGAAGGGGAGGAGGGGGGCTTACAGGTTAGGTGGATTCAAAGATTCTTTGATTGGTAATTGGTTAAAGAAAAAAAGATTTGTCTAAAGGCTTAGAATGTTTTCAGATAAGGAAGTCTGCTAATCAGAGAGCAAACCACAACATACTGACTCGGTGATCTGTGAAGCAAATTGATGGCCTGTAGGCGTGACTTAATGTTTGCCTTGCATGGCCTTCGGTCCTGTTAATAATTTAGTGTCTTATTGTCACAAGAGTCTGTTTTATCGGTCTTATGATCTCTGTTTTAGCATTAATGCTGGTCAATCCATGTATCCAAACTCCAAAAAGAAGAGGGCATAACGAGGCATGCTTGACCTCCCTTCCCTTTGTGGCCGGGAACTGTTTTAAGGTTTTTCTGGGGTCCCCTTGGCCAACAGGTGGTCCGTTCAGTTGGCAGGGTTGGGGGAGGTGGATTTTATTTTGGTTTACACCTAGAAAGGGTCCCAGATCGCTCAAGCTAGCACTGCAATGGAGTTGAACAAGCTGGTATGGGCAGCAGCAGTCCTGCTGGGAAGCCTGGAAGGGCCCCTGCTGTTCGGATCAAGGAGCCCTTTGCCCTTGCAAGGGATGAGCGTCAGGGTGGTAAGCACAGATTTCCTCAACACTCACAGAAAGCCAGCTCTGACTTTAAAACACCACAGGTCAGGAGATAAAGCTGTTGGAGAACAGACCAGACACACCGCTGACAACTTGGCAATGCACCTGGGAAGAAAGCTACCCCCAAGGACCTACATCTGTTCCTACTGTGCTCCGGGTGTTCCCCAAGTCACTGCCCACTTTGCTGTGTTTATGTAAACTTTACTTCCAGTTTTTGCTAGTGGCATCTTTTTGCCACTAGCAAAAGGCAAAAGCTTTGGAGTCAGAAGTCCTGGGTTACCTCTCCCTCCACAAAGTAGTAAGCATGTAGGAAACTGTGGAAACGCTATTTCCTTCCCTGAGTCTGATTGTTCATGGAGTAAATGGGTCAGTACAGCACCGGGTTGTTAATGAAGATCAAGTGATATAATACGCATGAAAATACATTGTTAACCCTAGCTAGCATACCATGTTCTATAATTAGCTTCCAACTGGAAGAAAATGCTTCAAATATTTTAGGTTTTTGTTTTTGGTTCTCTTTTTTTTTTTTTTTTTTTGCTTTTTGACCCATAGAATTTCCATCTCTCCTGCTTTCATGGAGCTAAATAACCCTGACCTTCTTGGACTGTTGTTTTTAAGCACGGTATCTCTGGCACAACATTGATACAACCCCACTCTTATCCTGGAGTGAAGATTGCAATGTTGATCAATATCTTGGACTAGATGCTATCATTTCTTCACTGAGATTCTGTTTGCAACTAATGTACCTGCAGAATTGTCTACGTCCTAAGAGGGCCATGGCAGAATACAGAGGGCACACTCAAATTCCAATAACATGGGAGGGTTTCTTTGCAAAGATGTAGAGAGCATTCGAGAGAGAACCATGGGGGATCGTGCAGGAATCCAGATTGGAAGCACTGGAGCCAACACCAGCCCCCCTTCGATTCACAGGGTTGCGGGCAGAGGTTACTTACTGGAAGCCCAAAGATGAGAGATCCACCTTGAGAGGATCACCTTTCCATCAAGGGTCACAGCCAGCTGGATGACCTCAAAGGGAGAGAGGCAGGAGATTAAATTCCCTGACCTCGATTTCCTCTCTCCTTCCAGTTTCCTGCTGGAACTCCCCATGGCCTGTATCCAACCGGAGTCCAGAGGGGGTGGAGCATATTGTTGTCATCCGTACAGGTCCGCCTCCCTCTGCAGAGAGCAGGGAGCAGTGTGCATGGGAAGGAATCCTATACACAGCCTGCCCTTGTCCAGGGGCAAGGGACAGGCCATCCTCCCTGAAGAGGTTCTAAGGACATAGTGGGAAGCAAAATGTAGTGTTCCATTTCATCTCTATCTTGCAATCTTTTCTTACTCAACATGTCAGTTGCTCAGACTACCTCATTCAACCCTCTTTTTTGGCTTGATTCAAAAGCCTTGGTGTAAACAATAAACAAATGTTAGTCCAATTCAATATCAATGGCTAGCACTGGGGGAGGGGAGAGAGAGAGAGAGAGAAAATGAGAATATAACTAGAGGAGAGAAGGAATAAGGAAAAAGGGGAGAAGAAAGAAATGAGACCTTGACAATTGTGCTGGAAAAATTGTGGCTTTTTTAAAGTGCAATTGGGGAAAATAAAAAATTGATGGCTACTGAATACAATCGCAGGCTAGATTTTAATTGCATGCACTTCCTTACATTTATACATAAGAATGACAGTAAGATGTGACGACAGGTCACTGGAGTCTGTCAGCTGGCCTCTTCAGTATGTGGAGAGCCAGCTGCAGCTGCATGTGAGGACCATTTGATCCAACTCATATTGGCAGAAATATGTCTGGGAGCCAAATAGCACCTAAGGCTGCCTTCCCCGACCAGCTGGCACCAAGAGAATGCCATGCCCAGCACTCAGCCCCCAGGGACCTGCTGCCACAATCAAAGCCCTCCTTAGAGGGTAAAATGCACTGTGGGAAAAGTGGGGATAGATATTTATATCTCTGTTCCAAGAGTGAAACAATAACTACAGGAATATACTTTACCTTCTTAAAAATCCTCAGAGGCAGGATGTTCTTTAAATAGATCTGTTTCCTTCTCCTATTTAGTGTGTGGAATCACGATTTTCCGGTCGTTAACAGAGATATTTGGTTCTCGTGCAAGTTAAAAAAGAATAAGGTGAAGAATGTGATTTTCAGCAAAATCGTAACATATTTGAGCTGAGAATGAATCCACACATCTTAGTCTGCACGTCTCACTCTACAGATGGAAAAGCTGAGGTCCAAGAGTCATGGATCTAGTTAGTGTCAGAGATTTGTGGCCATCTGAGCTGAGATGCATCTGGTACCCTTCCCCTCCTGGGAAAACTGCTTCTCCCTTACTCCAACAGTATGGCTATGGTGGGTCCCATCCTGAAAGTCTTATCCTCTTCCGCCCCATCCCAGAGGTGGGCTATGTCCTAGCCCTGGGGGCCAGTCTCACCTTCCAGGCCACGGCACCTGGTCCAAGGTGAGCAAGTGACTGAACTAGAGCCAGTCTATGTCTATCCCTGGAACTTTTCATGCTAAAACTTGGAGAGAGAGTCTTCTGCTCACTCTTTCCTCTTGAATCATGAGCCCAGAGCTGTCATAAGCTGTGTCCCTACCCACGTGAAACAGCCTGGCATGACACTGACCCTAAGAGAGAAGCAAGATGCAAGGTGGACCCCCGGAGTCCTAGCAGCACCCCACTTCCCACCGCTCTCCCTCCAGCTCTGTGGCCACCCTCATAGCATGTTCCCATTAGACCCCACTGTTGTTTAAGCTGCTTAGAATTGGGTTTCTGTCACTTCCTCCCAAAAGAATCCTGACCAAATACAGATTCCAGTGTAGAACCTAGGTCTCTGGACCACAAGTACAGTGTTTACACCACTAGACCAAATCGTTGAAATTTAACAACATACATTTGATAGTGCCTTGAAGTTTTCAAAATATAGTCTTTCAAGGGGGCTAACTGAGGAATTACAATATCATGTAAGAGAAGAATACATTTCCAATATAAAATTCTTAAGACAGCCCCACGCTTTCATTCCAGGCACTCTTTGTTTCCCCCTAGTTCTGTTAATTTTTCTGAATATAGCCAGAGGAAGGTCTCAATTAGAGAATGACAGTTTTTAACACCTATGCCAAACATCTGTAAATCTCCCCTTTAACTAAAAGAGGGATCTCTAAGCTCAATGCAGACTAATCAAAAAGTGACGGTTGTGACTTCTGAATCTGGAATAATATCAAAGATGCTTAAGATTACAAATTATGTATTCTTGGAAAGATTTGAGGAAATGTTGCATTATAATAGAAGGATTGAAAGATAAAGAAATTCACAGGAAATAGAATAAAATAACTAAGAAATGTAAAAGATGACAGATAAGAGGCATAAGTAGTCAGTCTACGAGGGCCAACATCTGACTAGTAGGTGGTTCAAATATACAGGAAAGACAAAATAAAGAGAAACAATAATACAAAGTCCCAAAGATTCTTCAGATTGAAAGGGTAGACTAATTGCCCAGCACAAGGAATGAAATAATCTCACGCTAAGGCTTAGCATTGTAAAGTATCAGAACTCCAACCTTAAGAGAAGTTTCCAAAAGTTTCAAGGAAGAGAAAAAAGGTGCCAGAATCAGCTGGCATTAGACTTCTCATCAGCAACTTCAGAAGCTGGAAAGTTCAAAGTTTAGTGGCCATATGATTTTCAGACCAGAGTTACATACCCATTCAAATCATGATCTGTGTACAGTTGACATTTTCAGATATAACTGAACTTCAGAGATTTATCTTTTACACATCCTTTCTTATTTGAAAATGTCCTGCAAAAGAAATGTGGGAAGATGGTGACAGTAAAAGAAAAGCAAGAAGTGTACAAGAAGAGGCTGGAATATCTTGTCATTCCAGAAAGCAAAGAAGATATTAAACAAACAAACAAAATATTGATGTAACCAACATGAACAGTTTCTCACTGTCCAAAAAAGCAATCTTTAAGATGATGAGGTCATTTGTACATCAGTAAAGATAATAGCTATAATGGATTGAAACACATCAAATAGATTTAAATTCACAAATTCATAATTGTTTTTAAAAAGCTTCTCATTATTCACTGTTGGAAGATGCTAGAAAACCCAGTCATTACTTTGAAAACTGCTCTCCCCAAAAAAGAATAAATCAAGCATTTATCCCATCATTCCTATATGGATTATATCTCAGGTAACAAAATAGTTCATGAGGGAAGGCTTTTTTTCTTTTCATAAGAATAGCAGCTAATAAATGAAGAAAGAACGATAGAATAAGATCACCATTTTTACAGCCCTTGTGATTTAAAGGATCTCAGCAATGAGCATCACAGTCTAGTCATATCATAAAAGAAAGAGACAACCAGACATTATGTGCCTCCTGAGAAAAGTATGCCGAAACACTGATGAGGTATTCATGCCCCAAAATTTGAAACTAAATTTGTTCCAGCTTTAAGATCTCATTTCACATTCCAGTAAATACAGGGAGGGGAAAACATGACTAATACCACCATGGGATAAATTGGCAAACTCTTCAGAGCAAATAACCTATTTCTTCAACAAATAAATTGCAAGTTCAAAAATAAACTAGATGTTTTCACACTAAGATCAGGAGCAAGGCAAGGATGTCCCCTGTCACTTCTTTTCAACATCATACTAGAAGTACTATTTAATGCAATAAGATAAGAAAAGGAAATAAAAGGTATATTGATTAGGAAGGAAGAAATAAAACTTTCTTTGCTTCCAGATGACGTAATTGTCTATGTAGAAAATCTGAACAAATCAACAAAAATCTACTGGAACTATTAAGCAATTTTAGCAAGGTTGCAGAATACAAGGTTAATATAAACGTCAATCACTTTCCCATGTACAAGCAATGAACAAGTGGAATTTAAATGGATAAATACACAATAATACCATTTACATTAGGATCCCCCCAAAATGAAATATTTAGGCATAAATCTAACAAAATATGTACAAGATCTATAGGAGGAAAACTATAACATTCTGATGAAAGAAATCAAAAATCTAAATAAATAGAGAGCTATTCCATGTTCACAGATAGGAAAATTGAATATTGTCAAGAAGTTAGTTCTTCCTTACTTGATCTATAGATTCAATGTAATTCCAATAAAAATCCTAGCAAGTTCTTTTGTGGATATCAACAAATTGATTCTATAGTTTATATGGAGAGGCAAAAGACCCAGAATAGCTAACACAATATTGAAGGAGAAGAACAAAGTTGGAGGGTAGACACTACCCAACTTCAAGACTTACTATAAAGCTACAGGATCTACACGGTGTGCTATTAGCAATAGAATAGACAAACAGATGAATGGAACAGAATAGAGAGCCTAGAAATAGACCCACATAAATACAGTCAACTGATCTTTGGCAAAGGAGCAAAGGCAATGTGATGGAGACAAGATGGTGTTTCAACAAATGGTGCTATAAACAACTGGATGTCCACATGCAAAAAGAATTAATCTAGACACAGATCTCACATGCTTTATAAAAATTAACTCAAAATGGATCACAGATCTGAAAGTAAAACACAAAAGTATATACAACTCCTAGAGGATAACATAGGAGAAAATCTAGATGATCTTAGATATGGCCATGACTTTTTAGATACAGTACCAAATGTATAATCCATGAAAGAAAGAATTGGTAAGCTCAAATTCATTAAAATTAACAATTTCTGTTTTGCAAGACACTGTCAAAAGAATAAAAAGACAAGCCACAGACTGGGAGAAAGTATTTTCAAAAGACATATGTGGTAAAAGACTGTTACCTAAAATATACAAAGAAATCTTAAAACTCAACAACAAGAAAACCAAGAAAACAACCCAATTTAAAAATGGGCTACAGACACCTTACCAAAGAAGACATACAGACGGCAAATAAGCATATGAAAAGATGCTCCATATCATATGTCATCAGGAAAATGTCAATTATGTCAATTAAAACAAAAATAAGATACCACTACACACCTATTAAAATGGCCAAAATCCAAAACACTGACAATACCCAATGCTGGTGAGGATGTGGGGCCACAGGAACTCTCATTTATTGCTAGTGAGAATGCAAAATGGTACAGCCACTTTGGAAGACAGTTTGGCAGTTTCTTATAAAACTAAAATGCTTTTACCATGTGATCCAGCAATTACAGTCCTTGATATATACCCAGAGGAGCTGAAAACTTATGTCCATGCAAAAACCTGCACACAAATGTTTATAGCAGCTTTATTCACAATTGCCCAAACTTGGAAGCAACCAATCGGTCCCTCAGTAGGTAAATGGATAAATAAACATACAACAAAATATTATTCAGCACAAAAAGAAATAATGGGCTATCAAGACATGAAAAGTCATGGAGGAAAGTTAAATGCATATTACTATGTGAAATAAACCAATCTGAAAAGGCTAATATACTGTATGATTCCCACTATATGACGTCCTGAAAAGGGCAAAACTATGGAGACAGTAAAAAGGTCAGTGGTTGCCAGGGGTGGAGATGGAAAGGATGAATAAGTGGAGCACACAATATTTTTAGGGCAGTGAAACTACTTTGTATGGTATAATGGTGGATGCATATTATTGTACACTTGTCCAAACCTATAGAATGTACAGTACCTAATGTAAACTATGGTGTTTGGATGATTATAATGTATCAATGTAGGTTCATCAGTTGTAACAAATGTACCACTCTGGTGGGGGGGGCGGTAATGGGGAAGTTATGCATGTGTGTGGGCCAGGAGTATATAGTAAATCTCTGCATTTGCCTCTCGATTTTGCTGAGAACCTAAAACTGCTCTATACAAAAGAAAGTCTATTAAAAAGAGAGAGAAAGAGAGAGAGAGAGTAGGAGGGAGAGGAAACCTATGTATTTAACAAGACTTCAGAGTCACATCAACCATTTGCAACGCATGGACTTCATTGGCTTCTGATCTGAACAAATTAACTGTAAAAGAAATTATGAGAAATTTCTAATGTACAATTAAGGGAAATTTGAACATTGACTAGATATTTGATACAATTAAATAACTATTGTTAATTTTTAGGTGGGAGAATAGTATTTTGGTTTTGTTAAAAAAAACAAGAGTCCCCTTCCGAAATATATACTGGAATATTTATAGATGAAATGATATACTTAGAATTTGTTTTGCAGTGATCCAGAGTGAAGGGAGTGGATAGGGGTACAGATGAAACTAAATTAGCCACAATACTTTGATAATTTTTGAAGTTGAGTGATGGTTACGTGGGGTTTCATTATGCTTGCTGCTATTGCTAATGTTTGAAATTATCTATGATAAAAATTCACTTTTTAAAAAGTCGTGCAAATTTAGCATTTACTCTGCTATGTACTTATGTTTGTTTCAATATTAAAATGTAATTTTATGTCAAAAATCTTTGATAAAAACAGATGCTCCAGAAAGAATTGCCGTGTTTATTTTGAGGATGTGTCTGCCCACAACATGGCGTTGTTCGACCCCATGTGGTAAGCTGGTTAATGGCCTCCAAAATATCTGTATCTTAATCCTCAAAAACCTGTAAATTTTCCTTGGTATGGCAAAAGGGATTTTGCAGATGTGAGTAAGTTAGGGACTTTGAGATGGGGAGATTATCCTTCATTATCTGGGTGGGCCCAATGTAATCACAAGTGTCCTTTAAAGAAGAGAAGATGTGGAAGAAGAGAGATTTGACTGCAGAAGAGGAAGAAGGGGATGTGATGACTGAAACGTGGAAAAGGTGATGTCATGGGAGACCACGAGCCAAGGAATGCGGACAGCTTCCAGCACCTGGACGGGGCAGGGAAACAGAATCTCCCCTAGAGCCCCCAGGAGGAACCAGTCCTGGCAACACCTTGCTTTTAGCCTGGTAACATTCATTTGGGGCTCCAGAACTATATGATAATAAATCTATGTTTTTTTAAGCCACCAAGTTTGTAGTGATGTGTTGCAGCAGCTATAGGACACTGCCGCATCCCAGTTTGCAAAGCCCAGAGGTGCTAGACAGAGCATGGCTTGGAGGCTGCCCGATCTGGCTGCATCCCAGCTCCTTGACCGGAAAATGAGGTTCCCAACACCTGAGGCCTAGTATGTCAGCATCACATAAAGCACCTTGTTCAGGTGACTGTTCAAGAAATGTTTGTGCCTCTCCCTTTCTCTGCCTTCTGGCTTCTCCCTGTGCTCAGTCTACAGTCGCCGTGACTGCTAATGAGTGCGCACATGTCCTGTAGTAGAAAACACCCTAGAAAACAACAACTTCACCAAACAAGCTTGGGGTTATAAATTATTTTCTTTTCTTGTTTTCTTTTTCTTAGACTCACTGAATCAGAATGGGGTCATAAATTAAAGGGGGAAGAAAAACAATGCTAACAGTCAAGGTCTTTGAGGTATTTGTTAATATAAATATGCCATTATTATCTGAGAGCTGACCTTGGTGGGAGTATTAGTTCTTACTAAAGTCCAAGGGGGAAAATCTTTTAAATTGTTTTTCTACCAGGATATTCTCATGGATATTTTAAAATCAAGATTATTATCAGACCAATAAATTCACCTTAACAATCAATATTTTGTCAGAAAGAAGTGAAAATTTCAAACTAATAGAATTTAATTATGCTCCATTAGAAACTGTAGCAAGGAAGGAAGGAAGGAGGGAGGGAGGGAGGAAAGGAGGGAGGGAGGGAGGGAGAAGGAAGGGGTAAATTTACCTATGATTTCCCAATTTAAAAAAAGTTACGTAAAAATCCTCCCCAAACCCCACCCAACCTCCTAATTTCAATTTATAGATTTACTTACATAAACTTGATGACTTTTAGGGAAGCCTATAGCCTTCCGAAAACTTGCACTTGAGCCATGCCCCGCCCACCCAGCCCCAGTCTTTGTGTCACACCCTAAGAGGTAAGTCCAGTGTGTGTCCTACCACCAGCCTCACTTCTCCAGAGGTGGGCCCCAGGAAAGGGAGGAGGTTCCGACTCATCTGCACAGGTGGCACCCGGTGATGTCGCTAGGACACTGTCAGCCAGAGCTCTGTCACATCTTAAAGATGAATTGTACTCATGGAGAATAATCCCTTAAAACTGGTGTGTAAATTCCAATAATTGATAAATGTAATTCCTTTAGAAAGAGGCAATTGACCCAAGATTCTTTATATTTGGGGTTTTGCTTTTTTATTTTTTTTTTTTTGAGATGGCCCTTTTAAAAACAGTATGTAATTTGTTTGCAGATTTTTTTTTTTAGGTAAAATTTATATACAATGGAAAGCACAGATCTTCAATGTGCAGTTCAATGAGTTTTAAAAAATGTATATAACTATGTAATTCATATCTGTGTTGAAAAGCAGTCATGCATCACTTAATGATGGGGATACATTCTGAGAAATGCGTTGTTAGTGAGTTGGTCGTTTTGTAAACATCCTGGAGTGTACTTAGGCAAACCTGAATAGTGCAGCCTGCTACAACCTAAGTGGTATGGTATAGCCTATTGCTCCTAGGCTACAAACCTGTACAGCATGTCATTGTACTGAATCCTACAGGCAATTGTAACATGGTGGTAAGTATTTGTGTATCCAAACATGTCTAAACATAGGAAAGGTCCAGTAAAACATACGGTATTCTAATCTTATGGGACCACTGTCTTATATGGGGTCCACTGTTGACCGAAGTGTCGTTATTGGCACATGACTGTATAAAGCATTTTCATCACCTCCACGATGTTCCTTTTTGCTCATCCTCACACTCTCTCCAGTTGCCATGCCCAGAGGCAACCGCTTTTAAAAGATTTTTTTCACATATTAGTAGTTTTGCCCGTTCGAGCATTTACATGTATGGAATCATACTGTATGAGGCTATATGTGTCTCGTTTCTTTCCTTCAAAACGGTTATACCGTTTTGCATTCCTAAGAACAATCTTTGAGATTCCCAGTTGTTCTTCATACTCATCAATATTTAGCAGTGTCAATCTTTTTAATTTTTCCCATTCTGTTAGGTGTAGGGCTATCTCCCGGTTAATTTGCTGACTAACGATGTTGAGCACTTTTTCATGTTCATATTGGCTATTCTTATATCTTTTTTTGGGAAGTGTCTGTTCAAATCTATTGCCAATTTTTTAATTGGGTTATTTGTCTTTTTTATTGTTACTGTATTCTGAGTATAAATTATTTATTGTATATATAATTTTTGAATATTTCTTTCCAGTATGTGGCTTGCCTATTCATTTTCTTAGTGATTTCTTTTGAGAAACAAATGTTTTAAATTCCAGCAAAATATAATTTATCAATTTCTATTTTTTAAAAAGCTGCTGGGATTATAATTGGGATTGCATTGAATCTATGGATAAAACCGGGGTCATTTGACATCTTAATAACACTGAATTTTTCAACCCATGAGCCTGGTATCTCTCTCCATGTTTTAGGTCTTATTTAATTTATCTTAGTAATATTATAGTTTGCAGTTTTTAGGCTTGCACATCTTTCATTAATTTTTTATTTCTATATATTTTACATTTTTGACACTAGGAGAAAACATTTATAGTAGTATGAAATATTAATACTAAACATTAGTAAATTACACTGAAAAGAATGTGCATTCTGCCACTGTTTGGTATGGTGTTCTATATAAGCAATTAGACCTGGATGACTATTATTGTATTAGTAGCTCAAAGTGCCACAAAGTGGGTGTCTTAAACAACAGAAATTTATTTTATCACAATTCTAGAGGTAGAAGTCCAAGATCAAGTTGTCAGTACAGTTGGTTTCATTCTGAGGCTCCTCTGAGGCACAGAGCTCCTAAAACCCTTGGAATTTCTGAGTGATGGGTGAGAGGAGCATCTTTTGTTCTTCATAATAAGCCTTTCAACAATATCTGAGTTATGCTAATGTGGTGACTCCTGGAGGATGGGGACAGGTTGTCAGAGGAACTAACCAGGTGATTAGAGGGTTGGAACTTTCACCCCCACCCTGGACCTCTGGGGAGGGGACAGGGGCTGGAGATGAAGTCCAGTCACCAATGACCAGTGACTTCATCAGTCACACCTGTGTGATGGAACCTCTGTAAAAACCCAAACAACAGGGCTCGGAGAACTTCCAAGTTGCTGAACACAGTGAGGTGCTGGGAGTGTGGTGCACCTGGGGAGGGCAAGGAAAAATCTGTGCCCCTTCCCAGTACCTTGCCCTATGCATCTCTTCCATCTGATGCTCTGAGTTATGTCCTTTTATGACAAACCAGTAATGTCATAACTAAACTGTTTTCCTGAGTTCTGTGAGCCATGCTAACAAGTGACCTGAGGACAGGGTCATGGGCACCCTCGATGTAGGTGGAGCCCGGCTCTCAGCTGTAATCTCAGCACTTTGGGAAGCCAAGGTGGGAGGATCACTTGAGGCCAAGAGTTCAAAACCAGCCTGGGCAATATAGTAAGTCTCCGTCTCTTAAAATAAAATTTTTTAAATTAGCTGGGTGTGGTAACACACGCCCATAGTCCCACCTACTTAGGAGGCTGAGGCAGGAGGATGCCTTGAGTCCAGGAGTTCGGGGTTACAGTGAGCTATGAACAGGCCACTGCATTCCAGCCTGGGTGACAGAGTGAGACCCTGTCTTGAAAGAAAAAAGAAAAAAAAAAATACAGGTGACAACCTGTGACTTGTGATTGGTGTCTGAAGTGGGGGCGGTCTTGTGGGACTGAGCCCTTAACCTGTGGGGTCTGTGACAACTCTGGACAGTTAGTGTCAGAATTGAGTTAAATTCACCAAAAGCCCAGACTTCACCACTACACAATATCTACACGTAACAGAATTCAAGTTGTATCCCCTAAATCTATTAAAATAAAAAATTAAATTAAATTAAAAAAGCAACAACATAAAAAGGAATTGAGTTAAATTGTAGGACACCCAGTTAG
The DNA here is from genome assembly GCF_041146395.1 of Eulemur rufifrons. Taxonomy (NCBI): domain Eukaryota; kingdom Metazoa; phylum Chordata; class Mammalia; order Primates; family Lemuridae; genus Eulemur; species Eulemur rufifrons. The sequence goes on along the minus strand of NC_090989.1, from coordinate 12,348,932 downwards.
TGTTTGCTGAGAACTGGAAATTGCTTGATGTGGAAAAACCCCGGGCATCTAGTATTGGAAGTATAGAGCATAGAGGAAGCAGCAGTTTTCTTTTACTTTTCGTGTAGACCTTTTGCCTCTGCACTTTGGAAACCCAAGAGCTCATTCCTCCTTTTCTTATCAATTGAACTGCCTCTGGGTGCTGCCCAAGGAATGCCTCAGGCACGGCAGGCCTGACCCAAACCAGCAGAGGGGCTCAGGTTATCTGGGTTGACTTGTCTACACTGTCCACGACCAGCTTTATCCTGGCAGTGGCCACCTGAATCAAGAACACAGGAAAGTTGGGATAGTGGAGAGAAAGCCCCCGTAAGCCTGTGTTTAGAATGTCTGTCTTGGTAGCGTTTAAGGATCTTGGAAGAGCAAGTGTGTAACTTGGAGTCAGTCCCTGCAGAAACCCAGAAGAATCCCTGTCACACGTAGTGCCAGCCAAGCACCGGGTGGCCCCTGTTTCCCAAGATCTCAAGCCGGGCGGCTCTTGGCTGGATAAACAGCCTCTTCAGTCTGAACAAATGCAGCCTACTGGCTGGTTCTTTGGGGCTTAGATAAAAGATGAGAGGTGCACACAATTGGGCAGGGGGCTCTTTTGGTTTTCATTAATTGTCTCTGAGAACATGAATGAGGTTACAAGTTCAGAGCCGATAACACTCAATTTCTGCCTTGAGATACTGAATCTAAGTCAGTGAGTAATTTGCTAGTTTCTTAATAGCACCAAGAATTGCCTAAATCAAAGTCAGGGACACTTGTTTTTGAAAGCTGGGTTTTCATTTTGATTTTATTAACTTTTCGAGTATTTAAGGCGAAAAGTGATTGTCCTTTGTAGCCCTATTCCTGCCCAGCTCTCTGTCCTTACGCAGAGGGCATTCGGGAGCTGGCCTGGAAAGCCGTTCTCCCGCCTCCCAGCTCTGTTTGCTTTGGAGTTTTATCAAGAAGGGGCAGGATGGACGCTCTGCTTGTATGCTGAAGATGTCAGGCACACCCCTGACCTTTCTTCCAGCAAAACGCCTCTGATAAGTGGGCAAGCCTTGAGCCTGGAGACCACAGACACACTTGGATGATTCATTCATACAGAAATCACTTGGGCAATCTCCTCCACGGGGCTCAGCACCCGGCTCTGGAGGCGAGCCCTCTGGCCCGGACACTGGCTTCCCGGTGCTGCAGCCATGGCCAACGGGACCAACGCCTCCACCCCGTACTACAGCTATGAGTACTACCTGGACTACCTGGACCTCATTCCTGTGGACGAGAAGAAGCTGAAAGCCCACAAACGTAAGTCTGAACTAGGGAAGCCGGCCAGGCAGGGGGTTGGCCCAAATCACTGGGCACTGCTGGCCTTTTCTGTATTCACTTAACTCCCCCAGATGTCACAGGTAAGCAACAATATGGCCAGTGCACACGTAGACATAAATGAATGGGGCTTGGGGGCAAAATTGTATCTGTCATCTTCTGTACTAACTTTGGAATCAGCCTGCTAAGAAACTAAGACACTTTGGAAGCAGAATTTTTTCTTTTTTTTTTTTTTTGAGACAGAGTCTCACTCTGTCGCCCAGGCTAGAGTGCAGTGGCATCATCACAGCTCACTGCCACCTCAAACTCCTGGGCTCAAGCGATCCTCCTGCATCAGCCTCCCAAGTCACTGGGACTACAGGTGCACGCCACGACACCCAGTTAATTTTTCTATTTTTGGTAGAGACAGGATCTTGCTCTTGTTCAGGCTGGCATAATATTTCTTTTAAGATAGGCTTCCTTTATTTATTTATTTGGAGACAGAGTCTTGCTCTGTTGCCTGGGCTAGAGTGCCGTGGCATCAGCCTAGCTCACAGCAACCTCAAACTCCTGGGCTCAAGCAATCCTTCTGCCTCAGCCTCCCGAGTAGTTGGGACTACAGGCATGCGCCACCATGCCCGGCTAATTTTCTATATATATTTTTAGTTGTCCATATAATTTATTTCTATTTTTAGTAGAGACGGGATCTGGCTCTTGCTCATGCTGGTCTAGAACTCCTGACCTCGAGCGATCCTCCCGCCTCAGCTTCCCAGGGTGCTAGGATTACAGGCGTGAGCCACCGCGCCTGGCCAGATTCCCTTTATTTGTTTATTTTGAGACCAGGTCTTGCTCTGTTGCTAGATTTCTTGATAAAGTTTAATTTATTTGTGGCTTCAATAAGCTGAGTGAGATTTGTATATTTTGCCTTTTCCATTGTTTGTGTTTAGATTTAGGAGAGTTATTCTCTCCACCACTAAGATGTAGGACTTGAGAATTTCTATTAAAATGCCACCAAGGCCAGGCGCTGTGGCTCACGCCTGTAATCCTAGCACTCTGGGAGGCCGAGGCGGGTGGATTGCTCAAGGTCAGGAGTTCGAGACCAGCCTGAGCAAGAGCGAGACCCCGTCTCTACTAAAAATAGAAAGAAATTATATGGACAACTAAAATATATATAGAAAAAATTAGCCGGGCATGGTGGCGCGTGCCTGTAGTCCCAGCTACTCGGGAGGCTGAGGCAGTAGGATCGCTTGAGCCCAGGAGTTTGAGGTTGCTGTGAGCTAGGCTGACGCCATGGCACTCACTCTAGCCCGGGCAACAAAGTAAGACTCTGTCTCAAAAAAAAAAAAAAAATGCCACCAAATGTTTAATCTTCATGGTTTCTACAAGGATAAACCAGCACGAGTTGGAGTCAGCATCCTTTCAGTCACCCGCCCTCCCGCTCCTTATCTCTTGGGTAACGTGGCACTTTGTGGACGATCTTCTCTGATCAGTCCAGCTACTAGGGCAAGATAAGTGAGCTAAGGGAATGAGCATGAAAAACAAAAGCTTGCAATATTGGATCTTAGCACTGGAAACCTGTCCGCTGGCTACCGTGTAAGAAGTCTTGGGTTCCTTGGGTTTTTCACTTACTCTAATCACCTACTGTGTCTGTCAAAGGAATGAGATACCTTTTCTATGGAAGAAAGATAGTTACACATCTGCTCAAAACTGAATGCGACTATTTAACAAAGTGAGTGAAAGCCCAGTGGAACCCTTGGGGACAGCCATCTAGAATATCTTGTTAGGTAGCGTTCTTGTCTCCAGTTTCATTTACAACTTGCAGACGTCCAGTGTGTACCCATCCACATTTGCTGAGGACTATGTCTCCAGCACTGTGCTAAAGCATCTGGGGGGACGATAGGTTTGGTGTGTGTTTTCCAATGCAAGGTAGATAATCTCGTAATTGAAACGCAGACTTTTGCACACGCTGTACAACTCACAATAAGGAAGACCCATAGGGAGAAAGTGGCAGAACTGAGCTAAAATCTCACTCATAACTATTGCCAAAAGTTTAGAACTTCAGGACACATATTGATCTGGACAAAATGTAGGCTTCAGAAAAGCTTTTTTTTTTTCTTTCTTCAATTAACACAAATTAGATAAAATTCTGGGTGAGCTTCAGCCACTCTCATCTTTTTGGGAGCCAGACACCCTGCTGGGCCACCACGTGGGCTCCGTAGCTTTGGCTGGGAGGGTCGGTTTACCATATTAGAACCCTTCTCCCTCTTACCCATAAACAACTTCCATTTCTGGGAAAAGTGGTTTGTGTTCTCTAAGTTGTGTGTGAGGTTTGAAGAGATGTTCTCTCTTGCACACATGAACTAGAGCTAGAAGTTTACAGCCCTCGATCATAGAAATGAGGCAAAACAAGCAAGTCCTCTGCAAGCTCCCAAACCTAACAAAGACCATCTCAGTGAGGAAAATATCTCCAGGGAAGGGCCAGTCGCTGGCCCCCCAGACACCCTAAATATTGGGGGCTTGACACCTATAGAGAAAGACCAGTTGCTGGGTCCCCCCCCACGAAGATTAAACAGCTATTGGTATTTTTATAGACGTTATTCAAGTTATGCTTCTTAGAGGACAGACATCATAACTCTCTCCCAATTCTGCATACGGACAATGGAAAATGTGAAATCTATAATTTGAAGAAAGTCACCAGTTTATTGGAGACTCAAGCAAATTAAATTCTATCAAGAGATCAATCTTAAAAAAATATTTTGCTTCAAAAGTGTCTTAGTTTCTTAGGAGGTTAATTCCAAATTTATTACTGAAGATAACTGATAGCATTTTACCCCCTAAGTCCCTAGATGTCAGGGGTCTTTGACACCCACAGAGAGATGCTCCTTCAGGCCTCTTTTATTCCTGTGTGTATCGTAGGTATCCCAGTCTTTATGTCTTATGTGGATTTAATTTCTGTGTTCTCTAAGAAGAGAAGTTTGGGACTAGACAAAAATTCTCCCACCACACACAAGAATGTTTAAACCCCAAATAGGTGGTTGCCGAGTTTTTTCTGGGGGACAGGCCAGGAGGCAGGGGCTGTGAGAGGCTTGGCACAGGGACTCCTGAGCCAGCCCTCTGGATCATGTCTTAGCTCTGCCACTTACTGGCTGTGGGACCTTGGTCAGATATGTTAGGAGGAGAGAATCAGAACCCACCTCTCCATGGGAAGCAGTCTTTAATGCATCATCAACAGGAAACATGTGGCAGATGGTACTATGTGCTTCACCGCAAAACAAAGCCAGAGCTGGGGAGCCGGGGCAACCTTGGACAGGGCAGCAGGTGAAGCCCACCCAAGGTGACCTGGGAGGAGGTGAGCCGTCAAGCCTTGAGGACATCTCAGGAGCAGCTGGGCAAGGGTTCTGAGGCAGGCGAGTACCTGGGAACAACAAAGTGACTGTTGTCTCATATTTTTGGAAACTACCCTGGAAATAATTTTTTTCTTAAAATGGAAACCACTGTATTTCGTAATATGATACAACCCATAAGTCAACAAGAAAAAGAACAGTAGAAATATGGGCAAAGGATATAAAAAGAGAGTAACAGAAGAGGACACTCAAATGGCCCATGAATATGAGACACGATCGAGCTTCACAAGCGGTCGAGGAAACGCGTTGGGAAAGCGCAGTGAGCTGCCACGTCACAACCGCTGGATTAGCAAGAAATAAAAGATTCGAAGTGTTGGGGTAGGAAGTAGAGCAATTAGAATTGTCATATGTTGCTGATGGGATGAAAATAGAGTCCAGCATTTCAGAGAGCCACTTGGCAAGGACTAGAAAAGTTGAAGATTCCCCCAGGTCACACAATTCAGGATTCCCCCTCGTAGGCATCCGCCTACTGAAATGCCAGAACCTGTGGAGTCCTCTGTGTGTGGAGCCAGAAGCTGAAAATGAGCTAATACTCACCAATAGGAGAGGGGATAAATAAATTATGGCCGTATTACTACAACCAATAACACACACTAGTTATAGTGCGTGAACCAGATCTACATGTGTCGATATGAATAAATCACTAAAATGTAATTAAGGAAAAAAGCAAGAGGCAAGATGATACATCCCATAGAATTAAATGATATTAATTATTAATGATCATATCTATAATTACATCTAAATCATAAATGAATTTATTATAATTAATGGGATACTTGGCTTACATAATTTATGAACATAAGCATCCGTATGTCACGTTGTTAATGGGGCCACACGTGCACGGTAGAACACAGCGGTGCACGTCAGTTCCAAGGTCGCGGCTTCCCCTGGAGGGGGCACAATAGGACAGAGGCGGTTCCAACTCTCTCTGTAATATTTGCATTCTGTTTTTGTAAGAAAAGCACCTGGATCAAATATGGCAACACGTTTGGTGGCTTTTTTGAAATATATGTATATTTTAAAGGTGAAAATGCTGTTAGTAAAACGTTTAGATGGTAAATGACTTCACCCCCCCACTCAGGAAAAAGGTCAGCGTTAACATCTCAGTGCCCAGCCAGCGAGGGTTTTTCTGGGTCCATACACTCATGTGCACAGAGACACACACGTGTGTGCGTGTGCATGCACGCAAACATACACAGCCACAGCCACACGCAAATGGACTCCTACTCTACACGCTGTTTCCAACAACCTCCTGCAGGCCGCTCCTGACGGGGAACTGAGAAATTCCCTGGGTCATCCCTGTCCTCCCTGGGCCTGCCTGGGACTGTGTGAAGCCAGGCCCAGGGGGTGGGCAGGGCCACCCTCGCCCATGGAGGGCTGAGCTCAGCCGGAGAGGACAAGGACCCTGAGTCTGTAGAAAGGTGTGTTGCTGTTGGCTGGTATTAATATATGGGTGGTTTGACAGAATTTTAGACATTTTGATTTAATCCATTTTGACAAGGATCCTCTTTTTCTTTTTTATTTTTTTTTTAGAGACAGGGTCTCCCTCTTGTTCAGGCTGGTCTCGAACTCCTGGCCTCAAGCAATCCTCCTGCCTCGGCCTCCCAGAGTGCTAGGATTACAGGGGTGAGCCACTGCGCATGGCCAGAATGAAATATTCCTCGTCCTCTTTTTTTAATCAACTCCCCCACTCTGAGAAGAAGAAATACATTAAAAAAAAATAAAACGTTTACAGGCAGCCACTTCTACACATGTCACCTTGAGGCTGACAGGCTCCTGACATCAGAAACAAACATTCACAGCATGGGGATGTGAACCAAACAAACTGGTCACCAGCCGAAGACTATTCTGAGGTGGCAAAGGGGACATGGGAGCCCCCTGAGTTGCAGGAACAGTAGCCACAGCAGAATGTCCGGAGACCTGGTCACAGGAGCACTGAATGTGGGCGTAGCTGAACTGGCACAGGAACCCAGTGTGCGGCGTCCACACCACTGTCTTGTCAGAACACCGTCATGCCCCCCACATGTCACATGCTCAGTCTGGGGGCGCACCTTCTCCCCCAGCATCTCACCCCTTCCACTGGCTTCCTCCTCTGGGTCTAAGACACACACGACGCGCATCCCTGCTGCTCCGCGGGACCATCAGCCAGGGTCTCTCCCACCCCTGGACGACGAACTTCTTGATTCAATGGCCACTTGCTCCTCTACTTCCCCCTTCTCTGGGTCCCTGCATTTAGGCTCTGCACCCACCAACCAAAACACCCCTTCAGAAACCCTCAGCCTGTCTCCCTCACGTCCTTCCTCCCCCGGCCCCTGGGAGTCTCCATCTCAATCTCTGTCTTCTTTCCCTCGCTGCATTCTCCTTGGGGCGACTGTATGGCCTAAATGTTTGTGTTAACACAAATTCACGTGTTGAACCCTAACCCCCCGGAGGGATGGTATCAGGAGATGGGACCTTTGGGAGGGCTCTGCCCTCATGAATGGGGTTAGTGGCCTCATAAGGAGCTGGAGAGACCAGAGTTCTCCCCTTCGCCCTGTGAGGACACAGCAAAAAGCTCCCTCTATGAAAGCAGACACCAATCTGCTGTCCTTAATCTTGGGCTTCCTAGTCTCTAAAACTGTGGGAACCAAATTGCTGTTGTGTATGAGCCACCCAGTTTATGTTATCTTGGTACGGCAGCCCGAATGGACTAAGACAACAGACCCACCTCCTGAGTTTTCCCAGGACAGTCCCAGTGATAGCATGGAAAGTTCTACATCCTGGGAAAGCCAGATGCATCAGGACAGTCCTAATTCTCCTCTTCCTCAAGTCCCACAAAAATAGGAACAGAGCTGCCATTCACTCATATCGTAAAGAAAATGAGAAAAAAATCCTTTTCCTCTGGGCACACAGCTAGTCACAGCCCATTCAGCTGGGGTTTCTTGAGCAGTGCACAATCTGTGCAACTCTTCACAGTGCCACTGTGCAGGAGGCACTCCAGGCTCATCCATGTGCCCTGTCCTCACGCTGTGTTCCTGCCCTTCCCAATAAGTCTAAGCTCCCCTCTTCCTTCAGGTGGGCCGTCTGAAATTGGTCCTGTGAATTTAATTTTCCGTTCTTCCCAGTGAGACTTGCTTCCTCACCACACCAGAGACACACTCTGCTTTTTCTTACCTTCTGGCTTTTGCTCGTGTTTAACTCAACAATCAAAATTGTGTAACTGTCCGTTATGGACTAGACATTGCACTGGGAGCTCGAGGCACAAAAGCAAAGAGACTAAATCCGTGCCCTTCATTTTTTTTCAAGAACTATTTTGTTGCTGTTATTATCCATTGTATGATGACGTATTGCCAAGTGGATTACAGACACCACGACATTCCTCCACCAAATGCTTCATTAGGAAACTATTAACAAAGAACATAACACTGGTACGCCTAAAACATTCCAATGATTATTTCTTAGCGTTTACTCCTCAGTCTATATTCAACCTTCCCCAACTTCCCCAGCACGTGCCTATGAGCTGCTCCGTCCGACCTGCGTTGATGTGCTGCATCTGGTTGTGATGTCCCTTAGGGCAGCTAACATGGTGAGCACAGAAGAGACAAGGGCCAGTCTGCTTGCTGAAACCATCCCTCCAGTTTAAGGGATATTTGAGGGTGGTAAGTGGCACCCGGGCAGGACTAGGTGTGAGGTGCTGGGGCTAGAAATATAAAGTTGGAAAAATTCCTGCCCTTAAGAGTTAGCAGTCTGGGAGGCAGAGGCCGACTTAATAAGTGAGTAAGCTACAGTGTCCTTGATACGGAACAGAAGCATGTAGAGGTACCGGGCCCAGAGAAGCCAAGCGGCTTGCTCAGGGCTGCCCGGCTAGATACTCACAGAACTGGGGTTCCGATGCCTCCAGGACTCTTCCCAGGACACTCGCAGTGACCAGTGGGCAGATTCTTACCAGGACATATGATCCAGGGAACGCAACCTGGACCCAGCTACTGAATCCTGCCTGGCACATAATGCATCTTCGTTGAACGGATGAGTAGGTAAACCAACGTGAAACAGACAGCTCTCGCACACGTTATTAACTTGCACGATGAATGTCTGTGCCAGCTATTCATTTATTGCCCCTCAGCTCTGAATGCACCCTCCAAAATATGCTCTGCGATAGACAATGGAATTCCTTTCAGCGCTTCTCCTTTAAACTGAGCGGTGTTGGGCTTTCACAGGACAGGGCTCTGTAGAGATATTAGAGGAGGGTCAGAGTGGGGTCGGGGGTGGCGGTGTAGGTGTGAGGAAATCTGATGGAACCGGCCCCAGGCACTGGCCAGAGAGCGGCCCCTCTGACATCAAGCAGCCTCAGTGGGCCAATAACCTCTGTGCAGCCATCTCAGCGCAGAAAGCAAAGCCCCTGTGAAGCCTGCACACAGCCGCTGTGGCGCGGGACACGCACTGCCTCCTGGCCAGACCCCCACACCTGCTCCCCACTGGCACTCTGGAAGGTTGTCTTTTTTTTTTTTTTTTTTAGGCTAGTCAATAGAAGGTTGTTTATTGTTGATCCATCAGTTTCAGGTCAGCCCAGGCCTGGCTAAACCAGCCGCCACTTCTGCTGTCTGGTGGCCGAACTACACCTTCTCCAAAGAGGTCTGAACCCCATCCAAGATCATCTTTCCTCGAATTTTAAGGGCCAAAATTCATATGTTGGAGTCCTCACTCCCAGCACCTCAGAATGTCTTACTACATACGTGCTTTGTACTCCGTTCTCATTGACCTAATGTTTTGTTTCCTGTCATTAAATATTCTTCAACAAACTTTATAAATAGCTGCATGATATTCTAGAAATTTTTGGCTTTGAACATACAGAATGGTTCCTGGATTTTGCTATTATAAACAATGGCCTTCGGGAGAGTAAAACTTCTTCCACTGTTGTGTGTCAAGTGAAGATCTCCTGTGTACTTTTGTTCTCAGCGTTTAAATTCAAATAAGTCTACTAAAAACATTCTAAAAAATGCAAAAACAGGCTGGCATGGCGGCTCATACCTGTAGTTCCAGCACTTTGGGAGGCTGAGGCGGGAAGATCACTTGAGGTCAGGCGTTTGAGATCAGCCTGGGCAACATAGCAAGACCCCATCTCCATAAAAATTTTTTTAAAAAAATTAGTCAGGCATGGTGACACATGCCTGTAGTCCCAGATGCTCGGGAGGCTGAGGAGGATCACTTGAGCCCACGAGTTGGAGGCTGCAGTGAGCTATGATCATGCCACTGCACTCTAACCTGGGCAACAGAGCAAGACCCTGCCTCTAAAAAAGTTTTAAAAAAGATGCAAAAACAGAAACCATCATTCACACTGTGGATGATGGACTTCATTATCACTATGTCACTTTTGTTTTCTGTAATAATCAGCAAAAGGCAGTGTCAGGCGGTCTCAGGGATGCTCTGTAACACACCTTTAGAGGCAGGGTCAGGTCATAATGAGTTTAGGTGAGGGTGGACAGCCACCATGCTGCAGAGCGCGGGTCACCTTTGCTGGCTTCCTTGCTGATGAATCCGACTTTCTCCCACCTGGCCAGTTCCTCGGAGGTGGGTCCCCTCCTTAGTCAAACAAATTGGAAAACATCACACCCCAGTTCTGCAAACCTTCTCTGCAGCAGCGCATGTCAAAGACAGGAAGAAGCTGGGAGTGGCTCTGAGAGCCCAGGGGGCTTCAAGGTGGGAATAAAGAGGCAAAGCTTTGGCTCAGATGTTCCCACTAGAAGGTCACCTGGGGCCGTTGGCTGAGATGTGGCAGGCCAGGCTGGCTTTGACTCTTGTGCTGCACAGAGGAGTCAAAATAGAAAGAAAAGTACTCAGGGCTCCTGTGTTAACTTAACAAGCAGGATGGATGTTAAGATTTTTGTGTTCATGTCCATATGCTGGAATATATTCCATCATGGTTGGGCAGATATTTGGAAACATCTGGGAATTTCTACTTTTTTTTTTAATATGAAGCAATCAGTGCTGAGTTGAAGGCTGTGGGCTGCCATTTCCCAGGGACAGCTCAAAATCTGGTGTGATTTTGTTACGGGCACTTTACAAGGAAGTGAAAATCACTGCACCCTTGTGATTTTTGGAGGTGACTTCTGACTGTTTCAAGGAAAAGTTAAGAATTTCCACAACACCGTCAACAAGGTGAAAAATGCAAATCTGTTTTCTGAGGCTCTGCCTGAGTCAACTAACTATATGTTTGATTTTTCTATCTGTGCCTTTTTCAGAGGCTAAGCTTAGAAGAAAACCAGTCCCATATTCTAATCTTATAGCAGCAATATAGAAGATTATTCTAACAGGATGAGTCTCCAGGCACTGGCCAATCCCATATTCTAATCTTATAACAGCAATATAGAAGATTATCCTAATAGGATGAGTCTCCAGGCACTGGCCTAATGTTCACTCGCAGAGAAGCAGCAAGATGGACTGATTCCCCTTGAGTAATGCCTGGCTTTAATGCTCTATTATTTACCTTTTGGGTCAATATATCTCCTTCCCTTTAATTGTGGGTTAGGAAGAATTTGTCATAGTACATATTGACTTCCACTGATTCGCTCTCTCTGGCAACTTCAATAATAAGACAGTCAGTTCATCTGCTTCTCTGAGAGCTGTGAGCAGGAGAACAAAAACACACCACTAACCAATCTCTTCTGAACACAGTATAGAGAATTCAACGTACAGATCCAACGAAGGACCTGCATGTAACTCTTTTCTCTCATTCAGAGCAATTGATTTCAGGCTACAACTTTAACCGTGACTTCAAACTCTTCAACAAATGGTCAGCCTCATGGACATGACATAAGTAGTGAAAGTGATTTTTAAACAACAGTCCCAGAATGTTGATCTCTGAATACATTTCCAGCAAGCTACCCCAGGCAGGCGCTATGCTTGATAGATTCTGTTATTGCTCAAAAACTTTTTGGAACTGACTTTTGGTGGCCACATCACATTCTGTGAAACATATGTGGATGAATTATGTATATATTTTGTGTTTGATTTTTCTTTTTGAAAATAGTTAAGATTCACCCAGAGACAAGTTAGATGAATGAAATGGGTGATTAAGCTGATTGATACCATCTGGGTATCAAAAATGAAATATAATCTCATAAAATAGCAAAATTGTGTGTGTGTGTGTGTGTGTGTGTGAGAGAGAGAGAGAGAGAGAGAGAGAGATTCACAAACTATTCCTTGAAGGTAATTCCAAAAGAGGAGTTCTATAAATGTTTAATCAATAGAAGTATTTTAGTAAAAATGATATGACTCCATGGTAGAGAAAGGATGATTCTTTTGAAGGTCATCCTTCATCTGGATTTTAAGTTCTGGTATGTTCATTGAGAAAGTCAAGTTTCTTTACTGACTTGGTAAGAAAATTGATTACTACTAAACAGAGTGCCCAATGAGACAGAAGCTGGTTTCTCTCTTGTATAAAATTCTGCAGGACTGGGGTGTTGAGTCAAATCCACGAAATCCTTAGGGACCAGCTTCCTGCTAGCTCATCGCTCTGCCATCCCTGGGACGTGTCCCTCATCCTCATGTTGCAAGCCATGCTCTGGCCATCATCACATCCACGTTCAGACAGCAAAATGGAGTATGGGAGTAAGAAAGGGCACACGGTACTTGAAGTCTAGCTGTCGTGTGATGGTTCCATTCATATCTCATTGGCCAGAACTCATCACATGGTTCTAGCTGAAAAGAAGGCTGGGAAATGTAGTCTTTATCCCAGGCAGCCATGTGCCTAGCTGAAAGCAAGGGTTCTACCACCAGGGAGGCACACAAGAGCAGACGTTAGGATTGACAACTAGCAATCTATGCCACAGTTACCTTTACTTACAGCTTACATTTTAGTGAGCTTGAAAGATGAACGCTCTTAACAAAAATAATTTTATTTCTAGTTATAAATCATTTCATGGCCATTGAACAGGAAACTGTGCCATGTGCATTATATACACCTATTGTTTTATTTAATTCTCCTAATACCCCATATAATAGGTACCGGCATCCCCATTTTACAAACAAGCAAACAGATTTTGAGGTGTAAAAATCCCAGATTGAGCAAAATCACATAGCTAGAGCTAGACTTTGAGCTCAAAACCATCCATCTCCAGAGCCTGGGCTCTTAACCACATTGTTATTCCCCAATAAGGGAAAGATCTCGAAAAAGCTGATTTTTTGCTAGGACTCTGGGACTCAAATGTTGGTAGTGTTTGGAAGAACATGAAACTAAGGTTTAGCAGTTTTCACTCAACAAAACTGAAGTCCCTTCTATGAGCCCTTTGATGGAATTAATTTGTTAACCCTAAGCGTGAAGCCCTTCATACCATCCAGAAGTGTTTTCTTTTTTATTTTATCTTATTTTTTTGAGACAAGGTGGCTAATTTTTCTATTTTTTGTAGAGATGGGGTCTCACCATGTTGCTGAGGCTGGTCTTGAACTCCTAACCTCAAGCGATCCTCCCACCTCAGCCTCCCAAAGTGTTAGGATTACAGGCTTGGGCCACTGCACCCAGCTCCCAGAATCATTTCTTGCCACTCCACTGATGACATCTAATTCTCCTCATCCCACCAGTGTGGACTGGAAAGGAAGAAAAGAGAGGAGGGAGGAAGGAGGGGAGCGAGGGAAGGAGAAGGGGGAAGGGAAGGAAAGGAGGAAAGAATGGGAGGACAGGCAATTTTCCAGGGCTAGACCAGTTTCATTGTCAACTCAGCCTGGGGCTCCTTGTTGTGAAAAGATGGGGATGTTTAAACATTTCCATGGCTGGGGAATAGCAGTTCTTGCCTTTGGGAACATAATGTTCTCTCCAAGCACTTGGGTGAACCTTCAGTAGGAAGAGGAAAAAGAACCATATTTTCTTGGCTGCCTTTTTCAACAGAACATGATGAAAGCAATTTTATTATAGTACAGAAAATGGCTAGTGGCTGCTGATCACTTTTTTGGTCTGACGAAATTTAAATTCTACTCACCTGAAGACATTGTGTTCCATGAACGGTGTCGTCTTATTTTGTGCTCAGTGTCTGGGGGCAGTGACAAGGGCAGAGCAAACAAGCCTGAGCCCGGGAGAAGGGGCACTCTCAGCTGCTGAATTTTTGAAGCTGTTTTCTTAGAGTCCCTGACTGAACTTATCTAGGTGCGAAAGATCTCAAATCCTGCATTATTTTTGTGAAGAAAAAAGAGCATTAGTGTCTGCAGGAATCTAAAATATCCTTATAAAATAAAATCCCAAACCAAATTTTCTGAAGGCACATGTACTCTTATGCTTTAAGGGTTATGAAATAAATTGTGACTCCTGGGGAGTTAGAACAATGAGCAGTGGGCGGGCAAGGAATGCCAGGAGAGTTGGGAGGACAGACAGTCCACTCTCATTTCCCATCCCCCAGGAGCCCGAGGTCCCCCTAATCAGTTTAAAGCTCTAGGGTGCCACCATCAGTTTCTCAGCTCAGGACAGGAAAAAGAAGCCCTGAGAGCCAGCCTGTTGGGGGGTGATCTTTGCTGACCTTGCCCCTCTGGAGTGTAAACGCCGAGTCGCCGATGCGTTACAAGGCAGTGGGTGTTCATGATGCACCGTTTTATTATGCCCTGTTTCCAATGTTAACTGTTAGGTTGAAGATCAACTCACAAGTTCTCAGTTTCTCCCTCTACCTGTCCGGGCTCATGGAGAGCAGAGATGACATCGTTTACTCAAGTACTATTCTTCACCGTCAAGCTTCTACCTCCACCTCCGTGTAGAGGACTAGCGTCTCTAACACCCCATCCATTCCTTCGGTGGTTTGTCCACTCCCTCATTCATTTGTTCACTCGCTCATCATCATCTTTTTGTTTGAACACAGCGCAAGGGCGTGCAGGGCTAGTGCCGGAAGTGCGGCAGGAGTTCAGAGGAGGTGAGGGGTGAAGGGCATCGGCAATTCCTGATGTGCTGGTTTGGCCCCTCTGAGTCCTTAACTGCCCCTCACAGAGCCTGGCTCCCTCCTTCGGTAGTCACGCATGTAGGTGTCTATAAAAAAGAGGTTTATTTGGGTCACGGTTCTGGGGGCCGGGAAGTCCAAGAAGCATGGCGCTGGCCTCTGCTCGGCTCCCGGTGAGGGCCTCGTGCTGAGGGAAGAATATCCCAGCTTGGGGCATCTTGTTCTGGAGTCATCCAGTTGGTCTGGATAAGACACTTGCAGATGCCAGTGATGCACCTGTGCTCGTAGCCATAGACAACCACCAAGGAATAAACTGTCCCACTGCAGCTGTTCCCTGGCAACTGGCCAAATGTTCCCAAACTGGGGCCTGCAGAAAGGCCCCTCCAGACCCGCCAGGTTCTACCCAGGACTCCAGAGAGGCTAAGTACATTGCCTGATTTTTCCTTGCCCCTCGAGCCTCAGGCCACAAGCACAGCCATAATGCCAGCTCCAAAAGTGCTTTTTCTTTCCTGCCACTGCCCCTGAGATGAGAAAGGGACTCGCTCTTTCCACCTCACCGATCCCTGGCCTGAGCAGGCCTCGGCTAACTCCCCTGAGCAGTAAGGGCCCTGGTCCGCACCGTCCTCCTTCCAAGTCTCGAACCCTTGGGGTCTCTGAAGCCGCTCCACCAAAGGCCCCTGGTAGGTGCCACATCCCTCGCAGGGACAGGAGTCCATCCTGTCACAAGGAGCTGCCCACAGCCCTTTCTTCTCCCTCCCAGGAGAGAAGGGGAAAGAGGGCCCACCCACCCTTCAGGTCATTCCTCTGAGCAGAGCCATGTGGTGCCACACAATTTTGTTCACTGTTTTCCCTGAGAAAAAGCCACTTCCTTGCTTCCCTCTTCTTTTTATGGTTAGTGGAAAGTCTTTCCAACGGTAACAGCTGAGAGGCTGGAAGAAGCGTGGACACCTACTCAGGGCCCCAATTCCGCAGTAGCTGGGGGCTCTCTGACATCAAGCTGCATCTCTTCCTCCTGCAGATTCCATTGTCATTGCCTTCTGGGTGAGCCTGGCTGCCTTCGTGGTGCTCCTCTTCCTCATCTTGCTCTACATGTCCTGGTCGGGCTCCACACAGATGAGGTAAGAAGGGGTGTGGGTACGTGGGTAACTCAGATGCCGAATGGTGAGTCTTGGTACAGGCTGAGAATCCCTTATCCACAATGCTCGGGACCAGAAGTGCTTCCGATTTCAGATGTTGGAATATTGGTATTATCCTTGCCAGAAGAACATCCCAAATCCAAATTCTGAACTCTGACATGCCCCAATGAGCATTTCCCTTAAGCATCATGTCGGTGCTCAAAAAGTTCTGGATTTGGGAGCATTTCAGATGTTTGGATTTGAGATGCTCAGCCTGGACACCCATGCAATGGAGCAGCACCCAGCAATAAAAAGGAATGAAGTACAGATTCGTGCCACAGCACGGATGGACCTCGAAAGCCTCGTGCTAAGGGAAAGGAGCCAGACACAAAGGCCACATGTTGTACCATGCAATTCACATGAAATGTCCAGAATGAGCAAATCCAGACAGACAGAAAGCTGGGGGTAGGACAGGGGGAGTGGGACTGACTGCCATGGATTTCTTTTGGGGATGACAAAAATGTTCTAAAATTAGATTTATGATGACGGTCGCACAACTCTGTGAATGTACTAAAGACCACTGAATTGTATCCTTTAAGTGAGTGAACTTTATGGTACGCAAAATGTATCTCAATAAAGCTGTTACAGAAAATAAAGCCAACTAACCCCTTGTTCCAGGTAAGTCTTGCCAGCCACAGGTCACCAGGAAAACGGGACCCTAATTCGGGCATCGAGGACCACCATCTGTCACTGAGTACCTGCTGTGCACTGCAGTGGTTCAATGGAAGGGAAATGCAGGAGCTTCAAGTAGTAATTAGAACCTCGCTGGTTGTGTTAATTCCCCTGCGCTGAACAATTAGCTGCCACATCCCATTTTCCCTTCTAGGTCAATCAGCCCCCACAGCTGCTGCTGTTCTACTAACCGTTCTTAAAAGGGACCCTATATCCTACCATAACTGACAGGACCAATGGTGGGCAACTGCCCCAGAGGGCCCATCCCCCAGAGACTGGCCAATGCCGTGTGTCCGGGCAGAAGAGCTGGGGCCAGGTTCCTGTCTTTGGAATTTGGATTTGGGAACCTGAGAGATGGACCAGGTGGTTATGGGGCCTGTGCTGAGTGGTCCAGGAGAAGGACCAGGGCTGGTGTCACTATGGACCTTCATGTCCCTGTGGACATAAGTCTTGGGCAGCGGAAACCATGAGTAATGTAGGAAGCTCGTCAGAGAGACATGAGCAGAGCTGTTCTACAGAGGAAGAGGTGAGGGGCCTTGGAGCCCCTGAGAGAACCAGAGGGCAGGCTCTATACCTGATGGGGTCCCACCCCAGTTCCTGTGAGGAACCTGGGAATTCATGCAATTTCAGGGTGACTTCGTCCATTTACTGTTGCTGTGACAGAAATCCTGACACTGGGTAATTTACAAAAAAGAAGTTTATTTGGGTCACGGTTCTAGAGGCCGGGAAGTCCAAGAAGCATGGCGCTGGCCTCTCTGCTCGGCTCCTGGTGAGGGCCTCGTGCTGAGGGAAGAATTTATTCCATCCTCTTGGAGGCCCCACCTCCCAACGCCACTACCCTGGGGACTAAGCCTGCACATGGGTTTTGGTGGGGACAAACCGTGTCAAGCCACAGCAGAGAGCTACCTCGGAGCAGCCTCTGCCTCTTCCCCTCCCCGTGCCCAGCCTTCCCCAGGAGTCTCACCCACTGGCTCTGCACACACCAGGTCATTTCTGCTTACCTTTGGCCACATGTGGGAGGCAGCTTTGGAACAATGAAGAAATCCATTCTGTTCATTTTTGGAACTCACATTGAATTTAAGCAGGTTTTAAGCCCCTCCCCCCACACATCTAGGTGAGGGGTAAATGAATGAAGTCATCTTTCTTTGCCACTTTTCTGAGGTGAAGTCCTGTGTCAGGGGCCGTTTGCAAGGGTTGTCAGTGACCCTGCCAGTGGAAAGTTCCTCTATCTGGTGGGCACAGGGGGACGGCCTCTGCCAAGCCCAGCTCCAGCGGCCGGGGCTACAACTTCAAAGGTGCAAATTGATGACGCTGTTCATCCTGACCGGCCGCAGGGCTCACTAAAGGAAATGCTCTCGAGGAACTTTGCAACAGACCTGGAATGCTTCCGGCAGCAAAGCAGATCCTTAGCAATATTCAGAAAAGAGGAGTGGATCTCCTGAGGAAGGCAGGCGTGGAGGGCCGGAGGGAGCGAGGACGGGTGTGTCCTAGGCTAGCAACACGTGGAAGGAGGGCCTCTGCCCCAGCGGGTCCCTCCTGGTGCTCCTCATTCACAGGAGCATCGTAACCACGTGCAAGCTTGTTTTCTAGCTTGGACAGCCATCGATACAGCACCTCATTTCATCCTGATGACACCTACGAGGAGATAACTGTCCCATTTTATAGATGACACCGAAAGCAGGCGGGAAGTGCTGGCTGGGGCTCACGCCAGGCAGCCATGTCCCCCGCCCCAGCACCTCCCAGGGGCGAGAATCCATCCAGTAGGGATGCATTTCTAGTCAAGATACAAGCTGGCTTAGGGGCCGGCTATGAAAGAGTTATATTCAGATATGTGGCTGGAGGGAGGTCAAACCTGTCCCAAACCTGACCCTGAGGAAAGGACTCTAGGCCTCGTCCCCACAAAGTACTTCCTCCCTGTTGACCTCTCTCTACAACGCCTTTGCGAGGCCCTCCTGAGGGCGGCTCCCGTGGCCCTCCCTGTGGGCTCTGGGCGGGTAGGAAGGTGCGGCAGGAAAGCATCCCAGTGCCGACCCTTCTCCAGCCAGCTCCTCTGACGCCCACCTCTCCTCCTGCTCTGTCCACAGGAACAGCACCCAGCACCACCAAACGTGTCCCTGGGGGCACAGCCTCAACCTGCCCCTCTGCATCCAGAGGCACCTGCAACGCCACAGGGCCCCCCCAGGGGACCTCACAGGCTCCAGCAAGCTCGGTGGAGGACCCAGGGAGCAGAGCTGGCCCTGACCAGTGGCCGCAGCACGAGAGCCCCTCAGCCTCAGCCCCCCCCCCCCAGGGACCCCCAGGCCAAACCCACTCTCTTCTGGGAATTGGCCCTCTCGATGGGGGGCCCCAAGGCATCAGCTGACATCAGGAACAAGCCCAGGGAGCCTCGCCTGAGACAAAACCTCTCAATTGTAGAACTGACATCAGTAGGCCGTGGCCCTAGCCGAGTGCATGGTGAATCAAACCAACGTGGACACACGCTGTCTGTCCAGAGGCTGTCTGCACGCAGCAGAGAGTGCGACTCCAGGAGGTGCACCACGTGACTCAGACAAAGGCGTGCAAATGGCCCTTCGAGCACAGAAGAGTTGTCCCAGGTCCTGATTTTATTTAGCGCACTTAAGCTGCTTACCTATGGCTTACGTTCGCTTTGGGAAGGACGGGAAAATAAATATATATGAAGTGAGAGAAAACAACACTCGCTTCCTAACCTTTACCGTGCCACTTGCCTGTTCCTTCTGTAATGTTTTCTCAGCCCCAAGCTCACCTGGTCCGTCTGTAGCTTTGTTGGGACACTGGGGAAGCCTGCAGGGTCCCCATCCGTCTTCCACTGACACGCCCAGACGTGGTGGTGTCTGCCCTGCCGGGTCAGGGGACCCGAGCCACACCCCTGACCTCCCTCCCTGCAGCCTTTCAAAGACAGAGCCCACGCAGCAGCTCCCCCAGAGGGAGCGCAGCCCGGCCTGGCAGCCAGGGCCCGCGCCCAAATGCTGTCGCAAAATGCAAGCTCTTGAAGCCGGCAGGAAGGGTCCCATTCGGGATGTGACTTTATGTGACCGCAGACCTGAGATGCTCGAAAGATCTAGTGCTCCAGTCCCCCCTGGCAGCCCTGTCTCAGGGGAGGGGGCTAGTGGATTTTTAAAATAATTGTACCCCCGTTTTTTTACCACGGCATTTAAAGTATTGTAATTTAGTGTTTTGTATTTTAAGTCTGAGTGAAGACCAAGTACAATCTATTCTCCATGGGGCGAGACTCTTCCCCTATCCCAGGTGACTAGAAAATACAATTCTACAAGGTGAGGACAGGCCTGGCCTCCCCACCCTCCAGGGCAGTGACCTAGAAGGCAAGACATGGGAGGCAGGAACAAGGAGCTCCAGGGACCAGAGACGCTGGAAACGTGTCCTCACTTTACTCAGCCGAAAGCCAGCTCTGGAGCACTTGCTGCCACCCGTCCTTGTTTGACTTGTTCCTGTCGGGTACCACCCACTGCAGTGCTGCTCCCGGAGGGCAGCTCGCTGCAGAAAGGGAGGAGGGGACAGAGTGTCTCCAGTGCTGGCGCTTGGGCACCCAGGGAAGGCAGGGAGGACCAGGGAGTGCCAGGACTCCCCCTTCCCCAGGGCTCACGACAGCGGAGGGCAGGGTGTCACCATGTCAGCTGGTAGGAGCCCACCCAGCCATGCAGGGGAATCAAATCCCACCCAGTCGTTGGGACCTAGGAACCTAGGAGGCAGCTGAGGCCTGGAGTCTGGGCGGGAGTCGTGGAAACCCGCCCACTCTCCACCCCTCCCTGCGCTCCCAGAAGCCTGGAGTTCAGGGTCTTCTCCAGACCACTGTCCTTCCGGCCAGCGCCCCTCACCAGCGAGCAGAGCTGCCTGCAACCAGAGGAATCTCCGCACACAGGCTGCAGACAGGTAAGATAACAGGGAACCAGGAAGAGAAGAGAAAGGAAAACGCAGCCTTTACTGAACAGTGCTTGTGTGAGTGCAGCTTGAATGCAAATGCAGGATTTCCACCTCTGCATGGTCTCGAGGAATACTGCCATGAGGTTTTTGGTGAGGTCAGGGAAGGGGGCAGAGGAGGTAAGTGATCCTTGCTTTTTAGACAACGAGCCCTATTTGTGGGGAAGGGACTACATGCAAACAAGCATCACTCTTGCTTTGGTTAAAACCTCAAGTCACCTAAACACACAGGAAAAATTCTAAATACTGGTGGTATACAAAGGGTAAATGGTTAAGATGAAACCAAGCCATTTCCAGCACTGTGTATGCCATATGGCAAATAAAACTGCCACCTCCTAGGTGACAGAGCAAACCCCAGGAGCCCAGTGTGTACAAGAGGGTTTTAAACAGACAAGGATTTTATCTGTGAAAACTGTGAAATTTCATATTGACTTTTTTCCAGCTACAACACCAACTATACATGAACCTTAAAAGTCAAATTCTGACCTACAAAATGCAGGCCTCTGTGGAATAAAAATAGCCTGTTAACCTCAATTAGAGCAAAACACAAAAACCTTACAAAAATAGACATTTATTAAGAAGAAGTTATAAAATTCAAAATCCCCTCCTTGAAACATAACTTTAAAAAATACAAGGTTGTCTTTGCAAAGCAGAGGTGTAATCATTTTTATACTTTAAGGATTCAGTGTAACATCCCTTTATTTAATAAAATAACAAACACTGGTAGGAACTAATTTATTCAAAAAGTCACACTGAACTTTGTTACAACTTCTTAGCAAAAAACCTTTACATCTCCTGTGCTCATCAAAAAATATCAGACATATTTTTTGACATTTTAGCTTTAACAGCCATGAATCCCTTCTGCACTCAGAAGGACTGGAATACCTCAAGGTGAGGTACTTCTCTGAAGAACAAGAGAGGGAGGGTCTCACCCAACTTGCCCGAAGTGCCCCACACTCATCACAGCTGGGTGCTTGGCACACACAGTCCCTTGAATTTATGAGTCACTTGCTGGTTAAAGTAAGTCTTCTCAACTCTTCTTGCCAGAGAACTGAGTCAGTGCACTGAACCTGTCACTTCACACCCCTTCCCCAGAAACCCTTGACTGAACCAGACTTCTGGAAGCTGGTGCTCGAGGCGCTGGTGACCGGGGAGGGTCCGCAGCCAGCAGGGGGTTACATGGCCGAGGCTGCGGCAGCAAGGTCCCTGCAGAGCACGACGATGGCCTCCTCCCCACCGCTGGGCACATCCTCCGCGGCGTCACAGACCATTCGCACGTGGGCTAAGAGGGTGTCTGGCCGCGGGGCCCCCAGCCAGACGTCCTTCACGTACAGAGACACCAGGAAGGCTGCAGAGGCTGCGGGAGAGTGAGACAGGCCATCAGGACGCGCACCTCCTCGGCGCACAGCAGGTCGTCCCGCCCTCGACGCAGGGGCTCTGCCACCCTCCCCAGTGAACCGTGCCACATGCCCAATAATCAAATAATTAACTTCGCCCTTGCTTAACTTTCGCATTCATCTTTGTTGTTCACTTTATCATTTATGTTTCTTCTGATGAATGTATGTGGATCCCCTAAAAAAGGTTACAATAAGACAAGTCTCTTCCTGGTTCTAACCGCCCACGCCAAGAACCAGAACTGAACTTTGAGAAGCACCTTCTTGAGTCATTTCCTATCATTTCCTCAGTGGTATGGGTGAGGAGGAAAAGAGAAAGTTTCACAGGCAAAAAGACTCAGTTCTCAGACTTCAGCCAGATGAGAGACAGCGGTCACCCCTGCCACCAGGCGGGTTCACCCGCCAGGCTGCCGGCCCCTCCCCTGCGCCCCTCCGCGAAGGAACAGCCCTGCCCGGTGGAGGCTCAGCCACCTCCCGGATTCTCTCACAGACACCTAAAGCCAGCGCGGGCCGTTTATTCATTCGCTCACTCATGCAGTCCAGCCTTTGGGCTCCTGCTCGACGCCAGGCACGTGGGGTGGCCGTGTGTGTATTCGAGTGCTTGTGCAGACACACGTGCATACGTGAGCGCGCGTTTCCACACACACACACATCTGGGTGTGGTGCGTTTGCGGCACAGACTTCTTCATTTGGGTAATGGTCAGAAAACCTGCTGCTGTGCAGGGGGAGGAGGCCCTGGCGGGACACCGAGGTTTGAGGGGCCCTTTCTCCCCGGCCACCATGACCGGCACTGCCGGTTTCCCGAGAGCCAAGGCAGAGACTTCCCTCCCCTCATGTTCAGCGCGGAACAGCAAACTCCCAGCAACGCCCAGAACTGTGGCAAGGGGCTGCCTCGATACTTAAAGTCCCACGCTGAGGAAGTTTCTGGCAGAAACCTAGCAGGCTCTGAGAACAGAAGTGACTCCACCCCCAAGCCCACTCACGCGTCTCTTCAGCCTCTGACTGAAGAACCGGCCTTACCTCTCGCGGCTCCCTCCTCCTGGCTCAGAGAGGACAGGGACAGGGCCTCCACCGCGGGGTGGAGGGGGCTCCCCGCCCGGCCCTGGGCGGCCACCAGCTGCAGCATGACCGCGTTGAACAGGCAGGCCACCTCCTGCGCAGGCCCCGCCAGCCCCTCGGCACCGCAGAGCCGGCTATACAGCCTGAATATGCTGCTCCTCACGGCACTGTCCCCAAGAAGGTCAGCGACGACCACCCGGTGTGGCAAAATGTGGCTCCTAAGCCAGCCGAGGAGTCCTGCAGCCTCCGCCCTGCTGAGCGGGCGCTCGGCCACAGACCGCAGCACCCAGCTGGCCGCCAGGGAAGCGGCGGCGTCCATGGGACCCGGTGCCTCAGTCCCGGGCCTGGCCCAGTCTGCGAGCTCCTGCGCAGGTTCAGGGCTGGGGATCACTGGCCCCCAGTGAGTCAGTATGGACCTCAGGAGGCCTCTGCACGTCTCCAAGCTGGACGCCTTCAGCCCAGCGTCGGCCACTTCCTCCGCCTCCCCGGGCCTCCTCTTTCGGCCCCGCGGGCCTTTGGCTCGGGCTGTCACGACAGGCTTGTTCTTATCCTTGAGCATTTCTGTTAAAGGCACAGAGAAGAAGGGCAATGACACTGGTGTCCTTCCTGCCCACACAGACCCAGAGTTGCAGGGGGAGGGCTGTGTGTGCGGATGGGGGCAGACAGGAGGCAGGGAGGGGCAGCTGACTTACCCTGAGCACTTGGCACTGCTCCCACACTCGGAGCATGGTAAGGGCCCAATATTTCACTGGGACTGTCATTGTTGTTATAATGAACTCATCAATCCTCACAACATGGGTAGGTGCCATCATTATCCTCCTTCACATATGAGGGATCAGAGCTCACATCCAGGAGGCCTGGCACTGGAATGTTCTTTTGATCCTATGCTACATGGCGAGGTGGGGACACATAACTCCTGGCCATTCCCTGCCCCCTTTCCAGGTGAGCACCCTGATCCTCAGGCAGGTTAAGTGATTTATCCAAAGAAAAAGAGCGGCTAAGCAGCAGAGGCTCCCACCCGCTCCCTAGAGCTCAAACACAGAGGTGTCCCATCCCTCAGCCTCATTAGCTTTGGAAATGCTGCTCAGAGAGGAAGCGAGAGACACACACAGTGGCTGCTCTGGTTGGACCTAGAGCACAGTTTGGGGACAGTCACGGGCTCTCACACTCACTCATCAGCTCCCTGACTTGGCACTTCTCAATGGCTGCTCTCAGGTCTTCTTGAAGCTTGATGTCTCTTTCAATGAGGCTCCACTTGTGCAAGAGGACAAGGACGTCCTTGGTGGAGAGCACTGTCTCATTCACCGTGAATCGGTTCATGTCCTTGAAGGCCCGTATGACGGTAACCCTGTACCTCAGCACTGAGTCAAGAGTCTCGAAGAAGGCGATCAGCTGGGCGGAGGCCAAGGTGGGCCTGTTTGGGAGCCAATGTTACAGACTGAGCAAAAACTGCCTCCTGTCCTGGCAGCCAGGACTGGGGCGGCCTGTCAACACTGCATACCCAGAGGTATAAACAGGCCATCCGGGAACCAGGTTCCCTTTATAACAGACATGTACTGTGGGCCCCCGAGACACAGAACAGGAAAAAGTGAGCCACTCCAGGGAGGCAGAAAGGGGAACCCAGAGTCTGGTCTCTACCCTGAAGGCACAGAAATCTCCTGGGAAACCTTGGCTAAACCAGGTAGCCAAGCAGAGAGAGCTTGAGGGTCAGGCTGCCACGAGCCCAGCAAACTCCACTCCAAGACTGCTGATTTCCCTCCGTTTCACGGACTATCAGCCTCACATGAAAAAGGCCCAGGAAGGCCCTGGGACAGCATCGCCACCCACGGCTGCAAACCGGAGTGACGGTCACCAGCAGGAAGATGTCTCTGAACTCCAAGAAATTTTAAACCCTATAACGTATGTTCCACACAATTTTAAAAGTAAAATCATTATTTCAAATCAGTTCACAGACACCAACGTGTCTTCTGACAACCTCAAAATAAAAAACATGACTATCCAGCATTGACTTAATTTAATTTATAACAATATGAAACAAAATGCCCTGTTCTTTATGAAGACGTTTTTCACTTTGAGATCACAATCCGTTTGCTATCAGTCTTCTGGTTCTAGTTAGCATACCCCAGCTCCCAAATCAGAAATAGTGAGTGCAACAAAGAGTATTTTCTATAACATGGTGGAATGTGAGAAACATTTAGCTCTCCTGGGGAAACCAAAAGTATAATTAAAAGATATCAGATGAAAATACTGAAATATTCCAGAAAATTCATGGACAAGTGAGTCTTTGCAGGCTAATAAAGGCAAAAAGGCAAGGTTGGGAACACCCTGTCTTAGGTTAGGGTCGTGGAAAGCATGTTCTTTCCACAAAACATCACTTTATTCATGTGTTTGAATCAAAACATGGAGGTAGATGGCTCGCCTGCTAAAAATGACCCAGTGTGACACATTTTAGGTTTCTAAAAGTACGGTAAATACTCAGGGCCTTGACAAGAAGACTTGTACAGTTGAAAAGAAGGAAGGAGCTAAAATAGATGTTCTGATGCCACCTACACCTGACACTGGCACTGTGCCCCAACCCATACTAGGCCACCGTCCTGAGCACACCTGGCACACCTGTGGAGTCGTGACTGAGACGTGGTGTCCACAGGTGACAGACCAACATAGCACCAAACAGGCACACTAAGGGGTCACCTTGGTGGGGGGAGGGCTCACCTCAGGTGCTTCATGAGTATGAGGAGAACATAAAGGAACTCGTTGACCAGGTGCAGGGCAAGCAGCTTGGGGGGCTCCCGGGGACTGGGCTGGCCGGGAGGCTGGCTCTCCCACTCCACTCCTTTGTCCCCCAGGTTGGTCACCCACAGTGTATGCAGCAAGGAGATCACGTTGGACAGCAGCGGAGTCTCCAGAAACCTGAAACCAAACACAGCAGCTTTCGATGTTGGCTGCAACCTCGCCTTTCAACGAGATCAGACTATCAGAGGTGGGTGGGTGGGAAGCTCAGAACAGACTATGACAGTAGTGACGGTACTGAGCGGTGGCCTGGCACGCCCCCCACCCCCACCAAACAGGGTGCCTGCTGTACAAGTGCAGCTTTGATACAGGACAAGGCCCTTGTTCCGTTCTAACCAGAAGACTGCCCTAAGTCCCTCCGGAAATTCTGGAGCCACTGCAGTACACCCACAAAAGCTGTCCTGTTCCTGACAACTCCATTTCTAAAACAAAATTATCAGCTAAGAATAGATAATTAGCCAATTATGCCATCTATAAATCTTAAATAGTCTTGAAGTTGATATCCAAAGACACAACTTAATTCTTAATTCTAGACTTAGGATATTACTTTTCGTAAGGGCCCGCATACTCCCCGGCTTACTGCAGCGTTGAGTTCTTGGGAAGACAGAGCCCTCCCACCAAGTGCTGTCTGCTGTGACACGGCCTTCGCCTTTCCAGACAGCCTCAACCCCAGGAGGAGATTATCAGGAATCGCGATACCTCATCACCCCCAGCCCCGGCTCCTCACCGAGCGCCCAGACCACGTGCGGACAGTGGAGCCCTGTAGCTCACAGTCACACTGGGGACTACGGCCCTTCTACCTCAGGCAGAGGCTGCAGTCGTGACAGCCTCAGATAACAGGACGCTATCCCAGACCACGTACTGCCGGCCAGCGCACAGGGGAGATCAAAGTGCACGTAACAGAGCCAGAAGGGCTGGCGGAGCCTCTGCCAAATGTGAACAGCAGCTGGTGTCTGTCCTTCCACGGCAACGAGAGACACTCAAAAACAGGGATTTATGTGGCGGAAAAACCATTTTGGTATTACCAGGAGCCATTTTTATCGGGCATATGGTGGCGGTCAAGGACCCTGTGTTTCAGAGTGCATGGATTTTACTGGACATTTCCAACTGACATTAACGATGATCACCGTCTCCGTTCCACTCTCTTCCCATCCGACACACACCTGTCACGCAAACGGTACTCACTTGCTCTCAAGGATGTGTAGGATCCACGTTAAAAGGCTATAGTCCCGTATGATTTCATAGGCAGATTTGGCAACCTGGGCAGCATTCTGTAGAATTTCCAGAATACAATTCTAAAAACCCAAAACAAAATATTACTCTTCAGTGGGAAAACCTTACTCGCTTGATCAAAGGAACAATTTTTAAAATGTAACGGTATGCTACAATTACAGGTGCCTACTGCAAATGAAGTTTGCTTTAGTAAGTCTGTCAGAGTGGCGGCCATGCAGGAACTCACCTCTCCCCACAGGTGACAGCCAGAGGACACACACTCCTGTAGCAATCACAGCCCACGGGGAATGTCCACTTCTGCAAATCCATTATGGGGAACCACCCACAAGCAAAGATACACCATGGAAACCAAGCAGCCCAGACACGCAGCAGCCTGAGCCGGAAGAAAATGTGGGCAGTGCACTTTGTCCCCCAGGTTTTACCACCTGGAAAGGAGGACACAGAACGGGACTGCCTCCTGAACCGTTCGCAGGCTGCTTCAGAATTCTCACACGCTATGGGAACAAAAAGCTATCGTAGTGCTCCAATTCAGTTTGCTCAACTGTGTTTCTCCATCCTGACTCGTTCCTATTTACCCACATTTTATGTAATATCAGACGTATGAGCTGACCAGGCTAGAAATTAATCACAATACCAAAAGCTTTTCCTACTTACTTCTTCTAACTACCTGTGGTATTTAGAAAACACACGGATCAGCTCACGGTTCTAGGGGACAGAGCTAACGCATAGGCTTCCCGATTAGCTCAGGGAGATGGTCCCTTCCACCCTGACTCCTGCTTCCCAGCCAAGCTTGGGTGACCCACAGCTTCTGGGAAGTACGTGAAATCCTGGTGGCTCAAGAGCTCCTCACACAAAGTCCCTCCATCACTCATGGGGAGAATCTGTTCCTGGACTTCTTGGCCAGCTCCTAAGACTCATGATTACCACTGATCAGTCCCTCTCTCTCGATGGCAAAATAAAGAGGCCTTCGTATCAGCCAAGGACACAGTAGGAGGGCCACAGTGAAAGCATGTCATCAGAGGACAAATGATACTGGCAGTTACAACACCGCGGCCTCGGATGAATCCGCCTGCACTGCAGGCCGGCAACGGGAAGAGCATCAGCAGTTCCTCATGTTCCCAATGGAAAGCTGGGTTGGGGTCTGTGGTGTCCAGGCTGGGAACAGAATTCCTACGGACTCAGCTTCTGAATAAAACCTCGAGGAAGGGCACAGACCTTTGAGCAGTAAATAAACTTGCAGAAGCCACATACCTGTGCCCCTTCGTCACACAGCGGGCTGTGGAAGAAGGACAGGATGATGTGGAAAATGCCGCGCCGCGCGTACAGCTCGTAGCAGTGCTTGTCTCGGATGCCCTGCCGCAGGATGCCCAGCACCCACTCCTGCTCCGCCTTTTGCTGTAACCCAGGCACACGAGAAACCACTGTTAGATAAGCGAAAGCCCCTTTATCTGACCATTCTTCAAACACCTCTGTTTTCAGTGGTGGCAAAGACTGTGCCGCAGCAGCCTTGACCTCCCTCTCTGATCACGTTATTGAGCATCCTTAATTTCACCTTTGATTTCGTTTCTTCAGAAATAAAGGACCAAGTCAAGTTTAGACACTGAACTTAAAGTCAGGTAGGTGTTTTATAAAAGAATATTTAATATTTAACCCAGTGATTCACCAAGAACCATAAAACTCAAGACTCTAAAGGAGAGTTTTTAAGGTTTAGAAGCTACATAAAAATTAACTCCTGGAATGAAGACATTCCTACGCGCCAATCCGCGTGAGCTGTTAGTTTTGTGACCTTCTTGCTCTCACACTGCTTATGCAATCATGCTGGCTGTGCGGCAAACAGCATTGATGGGGAAAATGTCAGAATGACAACAGTGGCGGAATAACTCAATCCAGGAGTCTCCAGGGGACTTAGAGGACTCTGGAAGCATTACCTCGAAGTCGGAGCTGTAGAAGAACTGGTAGAAGCCTGGCACTTTGTCCATATTCAAGTACTCATGTGACAGCAGGAACTTGCTGATCTTCAAGTACATGTGCTCCTCTGAGAACACAGGCAAACAGTCACTCACAACAGGCACTGGCAGGACACCCCACGGTCTGGCAGAATTGGGGGTAGGTATTTTGGGGACAAAAGTTCCATAGGCACTGTTCCTATGGAGCTTTTGTCCCCTTGCCCAGATTACTAGTTCTTGAGAACGAGAATATAATTAGATACCTCAATTCTACACTGAACACAGGCTTCCTCTCCTGGCTCAGAAACCACTGCTGGGAGTGGAGCCCTTCACAGACCTCACCCTCTCCCCAGCTACCACCCTCTCCCCAGCTACCGTCCTACAGCACAAGCTCAAACCAGCGGGTGGGCAGAGTGGGACTGGGCCACACACAGCACAGATCAGGGCTGATACCACACCCACCAGGTCCACCTGCCTCAGCCTCTCACTGAAAGGAACTGTCACAGCAGGGAAGGCTCAGACACCTACCGGGCCCCTGGGCTCTGGAATGCAACAAGGCAGGAGGACCAACACTCCTCCTACCACTTCCTGCCCTTGGATCACGGGCTCCAGTCTGTCCAGGCCAGTGGCAGCCTCTGAGTCCACCTGTGACGACTGCTGCCCTCCCCACCCATGTCCCACCCCGACAGGAGCAGGGACAGAGCTGCATATGGGATCAAAACCATCTTGGTCTCTGCTAATTCTTTTCTTTCCTCCCCAGATTTACAAGGCAAAGAAAAAAATGAAATGGGAACAGATGAAAATCAGATCTGAATTCTAATAGCAACTGATTACAAACTAATTATGGGGCCTTGGCTTGGGGCCTCAGTTTGGGGGGTGTTCGGGAGGAGGTCAGTTGGGGGCTGTTTCCTCATCTGAAATGTGACCACATTACACTGAAAGAACCTTGTGGGCCCTGATGGTACAACAGTCTATGATTTTTCTCTCGATAACCCACATATAGGTCTCATGATGAACTAACTCCTCCTAGTCACAATACCTTAGCAGTGGTACCCCTGTTCCCATGAGTGACAGAAAGGAGCCGTGTTCCATCGCCTTGGGTTACACATGCACGGAACTCACAGGCCACAGGCTTTCAGCCTAAGCGCGAAGCAGTGATCAGTAACTGCAGTGACGGCGGCAGCAGCTAACACTGACGGGCACAGAGCATGATCCGTGTCACCTTCACAGCAGTCCCAGAGGCACGGGGCGCTGTTACCACCCGCATCATGCAGAGAAGAGACTGAGGCAGGGAGAGGTCCAGGACAGCCCTGGGGTTACAGTTCCTACGCTGTGATCCCTCCAGGATTTTATTTCAGTTTTATCTGCTTTTACCACAGTTTTATACAACTACAAGCAGAGATGATTATGCATCCTTTCCCCCCGGAACACACTGTTCTGCACTGTGCTTTTCCATTTCATTTTTTCTGGATTTCATCCCACAGGGGTCCATACAGAGCTTCCTCACACCCATCGTTTAGTTACTGTCCATTATCGATGATGGGCATTTACGTGGCTCCAAACCTTCGCCACTGTGAAAACTGAGTGACCCTGAACATGTCATCTCTCACAGATGTGCGATCGATTGTATCTCTTGGATTAATTCCTAAGAGTGGACTTAGTCTCAATTTTTCAGTTTCTCTTCAACCTAATTCTGTCAGTGGTACCTGGTTTCAAAATCTGCAAGGCCGCTTTGGCAATGAAGAGAGCCAAGGTAAAAGTGAGCCTCATGTTCTGAGTTCGAATCCCATTCCGGACTACATCCAACAGGTAGAGCAGCTTAAAAACAGAAAAGAAAAAAGCAAGACGAGCATTGTCAGAACTGTGGCTGGTGCTGCCTCGTGCAGCTGAACCGCAGCTCTGCAGCACGTGCCTGCTCCTCACAGCCCAGGGCCCCAGGGATGAAGCTCCCAGTGGCAGACACTCTGCTTGCCACCATCTCAGGAACACCTTCCGTTTTCCTTTTCGGCATCAGGCATGTGCTCAACAGCAGACAGAAGCCTGGCACCACACCCTGAAAACCCAATCCGCTCTTGCCTCTCTACTACCGGGGTGTGCGGGTTTCTGAGGCTCAGCGTGCTGTGGTAAGAGCTACCTTAACAACTGAGTTCAGACCAAAGGAGTGTTCCACAGAAGTCACACCGCTTTGTCTACCCACAGCACAAGCAGAGAGTCTGTAAGGAGAAACCTTTCTCAACCTCTGCAGAGGGCTGAGGATCAAAGGCAACCTCCTGCATCACCTCCTGAAGGGAACAGACTTTGGCGCTTTGGCAGGTCTCCTGGTTTCCACCAAACCGGGTGGACAGCCAGTTCTCTGGAGCCCGCCAGGCCTACCCTCAGCCCCAGAGGGTGTCCCCTCTTCCTACTTACCTGGGCCTGCTCTCGGAACCGTGCCCCCTCCACGTGTGAGTAGTAGGCCGCCAGGACGTAGTAGGCTGCGGCACGCATCTGGGGGTCGTAGCTGCTGAGGGCTGCGACAGTCAGGCCCAGAGCATTGGAATCCAGAAATTTCCGACAATCCACCACAAATTCTACGGGAAACAAAATACAGCGTTAAACACACACAGTGTGATTTCATGATTCCGTGCAACCTGGGGAATTAAATTTCCTTTTGCATCTTCCCAGCATCAGCTACGTGTGCCAGGCACAAGGAATGCGAGTTTTTCTCGGCTCCCCCTAATTTCTGCTAAAGTTAGACAAAAGACTCTCTTCCTTTCTGTGGCAATAATTACCCTGCCTTCAGTTTCTGAAATGTTTGTATATCCCAACCAGGATGATGTCATTACTTCTCATAAACACCCAACGAGCCAGAGGAGAATGAGGTGACACTGAGACCCACTGCTGAGATGCCAAGCAGCCTGGGGACACAACTGGGGAATCAGCAGAGAAAACCGGCCCCCAGTGTCCACCTTGTTCAGCCCACTGCCCAGAGGTTCCTGTCTAGAAGCACCACTGAGGACAACACGTGAGGCCATGAGAGCGGGGAAATTCAGTCAGACCAGCCTGACAAGGGATTCACTTCCATCCACCCTGCAACCCTAGTTCTTCTTCAAACAAGTAGGAAAAATCTCAGGGAGGAGTGGCCCACCAAGCTTAAGCAAAAGCCACAGTAAAAAGTGGCCAATGTCCACCTGCCACCTGTGAGGCCTCGAGAAGCTCTTGATCACTCCAGGAAAGGACGAGGCTGAGAGAGAGGAAGCCAAACACACATGGGGACCCGCCTTCCCACAACCTTCAGGACACTGCGACTGCTCTATAATAAAAACCCAGGCCTTTTCACAAGGTAAATACTGTCAAGAACCACCTCAGAATAGATAGGTCACCTTGTTCAAAATGATTAAACCAGTCATGATAATCACCCACATGATGTTCTTTAGGTTGAGTTACCAGTGACCTAATTAAATTAGGAACCAAACACAAGCCAATTGAGATGACTAGGCCAAACAAATAATCTTAGAATACACTATTAATAAAATATATTCCATCAATAACATTTTATAAAAGTTAGAGGAAAGATTAATCATGTTAAGCAGAGACACAGAAGATATAAAAACCCAAACCAAGCTTCTACAGATGAAAACAAACTAAAATGTCGAAGATGAAAACTGCACTGAATGGGATTATCAGATTAGACGCTGCAAAAGAAAAAGATTAGTGAACTTGATGACAGCAATCAAAATTATCCACAACGAAACACAGAAAAAATGATCAGAACATCAGCGGGCTGTGGGACAATTTCAAACTGCTTAACATGTGTGTAATTAAGGTCCCTGAAAAAATCTGAGAAATAATGACCAAAACTTTTTCAAATCTGACCAAAAAACTATAAACTTACGGAGCCAAGAAATGCAATGAACCCCAAGCACATGAAGCACAAAGAAAATCATTGTTTGAGACCAATGATTTGGTCTCAATCAACAATATAGCTCAATAAACAAAAAAAAAGCTTAAAAATAGCCATATAACATAAGAATAATGGCAGATTTCTTGTTAGAAACAATCCAATCCAGAAACCAGGAAAAACATCTTTAAAGTACTGTCAAAAAACAAAAAAAAAAACAAAAACTGTTAACCCTGAATTTTATAACCCCATCAAAATATTTCAAAGTTAAGACTTTTTCCAGACATACAAAAAGCTAAAAGAATTGGTCACCAGCAGACTTGATCTATTATAATATAAGAAACCTTAAAGGAAGTATTTCAGGCAGAAGGAAAATGATACCAGATAGAGGCGGGGCACGGTGGCTCATGCCTATAATCCTAGCACTCTGGGAGGCTGAGGCGCGGGAGGATCGCTCGAGGTCAGGAGTTTGAGACCAGCCTGAGCAAGAGCGAGACCCCGTCTCTACTAAAAATAGAAAGAAATTATCTGGCCAACTAAAGTGTGTGTGTGTGTGTGTGTGTGTGTGTGTATATATATATAGATAGATATATATATCGATCTATATATAGATCGATATATATATATATAGAAAAAATTAGCTGGGCATGGTGGCGCATGCCTGTAGTCCCAGACACTCGGGAGGCTGAGGCAGTAGGATCGTTTAAGCCCAGGAGTTTGAGGTTGCTGTGATGCCACGCCACTCACTCTAGCCCGGGCAACAAAGCGAGACTGTCTCAAAAAAAAAAAAAAAAAAGATACCAGATAGAAATCTGGATCTACACAAAGGAATGGAGAGCCAGAAATGAGAACTATGTGGCAAATATCAAATATTTATTATCTCTTTAAAAAATAATAACTTGAAGCAAAAATAACAACCTATTATGGGGTTTTTAGCACACTGCAGTGTGATGTATAATAATAGCACAAAAGCCAGAAGAGGTAAAATGGATCTATACTTTACGCCTCACTATTTTAAGGTTCTTATACTATACATGAAGTGGTACCATCTCACTTAAGGGTAAACTGCATTAAACTGCAGATATGTACCATAACCCCAAAGCAACCACCAAATACAAACGCATACACAAGTTGTAGCTAAAAGCCAACAAAAAAGATATAAAATGTAGTCAGATCATAATCACATTAAATATAAATGGTATACACACTCCAATTAAAAGGTAGAGATGGTTAGATTAAATAAAAAACAGAACCTAAGTACATGCTACCTACAAGAAAACCACTTTTAATATCAAGAAACAGATTAAAAGTGAAAGGATGAAAAAATAATCAGAAGACCCTTGGGCTCTAACAGCTTAGGAACAAAACTTTCTAATGTTCTCATTTTTAACAAGTGACTATTTTTGATGGGGTGGGGGGCGCGGGGAAGAAACCCCAAAGCTTTAAAAGCATCAAACTGTGGATAAAATTATATTGTTTTGGAAAAGATGAAATGTGTTTAAGAGACACCTAGATAACAAGCACACATAAATGGAATACACTTGGGCAACAGAACAGTCTAAACATTTAATATTACACTCACTAAAAACAGCCAGTATTCAGCTGGCTGGGATATTTTTAGTAATTACTGATACATAAGACAAATGGATTTTCCAAGTGTCCATGAGGAAAAGTCAATTTCATGCTCTGCGGTCACCTCTGCTACTCTATGGAAGTCTTGGCTTTGTAACATTTATGGAAAAGAGCTGCCCTTGGGATGTGGAAAATATAATAGGCTATTTAAAAACAGTTATAAATGCCATTCTCTTTGTTTCAAGAACCTCACGAATAGCAATTTGGCCTTCCAATAACAGACCTTCAGATCAAAATGTCTTAACCTGGACAATTATGAAGGATTAAAATAAAAAGTGCCCCAAGTTTGAGCGGACTTTAGAAGCAGTGCAACTGTGCTGTTGGATCATCAGAGATCTTCCTTAAGCCTTTTCTTCCACAACATCCCCCAGAGGTGTACTGCTGGGTAAGGCTCACCACAGGGAGAAAAGTCCAGGGGGCCTTTACGCTGGTCATCTGGTGACGAGGCTCAGAGAACTGCCAATGGGCTTCCTGTTCTGGCTGC
The DNA here is from genome assembly GCF_041146395.1 of Eulemur rufifrons. Lineage (NCBI taxonomy): Eukaryota > Metazoa > Chordata > Mammalia > Primates > Lemuridae > Eulemur > Eulemur rufifrons. The sequence continues at coordinate 12,314,114 of NC_090989.1, read as the reverse complement.
TTTGTGGCATGTGTGAATAATGAGCTGCAGATTTCAGCCGAGTTCTGTTGAGGACAAGAGTTCACTGTGGAAAAAGCATTTGTCACTGCCATCGCTAACAGCCTTGGCTGGCCCTGTTTCTTGGCCAAGGACTCAAAGAAGGGAAGCAGTAAGAAAATGGTTCCCATGTTCAGCAGGGTTGAAAATGGAGCAGTGAGACTGCAGTTACTCTGAAGACTGGCAGCCACACAGAAAAACTAATCACATGCCCAATTTAGGGTTGCAAAAAGTTTAGCAATGCCTGGACCCAGGTGCCACTGCAGGAAGTAAAAACATACTGTGAGACCTTTTGCTACACTCAGTACAGCTAAATCTCACAGATACATTGTGGGATAAATGGAGCACAACAGAAAATAATCACATCATGTGTGAAACCATTTACAGTTCAAGCACAGGACCCTGGCCCCTTCTGGGGAGAAAGGGGCCTGAGGAGCTGCCAATGTGCTCTATTCATCTGGCTAGTGGGTTCACCAAACCTCAAACCATGCACATATAATTTGTGTACTTCTCTGTGTGTCACACTTCAGCTAACTTTAGTGCTAAGAATTTTCCTCTGCCAATGAATTGATGTCCTTCCTCTCGGTAGTCAATGAAATCTGTTTACAAATCAGGCCTCCATTTTTTGTTCAGGATGACAAGTAGCCCAGAGCAACATCTAATAAACCTACTTTTTGGGGGGTGTTTTGGTTTTTTTGGTATATCTATTTCCCTCTCCACCTCTAGGCTTTTTGAAATCTTCTATTTCCCTGTGAATTTGTAGTGTAGTCAGTATTTTAAGCTCTTGCAAATCCTTTTCAAGATTAGGATGGACATGCTCTATAAAATTTTCTACCTGATTATACTAATAAAACTTAAAATAGGATGTATTTGGAAATTTAAAGATAAGAAAACTGCTGTCTAGTACATTTCTCTAATTTGAAAGACCATGTACTGGTTACCACTCTTCACAAACAGCCTCCCAAACTCTGCCCCACATCAAGAAAAAAAAGTACTGTATTCAAGATTTTGTGCAAAACACCAACCTCATTTTGCTACTAAATACTTCCCAAGCCATTGCCTTTTGTTTACTAAAAGCTCTATCGCAAGACAGGGGAATAGACTAAGTGATGTGTTATTATTCACAAAAGTTACAACGTTCAGCATTTTTAGGTTGTGGAAAATTTATTTTCATATTTGATGAGAAGCTGACTTATCCAGCACCATCAAGGCACAGGGGGAAATCAGAAGAGCATCCTGGCCACAGATCTGTCTCAGTCAGCCTGCTGCTTAATCTTCACCAGGGCAATTAAGATATACACGGGCTATTACCATAATCTGACACTTGAATGAAATGCCCCCGCCCTCTTGCAAATAAAATCCAGCTTCAGCAACACAGCACAGCGCTCACCAAGGGGAGCCAGAGCCAACATAAAGGGCGATTGTAGGGAAATCGCTATGAAAAGCCGGCAGCCTCCTTTGATCTTTTTAAAAGGGATATAAAAAGCAGTGATGGAGGATCAGCAAATCTGTACATAAGTAGGAACATTTGCATAATAAAAGAAATTTGCAAGTTTAAAAGGAGGGAAAACAGGACAAACAGTGGAACATGGTCTCTCCAACAGCATCTAACTCTACTCAGTAGAAAGCAGCCTGGGGAGCCCTTAAGGGCTCACACTGGCTCTGCCAAGGGGCACATAAGTGAGACACAAGTCTCCACCTCCCACCACCACACCCAACCGGGCACTCACAGGCCTCTACAGCAAGCCGGCCCAGGAGAACATGCAAGGAGCTGGGACCATGGGTTCCCTCTAGAACGAGAAAACTATGGCCAGAGGTCAAGTGAGGAAGAATTTTCACTGTATACACTTCAGTGTGCCTCCTGAACGTGGAACAGTGAATGTATTATCTAATGTTAAATGACTAAAAATTGCACTTCTAATTCTGTGAAGGTGGAGCAGATATACTTTTCGCTATTCTTCCTACAAAGTACAACTAAAAACTCTGAGCTTTATATATAAAACAAGCCCTTTGTGTTGCCTCTGGTAAGATGACTCTGAAATGTAGAAAAAAAAGTAGACCAGCTAGTTCCTGGATTGTCTTTTTGCCTCGTATGTCCCTAAACATAGAGCTGAAGAAGCTGTCAAGCCTGAAACAAAAAAGCCCAAACAAAAGCCTGTTCTCGCTAGCAAAAAGCATGGAAAAGGAACTGCCTAGAAAAACAGAAAACTTTTACACAATAATGGCTCTACTCCAGCCAAATACCTCACTGTGCCCCACTACTGGCCATGCCAACAAAGGCAGAGCGGGGAGCCCAGGCTCCTACCCCTGCCAGACTAGAAGGAGGTGCCCCAAAGCCCCTGCTAGATGGCATCGGAGAAGGCCAGCTAGGAAGGCAGGACTTTCCTCCCCACTGGACAGTAACAACACACTGGGGTGTCAGAGGAAGCGTAGCAGAGAGCAGGCACTTTTACCACTGCTCAGGGTGACAAGGCTCCTCCCCTCATTTCTACCCTTCCCGCCAGGAAAGATCCATGCAGGCCTAGTGGGCAGCTGGGACTCACTCCCCAGCCCAGCACCCACGAGGAGGAAAGACGCCCTTTCCAATAAATGGGGGCTGAAACAACTGCACGTCAATAGGCAACAAAATATGAACCTGGACCTAAACCTCACCCCTTGTATAAAAACTAACTCAAAATAGATCATGGGCTTAAATGTAAAATATAAAACTATAAACTTTTACAAATAAACATAAGAAAAATTCCTCAGGATCTAAGGATAGGCAGAGTTCTGTGACATCAAAAGCATGATCCATAAAAAGAAAAAGTGATAGTAAACTGGACTTGATCAGAACTAAAAACTTGGGCTCTGTAAAAGATCCTGTAAAGAGGAAGAAAAGCTACAAACTGTTAGATTATTTGTGAACCACAAATCCTTCAAAGGACTAGTATCTGGAATATATAAAGACCCCTCAAAACTCAGCAAAAGAAAAAAAATAATAAATAATAATAATAATCCTATTAGAAAATGCACAAAAGACATGAACAGACATTTCACCCAAGCAATATGGAGCCGGCAAGTAAGCCACAGGATGTTCAACACCATTAGCCATTAAAACAAATTCAAACCACAACGAGCTATCACTACACCATTTCAGAAGGCCCCAAACCAACAGACCTGACCGATTTGGGAAGATCACTCTGTCTTTGTTAATGTGTGCACATGTATGTTTTCTCATTCTCTCTCTGCCCCTCCATTCACCCACAAAGACTCCCATCCTCAGGCCACTAGACACAAAACACAATTTCTAAACTATACTTAAACCAAGAAAAAGCCAACTTCAGCAGCCTCTGACTCGTTCCCAAGTATAAAGTTTCTCATTTCTGTTTGTATTTGACCAGTCCAGTAAAAATTCAGAAAATGCTTATCATTAGGAATTAGGAAAACATCAAGGACAAAGGGACACGCCCAGATTTTAAATTACAATTTTTTTTTTTTTAAAAAACCTGTACATTCAAAGCGCTAACTGTGACTCTGCTGAAATGAACAAAAAGGTAAAAAGATGGCTGAAGATCTTTTAAGAATTATTTTCAAGCTGCGGCTCCTTGCGTGGTAATGACGGCAGCAACCACCACAACCAGCCTGGCCCCGGAGGAGCCACGCAGGGCCTGGCCCCGGAGGAGCCGTGCGAAGGGCCTGGCCCAGGGAGGAAAGGCCGAGGTTACCTGGCCGGGTCAGCTCGCTGAACAGCTGAAGCAGAAAGCAGGGGTCGTACAGGCCGTCGAGATCCACCGCACTCTTGTCTTTGAATATCAGCTCCTGTGCATCCTGATAAAGCCAAAACCAACAGAAATGTGCAATTCAACCACACAAATGTAATACAGGCTGAGTATCCCTTATCCAAAATGCTGGGGACCAGAAGTGATGTGGATTTCAGATTTTGGAATATTTGCGTATACACAGTGAGATATTTTGGGGATGGGACCTAAGTCTAAACATGAAATTCATTTATGTTTCATATATACCTTATACACATGGCCTTAAGGCAATTTTGTACAGCATTTTTAATAATTTTGTGCATGAAACAATGTTTGCGTACACTGAACCATCAGAAAGCAAAGGTGTCCCTGCCTCATGTCAGTGCTCAAAACACTATGGATTATGCAGCACTTAGGACTTCGAATTCCCAGGTTAGGGACACTCAGCCTGCACCATGTTAATGTTTACTCACATTGCCAGAGCTCAAATTATTTTGAATATTTAAGGACATAAATCAAAAGTGGTTCTGTAAAAAGCAGTGCTTACAGATGACATGATAGAATCTTTGAGATTTGCTCCAAAAAATATTTTTTGGGGGCAGGGGTGTTATAAATGAAACAAGTGTGGCCAGTGCTGATAACCACTGAAGCTGGGTGGTGAGCACATGGGGGTCCAGTCTCTGTACCTTTGTATATGGTTGGAAATTAACAAAAAGTTAAATAAACAAAGCTGAGGGTATAGATGGAACCCTTGGAGGGGAAGAGGCAAAACAGCACCAGCCGCACCTCAAGGGGCAGCAGCCTGCGGTTCTGGGGGAAGTGCAGGATGGTCTGCAGCATGCGGTCCCGATCCAGCAGGCGGAGGATGTCCCCGACGCTGGGCTGCTGCCACAGCGACTTGCCCAGGCTCCGGCACGTCTTGTGATGCTCCACGGCCGCTGGGCCCCACAGTAGCACCCTACAGCCAGAAAGGGGAAAACAGACTGGTCACAGGGTCCCCCCAGGAAGAGAATTAATAACGACAGTGATGACGATAATGACCACAATAGGTAGCGTTTGTCAAGCCACAAGTTCAGGTCAGGTGCAGTTCTGGGCATGTTATGTGTGTTATCACTTAACCACCATCACAGCTTATGAAGCAGCTGGTGATGACGGCGACGCTGAGGGTGGGTGACAGCGTCAGCGATGATGACGAAGCCAGCACCTACCCAGAGCTTACGATGTGCCAGGCCCCATCCTAAGCCCTTCACGTGTATTAATTCACTCAACCTGTGCAACAAGCCCATAAGGTAGGTACCATTATTGCCCCCCTGTGCAAATGGGGAAAGAGGTACAGAGAGGATTAAGAAAGCTGCTGAGCTGGTCACCTGCCCAGTGGTCAGCGGCAGGGCCGGGATTCACACTCGGCAGTCTGGCCCTAGGGTCTGTGCTGGAATCCTGACCTTTTCCCTGATTACGCATGGCCAGGAGTGAAGCAGGTCTGCCCGCCCACGCCTGCCAGCCGGGTCCACCATGTGCACACCATGCACAGCCTTCACACCACAGCCCCCAGTGCTGCTGCCAGACCCCCACCTCGCCTTCCTCCTGGAACACAACTCAGGCCTCCGTCTTCCTCCCCTCAGCCCACCCACTGCCCCACCGCTAAAAGCCCAGCTCTGATGAGGGCCACTCTGCTGTATCCTGGAGAGAAATGGAAATGCTTCAGGCTGGAACTTACGCCCTTCACAGCCAACCCATCTGGCCTTCCTCCCACCCGCTTCCCTGAACGAATCCTATGATGCAGACGAGCTGACCTGCTCACCGTTCTCTGAACTGTCCTGACTCTCCCATCTCCCAGCTGTCACGCGTGCTGTCCTCTCCCCCTGCTGCTCTGGGCGCCTCCAATGACCTCACCGCAATCGGATCCCTCTCTGACCTTCACACGCCAGCCCTGGGAAGAAGCGTCCCCTGACCACCCCGAGGTGGCACGACCTTGCTCTTGAGCTGCTGTAACAGCTGGCTCACACCACAGGCGAGTCAGCTGCCACTTTAAAAAGGATTAAATTTATGACAGTCTCACACCCTCGGTAGACGGGAAGACTGCGTCTTACTCCTCTTAGTTTTCCCGAGTGCTGAGCCCAGCGCCTCATAAAACACCAGGCGCTCAGCAAACATCAATTGAATTAAATACTTCTGAATGAAATTCTTCTAAATACAGACTTGTTTCTATGCAAGTAAACAAAAGTTACTAATATTAAAAAAGGAACAACTCCTTTCAGAGGGTGCTGGCTGCCCACTGCGGTGCCTGGCAGGCAGGCGGCACTCACGCTGGGCGCTCCCCGTCGGACCAGCCACCACTGACTGGCAGGGGAGCCGCCCCTGGACGTCCAGAGCTCCCGGCACAGATCCCCAGGCTCAGGCCCGCTCCTTCAGCTGAGGGGACATTTATTTGGAGTCTAAGGAAATGTTCTGTGTTCCTTTGAGACATAGAGCCCACGAGCGCCACCTCCTTGATTCGCTCTTTTTCTCCTGGGAGCTGAAACCAGACTCCCTTGTAACCAGCTCTGACCTGTTTATTCACTGGGCATCCTCACGGGACTTTCCGAGTTCGAGGGTGTTCGAACGCAGAAACAGATGGTCAGAAGGACTCTTCGCTATGACAGAACCTGCCTCCAGTTTGATTTGCTCTGCTCTCCCCACATAAGCAGGGACAGTTCTACTCCAGAAAGGACACGACTGACGCAGTACCGGCTCCCAAACAAACAGTGAGAGTCAGGCCAGCACACAAGAGGCGGTGTCTTCTGAACTAATGCAGTTTTTATCTTTAAACCAAGCACTCCGAAATGGAGATAGTTTTCTCCTCCCTAGAGCTCTCCTGAACTGCTTTCCACGGCCCAGTCAGCTCACGTCCTGTCTGAACACACAACACCCTCTCCAAGTACATACTGGGCAGATGTCAGGGTGCTGGTCCCAAGAGGTGAGGAGAAAAGGAGGACCTAGGGCAGCACAGGGGATCCAACACCACCTTCCGTCAACAGCACATCTGATCAAGTCCCCACTTAGCCCAGGCAACCCCAGAGATGGGGCAGGGCCCACAGGGAAAGGCATCAGGCCAGGCCACTCAGGACCAAAGCTGCACCAGCCAAGCAGCGCCAGGGAGCCCAGGAGACACAGACACGCATGCGTGTGTGCACACAGACAGGACAGAGCAGAGTTTGTGTCCAGTCGGCCCTCCTCACACTTCCCCAGAAATCCCCAAGGCATAAGTCATCCCACCTAAAGTAAGGCACGAAGAGAAAGGTTTTCAAAAAACTAATCAAACAGGATGAGATGCTCCAGTGGGGAGTGAGCTTGGGGACAGATGTATGTCAGGCACCCATCAGTCGGCAGAGACAGCCCAACCCCTGGTGGTCCCCTGCCAAGAGACACAATCCTCATGGTGTGAGGCCAAGCTTTTCTGGAGCAGCCTATGAGCAGCCTACGCTGGGGCCAGTGTAAGCGACCGGAGTTCCATCCACCTCGCCCTTTCCCTGAGAATCAAAATGGAACAAAAGAAAGTCTTGCATCTGGAGCTTGCTGCACGGAGAAGGGGCTACAGTCTTAGGACCGCCAGCCCCTACACTCACCTGAAGTTGATGAGGCTGAGCTTGTTGTGCTCATAGGCCCGGAGCAGAAGTAAAATCTTCTGGTCTAGAAGTCAAACGAGGGTCAGGTTAGAAAGCTGAACCCCATACACACACCGCAGGATACACCGCTTGGTCCTCACACCCTCCCCCTGCTCACGTCGCCAGGTCCTCACACCCGCTGCTCACACTGCCAGATACTCGTGCCCCCCCCACCCCCCACCCCTACTCCCTGCCTGGTCCTCCCGCCCTCACCCAGGACGCTGAGAGTGGCACCGTAGGCCCCGAGAAGCACTGCAAAGTGGCTGCTCTCACAGACAGAGGGGCACAGCCTCACCACCGCTGACATCAGGTCCACCAGCGCTTCTGGAAGAGAACAACACTGAAATGCACAGCATCACGGGGGACGTACATACTCTGAATAAAAGTCGAGGAGGAAGCATCACAGGGAATATTTAAATGCCTGACATATCCTCCTCTGAATCCTGGTGTTTGGACTGTCATCTAATACCTTCTCCATTTTTTAAAAAATATAAACGTGTCTTAACAATCACTTGTTCTTAGGTCTTTGACAGGCTGAGTATCAGTCCCTGCTCGCTCGCCTCCCAAATTTTAAGCCACCTAAGATTTTAAAATCCAAGCATCTTTCCCCATGAGTATGCTACTCAAACCTTTGCTACTTCGGCTTCAGTGTGAATAGAAGGGTGGAGCCTTTTTTACTTTTCCTACCACTCAACACCAGTCATTTAGCTAATGGCTGTCATTAGTTATCAGGTTGTTACAGACTAACCCTGCGGTGATTCCTAACAGTTTTGGGGTGTTCATTTTGCCTCTCTAAATAGAGCATGGCTTGGAGAGGGCAGGAAACCAGGGACCATCTTCTCTGCCATTTGCACAAGCCCACTTGTGGGACTACAGCAAACACTGGCTGAATCAGGGATGGAGCTAAACCTGGGCTTTTGAAGAGTTCTCTAGCAGTGAACCGTCAACAGCCACTTTCTAAGCCTTTTTCCTTGATAAAAGTTTCAATCTTCCCATGAAGAAACTTCATGGAACTATTCGATTTCTCTCAGGTCAGATACCCACACTCCCCCCATCTCCTAACTTCCCCTAACTCCCAGATTCTAACCCAGCTCGTGACACAGCAGTAAGGGCGCAATCAGACTTCTGTCAGCCAAATAAGGCCTTGGAAACGGGTGTGCATGTGCTGTTTGACTGTAAGTCAGAGGAAACATTTCTTGACCCTGCATTTGGCAGGAACAAAACCCTCTAATACTGTTGTGGTGAGTCTGAGAGCCGTGGGAGACAGGCTTTGGGGCACAGCTAGCCTGATGAAATCAGGAGATGAAATCTGGGTCTGAAATCGGAGGGTGGCAGTGAGGGGTCACCTTTTACTTGAGCGTCTGGGTCGTCCCCCTCTTCAGACTTCAGCAGAGTCGGCAGAAACAGAGAATGCTGGGTGAGCATCATGTGGACCACGGGGAGCGGGATGAGCTTTATGCTCGTGGAGCTTTCTGGGTGGTACAGGAGCTGTATGGCAGCGTGGAGGGTCTTTAAAAATGTGTGGTCCTGATAACGAAACCTGGGAGGCAGAGTCAAAAGGAAAAGAACTTCACTAAAGGGGGATTTTATTTCACACGAAACAATAAAAAAAATTTTCCCAGCATTTTATCAAGAAAATTTTCAAACACAGCACGAAGCTGAGAAATTTACAGTGAATGCCCCTGTACCCAACACCTACCACTGACAAAGCACGACACTCACTCTACCCCCTCCCATTGCCCACCATTCACAGGGAGCCCTTCTGGAAACAAGGGAGGGATGCAATGCATTTATTTCCTCTATGACTCAACACCAAATGAACTTCTTGCTTAACAGAAATGCCAGGAGGCATGGGAACAGCTGAGCTGAGAAAGCCCGACACCCAGCACCCCCAGCTCACCTCATCCCAGCAGCCTCCCTCCTTCCTCGCTTCCAGCTACTCAGAACTTTTCTGTATTTTTAAAATATTCTATTTGTTAAAAAGGCTGCTTCTCTCATCATTAGAAGCACTCTGCATGGCAACAGGCAAATCATTTAACTTCTCTAACAATCTTCATCTTCTATCTCTAAAAAAAACGGGAGGACACTTGCTCTACCACAGGGATTATGCTAATAACAAGCTACAAAAGAGGCTTTGCATGATCAACGACATTCACACCTTTACTAAATGGCACCAAAAAAATAAAATCAACTTACTTGAGTCCTGTCTTCACAAATTTCTGCCAATCGCCAGGATCAACTTCACTAAGTGCATGCTACAAGTAAAGTAAACAAGAAATATATAAGAAACATCTCAATTAATCTAAACAATACGGAGAGGCCCCAGCTGTAATGCCGCCTCTACAAAACACAGGATCAGAAGGTTGAGAAAGAGGAGCTCGGTGTCCCCTCCTGCTCTGACACCTAGGACGCCACCCAGCAGCTCCTCTGCTCAGGCCTCTTTGTGCCCTTTTTTTTTTTTTAGTTGGAGAACAGGCCTATAAATTTGTCAACACACGGGGAAAATCACAGAGTGATAACCCCTCTTTGTGTAATTCTTGATAAGCATGTGAAAGCTCAAACATACAGGGGCAGAGAGCAGAACCAAGATTAATCTTAAAACAAAAACTAAAATGCAGACTATGGAATTAAAGTCAGCAAATATGAAACACAGTTATCTAAACAATCCACAAGAGCATTTTTTTTTTTTTTTACTTTTTAAAAAACTGGTTATTTCTGCTAACATGCTAACATTTTACTAGCATACCTATGATCACCAAATAGGCAAAAGGAAATTTCCTGAGTAGTCCTGTTATTTTTCCCTTTGCCTACCATTCCAGACACAACTAATGGATTTACAATTAGCTTTTAATTAAACAGCAAATGAAAACCACTAGTGTGACACCTTCACCTAGCCTCCAGGTCAAAGGGCACTGGCTACATGACATGAAGAGGCCTGTGGGACTAGAGAATCAATGTTGGCGTCAGACACCCACTAAAGGCCTGTGTGCTCAGGCTGCTGTCTCTACCAGGCTGGCCGTGCGGTGGAGATGAGACCACAGTGCAGAGACTGCAAAGGAAATCCTGGAGCAGCTGGACCCCTCAGCTCAGGCACACCTCACACTCATCACATTTTGAAATATGTTCTCTCTGCCCCAACAGTTCCTCTTTCAGGAATTCGCCAGGGGATAACTGCTCAAGTGTGTGAGGACGGACCATGCATGACATTCATCACAGTGTTCTTTGTAACAGCAAAAGACAAGAAGCTACTCACAGGTCCAGCAACATACAACTACCTAAATATGTCACGGTAAATGTACCTAGGGGAAGACCACTGCACCATTGACAAGGCAGGTCCACACTCATTGTTGTGGGAAGACATTTCTAAATATAGTATTACACTAGAAACAAAACAAAAAACCAGGCTACACACAGCATGCATAATATTAAATAAGATCTTATTAATATATAAAATTACACAAGTTTTATCAAGCATACATGCAACAATACATAGCAAGATCTTTGGAAGGATATTCACCAAATTTATAATGGGATAGCCTCAATGAGATGGAAGACTTTTAATTTCTTCTTTATACATTTTTTTGCATTGCTTATATATGCAATAAGTATGCTTGTTAGCTTTATAATCATAAAACCAGTAATTCCAAATTTTGTGAGAGTGGCTTGGAAGGGTGAACATCATACAATGGAATACTACTCAGCAACAAAAAGTAATGAACCACTCATTCCCATAACATGGATGAACTGGGAAAGCATCATTGAACTGAAACAAGCTGTACACACAGAAGTGTACACACTGCATAATTATACTGTATGAGTCCAAGTCTTTGAAGGTCTAAAACAGGCACAATAATCTAATGGTGACAGAAATCAAAAGAGTGGTTGCTTTGGAGGAAAAGGGATTTGGGGAAGAGTCACAAGAAACTTTCTGGGATGAAAATCTTTTTGGATAGGAATGTGGGGTGCACCTATATATGAATTACATATATTTCTGAATATGTAAACTATACCTCAATTAAAAGAAAAGAGGGATAAAGACGGAGGCAAACCCCTAAAAGAGCCCAGGCTGTCACTCCATCATCAAGCCCACAAGCTGGTGAAGGGGATGACTGTGAGGCCAGACAGGAACGTTCCTGTGGGCCAATTGCTGGAGAGCACCAAACTCCCCCCTCAACAGCTCAGCTCTCCCTAGGTCTTAGCACCTTCCTCCTCTTTCTCAGTTTTATATGTTTGGGTGCCTGTGCACCTTAAATTTACAAACCTGTGCTGCACAAATTAAGTCTGAAAGTACAGTTATCAAGTTTCTCAAAACAAAAAAGCAAACGGCTTGGTCTATGACCTACGAATGTGTTTGCCAAACGCTCGTTCATCTTTACCCAGAGTTACTAACCTTAAAAGGTTAGTTCCTTTAAGTCTGGGGTTCAGAATTTAAACACAAGTCATAGACTCTAGGACTATTAATGCGATTTTATACCGTGCACTGAGGAATAACTCACATACTTATGTGAACCTTCAGGATGTTAACTATTTCTGTGCAAAAACAGTTATAAAAAAGGACACTCTAGTAGAAGGAAATAATGGCCAAATATTTCTAAATTTTATGAAAACCATAAACCCATAGACCAAACAGTTCACTGAATCCCAAGCACAAGAAACTTGAAGAAAACTACACTAAGGTGGATCATAATCAAATTGCTGTAAATCATGTTTTAAAAAAATCCTAAAATCAGCCAGAGGGAAAAAAGGACATAACCTACAGAGGAACAAAGATAAGAATGACAGATTTCTGATTGGAAACAAAGCCAGAAGACAATAAAGCAACATCTTTAAAATACTTGAAAGAAAAAAAACCCATCAACCTAGAATTTTACACCCGGTGAAACTCTTCCCAACTCATTCTATGAGGCCAGCATTACCTGATTCTAAGACCAGACAAAGACATTACAGGAAAATAAGATCAGAAACTAATAACCCTCATGTACACAAATGCAAATATTCTTAAAATATACACAAATCAAATCCAACAAGATGTAATAAGGATACTACATCATGATCAAGTAGGTTTACCCCAGGAATGCAAAGTTGGTTTAATATTCAAAAATCAATTAATATAATTCACTTTATTAATAGACTAATTAAAAAACAAGACCTTATATAACATCCCAGTAGATGCAAAAATCCAACATCAATTCCTGATAAAGGATGGCTCATTAGTTCCAAGGCTACCCTCACCTGACACTCTGCCCCCAGACATGGCCCTCTCAGTTTCTATAGGGCCACGTTCATGCCACCTACCTTGCAAGGTATCTGTAATGCTTGGTTTGTCTAGCACACTTAAAATAAATGTTTTGTTTTATTTTTTTGAGACAGGGTCTCGCTCTGTTGCCCAGGCTAGAATGCAGTGGCATCATGATAGCTCACTGAAACCTCAAACTCCTAGGCTCAGATGATCCTCCTACCTTGGACTGGGGTTACAGGTGTGAGCCACCACACCCAGCCTCCCTTAAAAATTTAACCAGGATCTCTAAGAAAAGGCACCTACCAACAGCTCGTCTAATCTGAGCAGCATTCGCTTCTCCTGGTCCTGAATACTGTCATCATCTTGCTGGCCACCACTGAAAGACACAGTCAGCCACTTTATACAGGACTCCAAAAGGGTCCTTCTCCAGGCACACAGCTCTTCCGCTGACCCTGCCAGGGCTGCTGAGACACAGTCTGCCACGATCCACCTGCAGCAGGAGACAAGAGGTACAGAGTTGAGACATGATCAAGAATATGGTTGAAGCAGCAACCTTTTGAGATTTGTCCATCTCCAGATAGACTCTTAAAGACAATAAATGTTTAGAAACTAATACCACTGGGAAAAAATGACTTTTTAATTTTTGGTTTTCTGGTTTCTTAGATTCTTTCAAAAGATTTATGGTGAGAATGGGTAAGTTTTGTGGTTCACAGTGAAAAATCTGTGCATATTATTTGTTTTCTGTGTGGCTAGTTATTGCACTTCTATCCTGGCATGTCACTAAATGAGGATGCTCTGTGCTGTGCATGAGATTTTTAAAATGGGAAAATTTTATTTTGCAACCTAATGGCAATGTTGCTGTGTCTCAGTGCCTAGTGCGTGAAGTGCGATATGACTAGTTTTTGTTTTATTAGAAATTTCAAATTCAGCCCCATCCGCTTTTTTCTTTCCCTATTTTGAATTTAATGAGCTGATTAAAGGTAACAAAAGCACTTGTGTTAAGATTAAGTATATGTATTTGGTTGCTACCTAGACTACAATTCTCATTTCTGGATGTTGAAGGCCAAATAACCACATTTTAGAAAATCTATGATGAAAAAAGAGTTTAGCATTTACTTCAAGGTTAGAATGCATACAGTTGACGCTATCTATATGCTCAGCTCATGGGGAGCTTTGTTGATGGGGAGCCACTGATCCTCCCTCAGTGGTATTTGGAAGCATTTTCAAGTCCTAATTGGGGCAAAAAGTTACAACATGGCTGTGTTTGTAGAGCAAAATTGGCCTTCTGAAATTCTAAAAATTAAAATCTCTGTAGTTTCTAACATTATTGTTGCAAGGATGATATTTATAACTAATTCTTTTTTTTGGGGGGGGGGGGCGTCTACTGTTGTTTAATTCTGCTTACCTGGTAGACAGGATAACATATTATAATGTAAAACCACCTGGAGATATTTTCCATTTCTAGAATAGCTGAAATTTAAAACTAAGTTATTTATTCATTCTTAGTGCAAAACCATGTAGCAATATCTTAATATTTTCTACCAAACTTTCTGTAATTTTGTGAATCTGAGGGCTAGCAGTTTTTGAGCAAGAGGAAGAGAATTTAAAGCTGTCAACTATTTTAATCTGCCCAAGCCTTAGTACCTAAGAATCTTTCCCTACAAGGATTTATTTTGTCTCTAAGAATCTCTAATTTTTTATAGCTTTTTATATAATTTTGGTACTTCAGAAATCTTGGAAGTTACTAAAACCACTACTTAAAGCAATATAACCATTCTAGATGTCAAAAGTGTAATCGAGCCATGGACAATGACTTGCAGCACTTCTCAGCTACTGATTTTAAAACTCCGGCTCTCAGCAGGCTTCTCATGTGCCACGTAAAGGGACGTTATACCCCTTCCATCTCATCAGCATGATCCTTAAGCATTTGCTGTTCTTAATTTATCATGCCAAAGCTGTTTTAACTTGTTTAAAAATCTCTTTACAGCTTCAGGCATTTTGAATTCTAACCTTCAGAAGAATTTCTATTTGTAAATATGACTTTATGATGTAAGCAGGTCTCAGAAATGGTTATTTTTCTTAAGCAAGTACCCAGATAAGAGTACCCAGAGTACAAGCGTGTGATGGGAACGTGACCACGCACAAGCATCTCAATGACTGTACATGTTCCCCTTAGTCAGGGGTAAATTATATGACTGAGTTAAGAGAAAAGAGAAACCTAAAGCAAAAACCGAAAAAGCTAAGGATTTTTCTGGATTATAGCTGGCAGCAGCACATGTTTTCTGTAGACTATTCTAAGCTGGTTATTTGGACACTATAGTATTTGTTTTAAAGGCTGTTCTGCATGGAGTTTAGTGCCAAGGTAACTACACACATAGAGCAAGACTGTAAATTGAGACCGAATAATGCATGACTTTTCAAATAATGGAAAGTAACATGAATGTATCTTCAGAAAACTCAAGTGTGTTTTAGGTCACTTGAAATCAAATCTATCACACAGGACTTTTTGTTCCTGTAGTCTATGAGTTACCAATGCTTAAGTTGATCCACTGCAATGAAAATAAAATATAAGTTTAAATAGGAAAAAAAAGAGTCACAGAATTCGAGGGAGAGGTTGAATCCCTCTGGCTTCATGTAGCATCCAACATCATAAGGATCATATGGGACAGATATCCCAAGTCCTGCTCCCGTCACGACCCACTCACACGAACCACAGGCTTCCCCAGACTCTTAATCAAGTGCCAAAGATGTACCAGACTCTCTACAACCAAGAAAACATGTTAGCATACCAGAAAAAGGATACATGTCCATACTTTGTCTAGATCACGGTTTCTCAACCTCAGTACTACTGATATTTTAGGTCAGAAAATTCTACCCTCTAGAAGCCAGAAGCAACACCCCCTCACCCCAGTCGTGACGATAAAAGGTGTCAGACATTGCCAATCGTCCCCCTACGGGAAGAGCACCTCTAGCTGAGAACCACTGTTCCCGGGGAATCTGACCGAGCCACTGGTTGCTGAGACGACTTGCTGGAAGGAGGAGTTCTCACAGGAACCGCCTGCTCATCGATGCGCACAACGGTACCGCTGCAGCTTCGCACTGACTCATTTTATAAATGCTAAAGAGAAAAGTGAAGCTGAGCAAACAGCCATCAACCGACCCAAGCCTTCATACCTTTTGTGACTGCTTGGAGCATGCAGCACACTGGGCAGGCGGCCCGTGAGGACACTGAGATCCTTGGCTCTTGCAAATGGGACCAGCTGGGCCAGGACCTCCTCATGCAGCCCGGACTCTGGGGGACCATCTGTGCTGAGAAGCCTGTTCTGCAGCCGTCTCCACAGGGCCTTCCTCAAGACAGGAATGACAGCGGCGCACACTAGGGCAGAGACACGAGGGAGGGATGACTGCATGCAACGGTGGTACCCTGTGACCCTGGGGGCCTGAGATTGACGTTGGCAGGAGTTCAGACACTGTGGAAATTGGCAAACTATAAACTCATTTCCTCCCAGGGTCCTCCTCCACCTCGTCAGCCAGTGGGCCCTGGGCACAGCCCCCGGTTCCATGCTCGCGGTAAGACCGTGTGTGCCAAAGTTCTGGATTCCCATGGGATTCATTCCTCAAAGGCAGGGGACAAGGGAGGGTGCCCAAGGAAAGGTGTGTCAAGAACCCCGGCTGCAGGGGGCTGTCTAACTTTTTAGAACACCTGTCATCATTGATATGAACTTATGTAAAACAGAGGTAAAACAGTGAGTTAAAAAAAAAACCATTCATGCCCTTGATAAAGAGGAATTAAATTCAACCTGAGGTAATCAAATAGTGCCTCACATCTGAAACCCAGCGATGGAGCTGGACCTGCTGCCTGGACTCACGTCAACTTCCCAGTGTTTCCCTGGAGGGTGGGGAAGTCGGATGGGATGAGGGACAGATCAGGCCTGAAGGATTTCTTCAGCTTAACAAGACACAGCCCCAAATATCCCCACCTACTGCCCACCCCTCCCCCAACCTCCTGTCGGACAGCCTGGAACTGCCGGGGCCCAAGGGGCGGCATGCGGCCAGGCGACGGGAAGAGGGCTGCTGAGAACCTCTCCCAGCTCCACAGCGGGGTCAGATGCTAGAGAAGAAATGGAATTACTCCACATCCCAGAACATGAAGCTCTAGGGTTTAAAAACGGACATGCAGTTCCAACTTAAAACTCCCAGCGGCCCCAAATCCGCCTTTGCCTTACCTCCTGCTGGGCGCGTGAAGTGGCCCTGAGTCCTGCACTGGAGGTAGGAGTGGATGAGCGGGAGGAAGTCATCCAGGTCCTCCTGCAGGCTGAGCCCCGCGCCAGCCTGCAGGCACCACTGCTCAAACCACAGTAGGTGGGTACAGCTGTGCTGAAGGAGCAGGGCAGCGATGCCGAGGGCTGCCTGTGTCCGCTGGGCCAGGCAGTAGTCGAGCAGATCGACCCCGACTGCAGGGGCCAGCATGGGGTCTCCCTGCAGAGTGTGCAGGAGGACAGTGTCCAGCTCGCTCATGGCCAGCGCAGGGAGCAGAGCCCCCAGGCCTCTCACGTACTCGGAAGACCACAGGAGCTCGCCGCCCTGCAGCTGACCCTGGGGGCCGCTGCTGAACAGCTGCACCAGGCTCTTCCCGAGAGGGCTCAGGTGTCTCTTTTTCCCGGGCGACTTTGTGGGTTGCTGAGTCACCAGGTGGGCCTCGGGCAGGCTCAGCAGAGCCAGGGTGATCTCTCGGAGCTGGGTGCCCTCCATGTATGAGTGCAGCTCCCGCAGGGCCTCCAGCTGTGGCAGGGTCTTCGACAATGACGGCGCTGGGCCTGCCCTCCTGCTCCGCAGCTCTTTCAGGACACTTTGGGTGACGGCCTCTGAGTACCTGGCTAAGAGGCCCAGCTGACCGATGTTCCGGAGAATCGGGGCACTCACTGTCAGCAGCTGAAGGACCCCTGCACTGAAATGAGCGGCCAGGAGCTTCACAAGGATGGGGCTGAGGGTGTGTGGCGGGAGGGCCTGCTGCTCCAGGGCCAGGAACCAGCCCTCCAGCGTGGGGTGTCTGAGGATGGCCACCAGCACCTCCTCCAGCGTCTGAAATGCAGTGATGAGGCATGGACATCACCCAGGGCATGAGGCCAGGAGAGGGGCAGTGGCTGCCATGTAAGAATTCACTGTCACCAGTGGGATAGAAAGCAGCTTTTTGTACCCCATTCCACCCTCAAGCCTGAGTTCCAGTCTCCCTCTTGGCACCCCAGCAACGCCCAGGCAAAGCTACCATCCCATCAAAACATAACTGCCTCCCCTCCGCGCCTGTGCGCACCAAGGGCTGGACTGTGTTGTGCCAGTGCCCTGCCCAGAGTCACGAGCACGTGCCTGAGGAATCCAGCCTGGACGCATCCACCACGTGGCAAAATCATCCCCCGCAGTCACTCAATGGCAAGGACGGGCCATAGAGAAATGCCAAAATGTGGTTAGGGTCAATTAGTTGCTGGTTTCCCCTTGCGGCCTTGCCGTCCTAAATAAATCCGATTGGAGGATGTGGGTGTCTCCTGACAACTGGGGCGGGGTGGTCACATCTTAGATGAGACCATGTGTCTGGGGATAGGGGGTGGGATTAAACCACCGTGAATGTCCACAATCCCCAATGGAAGGTGATCCTGTGTGCCCTGAAGAGGAAGTTGGGGCCCCACCCGACCCCTGAGAAACTGGCTCTGACCCGGCCAACTGAGTTTGGACACTGCTCCGAAAGCAGCTGGGCATCCTTTGCGGAATTAGAGAGTGATTTGTTTCAACTCTTCTCCACAGCCTGCTGAACACCATCCCTAGCCAAGGAAGCTACACCAGCCCCGGGAACAGGAAAACATTTTCTTTCCTTATTTATTCTTAACCGAAGAAAAGAGGAGCTTATCACACTTTCCAACCGAGCTTTGCCAGTTAAAAACAGAACAGCACGATTCCACATTAGGAATGTTTGCCTGGTTGATAGGTGATCCCACCAACACACACACACACACACACACACACACACACACACACAAAAGAAAGTCAACTTGGACAGCAGAGGAAGACAGCCACGTATTTCAAGTAACTTGTGAAACGAGGAACACGTTTGCCTCCTGAACCCAGTAAAACAGGTCAGTTACATGGCCAACTGTGAGAGAAATATTCACCCTGACCCCAGCTAAACAGCCTGCTTCACGAGACTAACGATAGGAGAGAAAGCCTTGCTCTCCTTGGAGCACTACATTTGCTGTGTACATTCCTGTGAAAAGCCGTACCCACTGCCTATCCTTTATTCAACACAGGCTGCAACTGTATGGGAGGAAAATATTCACCCCAATTTCTCAGGGCACCCCTGCACAGTGCGAAGGAAGCTGCCTGCAGGAGGGTGACTGTGCAGAAGAGTGGCTGGAAAGCAGAATGCCCGAGTTGAGCCAAGCTCATCTCTGGGTGGGGGCTTATGAATGGCTTTCAGTATCTCTGCCATAGTTTTCTGCATTCCCCTATTTTTCTACAATGAACATGTACGTGCTTTTAATCAGACGTGAAGAGAAAGCCACTATCCATGGCTTTCTGGAAAAAGGCTAACTGGAGCCCGTGGAAGAGGGAGGTGGTACCTGGTCATTGGCCAACTCCAGCGAGGCCACGGACTTCATGTCCAAAAAGAGGTCAGATTCAGCCCGGGCGGCCTCTAATTCCTGCCGGTTCTGGGCATCCAGCTGCTCACAGTGGACAACCAGGCGTCGGAGGAGATCCAAGAAGAGCTGCAGGAGGGGGGGGCCGGCACTGCGGCCCAGCTGTCGGGAGGAGAGCACACGACCCTCAGCAGGGAAAGGCTGTTGGCCACCACGCAGACAAGGAGGCTCAGGAGGCTGGCGGAGGGGGCACCTCCTTTACACGCAGCCTCTGCACAACACCCATCCCCTCAAAGTCATTTCTCTTCCTAAATCTTGATGAAATACAAAGGTCTATTTTGACTAAAATGACAAGGACAGGCCTACTTCAAAGCCTAAACCAAAAACCTGTGAACATTAGGGACACAAGCTCAACAATGAACTACTGAATTAATAAACTTAGGGCAGAGGGAGGCCTGGCCAGCGCTGGCCCAGTGCACCATGGGAAGGGCCCTGTCCTGACCAGGCGCTGCCCTGACGACGAAGTCAGCTGCCCCTGGCTCCCCGTCTGCAGCTGGGTTGCAGGGACACGCAAGGTTTGCAGCTGAGGCCTGGAGAGAATGGCGCTCACATGGCCTCACACGGTGTCCCTCAGTGTGGGCCTGACTCACAGCAGGCCGAGCTCTCTGGCAGTGGGGCCCTGGGCACGCGTGGGGGCTGGAGGGACAGCACCCACCTGGCCGAAGTTCTCCACAGTGCTCCTGAGATAGAGCAGCACCTGCTTCACCGCGCGCAGGACCTGGTGCATGGGGAGGCGCGGGATGGCGGCCTGCAACTGCGTCTGGACGTGCTCATCCCGGAGCGTCTGGCTCTCGTAGGCTGTCTGCAGCAGGGTGCCGAAGGAGGCGGCCGAGGGAGGAGCAGGGCGTGCCGCGCTGCCCGGCACCTGGAGCGGCTGAGGGAGGCAAACGGCCAGGGAAGGGAAAGACAGATGAGCACAGCTGAAACCAGTCACGGGCTGGTAACACAGGCACAGGAGACATCTCACAAGAATCACACACTATCAAATACCAGACCACAGGGCATTTTATTTAAGTTCCAACACTGTATCAGTCACATGTATTTTCCTAGAGTGTATCACTGGGTAGGCACCCAGTTGAGAGGTATCTACACACCTTGAAGAACAGAGCCTACCCACAGGAGCCACGTGTGACAGGGACAGGATCTGAATCACAGGAATCCTGGGAAATCAGCCCATAAAGGGGCTCGCTCTATGAGCAACTTGGCTTCCAGAGGCCTCCCGAGGAGCCTCGTATTAATAGAATGTCTTGTTAAAGGACAGGAAGACAGTGGATAGAATAAAGAGAAATTTCTGGCATCCTTTTGCTTCAAATTGAAGCTGTTCATTTCTTCTAACATCCTGCCTATTTACCTAACGTGGCTTATATTATTATAACTCCACACACTCAACTTCCTAAGGCTAGTAAAACTCAAGGTTGTAAGTGCCCTGGAACTCAGTGGTTCTCAAAGTGTGGTCCCAAGACCAGCAGCAGCATCACAGGGAACGAGAGAAAAATGCAAATTCTCAGGCCCCACCCAAGACCTACTGGAGCAGACAGGCAGACCTACTAGAGCCCAGTCCCTCCGGGGAGTTCTGACACATCCTGAAGGGTAAGAACCACTGCTCTGACTTACTCAATGTAAACACACTTCGTGCACCCACAAGGGGCAGCATGGAACTTCCAACAGTTCCACCTAAGTAAGCCACTGTCTGGCTATAACCTTGGCCTCTGCGCAGAGGGCGGTGGCAACAGCTGATAAGGCAGTGGGCTCTGGATCCAGACTGCCTGGGCTGAACCTTGGCTCCACCACTAACTGGCAAGAGCTACTCTGTGCCTCAGTTTCCCCATGTATATAAAGGAGGGTAAGAGTTTTGACGTAGTTCTCAGAGCTCTGAGGATTAAACGCCTTAAAATACACACAGTACACTTAGTCTGAGGCCTGGCATGCCCCCAGTCAACAAGCAGAAAACATGCAATCAATGTTGCTGCCCCCACCAAGGTCACAAGACAAAGCAGTCCTAAGCTGTCTGCTTTTGCAAATGCAGCTAAAACTGAATACACAAAAATGCATATTGTAAAGTTAATTTATTGCCCCAGCAGCACGTGCAGGTACTCTCCATTTCAGTCAACCCCGTTAGAAGAATGGAGTCCCCACCAAAAGGAAACTTCTTCCCCCCTTTCCTTTCCCAGTTTTAGCAGAATGGAACCTGCGGGGCCCTTGAGGGGCCAGGTCTGACCGCTGAGCATGTTGGGTCTAGGTGTAGGCTACGTCCACAGAACGGAGCTGTGAGACAAGTGTGCACAGATCACTCAGGAAGGAACAAAAGAAAAAGGCGACCTCCTGCCCAAGCTGAAACAGCGTTTAGCCAATCATCATTATTACGGAGCCAGTGGAAAATTCAATTTGGCTGCATCATCGAGCCCTTTGTGTTTCAGTTACATTAGCTAAGCAGCAGTAACACTACTGAGCTTCCTCTCTTACTCAGGGGAAATTAGAAGGTCAAGAAATTTCGCCCTGCAGTCTGTCCGGCTACCACACTGCACAGCTGCGGTACAGCCACCTGCGGCCCCCAGGAAGAAACCCCACACAGGAGCCGTGACCACAGGCTCGACTGCAGCTCACCCAGGCCTCTCGGGCTTGCTCTGGGATCCAGAGGCTGTAGTATCTGTTAAACTGGGAGAGCTGATGCCAGCAAGGTGGGCAGGGAGGCTCAAACTTGTCATAAGCCTGGAGCAGAAGACACAGAGCGAGGGGGTCCCTCTGGGTGTGGAGGAGGTCGGTCAGCACCGCTGTCAGATACGCCACGACGCTTTCCACTGCAAAGGAACGAGAAGAGGCTTACAGGGACTGCCCTTTGTAATCCACCAACACTCTCTCCTCCCAAATACATACAAGACCCAGAAAAATTCATGCCAACTCCACAAGGGGTCACACAACCACATGGGAAGGTGGGTGCTAATGCTGCAGACTGTACTAGGCTCCATTTTATTAAATATACAGCACATGGAAAGACTTCAGGTCCCAAGGCCCCCAAGTGGAGACCCAGGCATATAAGAGGCAAGGCAAAAGCCCACCTAGAACCAGGACTTGCTAGGTGCTCACCAATCCATTTCTCCTCCCTTGGCACACAAGCCTCTCTTGCAGGTAGACTGGGATCATATGCCTGGTTTAGTCAATTCCGTGCCATGACACCCCCTGCTGGACTGTCCACTCTCTCGGTGGACCCAGAGCCACATGCTGAGATGGCATAGCTACAAAATGGGAGCAGCCCAGATCCCTGAGGTACCACCTGGAGGAGAGCCACCCAGAAGGGCCACCTGGCTTATACTAGACCATAATACAGTCATGAAACAGACCTTTACTCGTTAAACCACTGACAGGTTGGAGCTTATCTATATGCCTATTTATCTGCGTAAGTATAAAGGATTCATCCTTAGCATCAAGATATCTAGAATAAATGTTGACAAGAAAACATCAGTGTGACAGCTGGCAAACACGTTATTTCAGACTCATCCCTCAAATGGCCAAACCCAACAGCCCAGGCAGCCTCAAGATTCAGACCCCTGCATTTTTAGCTCTACTGATCGGGTAGCTGCCACTTCGGTGGGTCTGAACTCTTGCTGCCCAGCAACTTACTTCAGACCCCTTGGAATCCCACCTCCCATCCCATACAGACCCAGCTGGCCTGATGCAGCCAAAGCATCCTGACTATTCCCAGGTACCTGCTTCATTTTCTGTCCCAAGGAGCAATTTATTCCTGGCTTCCAGGGCCGCAGGGACCACAGCACTGAATGGGAATGTGAGCAGGATCATGTCTTCGTTTAACAGGAACCCAATTTCCTCATCCAAGCCTTCGCTGCCCTCCACCAGGACATCCACCATGTCGAGCACATCTGAGACGGAAAGAGAGGAGGCAGCTGAGGCAAGGGTCACCAAAGGATTCCACTGCAAATAACCCCACCCCGAGGGAGAAGCAAGAGCATATTTGCAAAAAGAGGAGGGGGTGAAAAAAGCTAAATTTCTCTCAGGGAGAAATGCTTTAATACAGTTTGATCCTAAACGGATGCAGACATTGCCTATAAGGTCTTTATGATTTCTGTCTGACAAAATGCAGGGTAGTCAGTTGAAGTTTCCTCAAGTGACATGAGACGCCCGGGAACTTTAACCTGGATATTTAGGCAAACAAGCCAAAATCTGAGGCAAAAAGTGTGAAGGTTACAGCACAAACCAGAGCCAGAGTGTCTGGGTTCAAATCTCGACTTTGCTACATAGCAGCTGTGTGAGCTTGAGCAAGTTCCTAAACTTCTCTGTCCCTCAGCTGCCTTATATACATAAAATAAGGATAATCGTAACACTCTACTCCCTTAGGGTTAAGGTTTACATAAGTTTTGATTTGTAAAGAGCTTAGAACGGTGCCTGGCACACAGTAAACACTGTACAAACAAAAACAACCCAGCAAGTAAGTTCTACATCCCATTACATGAAAAAATAAGGGGATTTCAGTTCCAGAATAGGCTGATCTTTGATGCAAAGAAATGGGACATCTGCACTTTGCCTGAGGCATTAGTGCAGTTCTTCTCCTCTGTCTCTAACAGGCCACTGTGGCTCTACCTTCAGACGTCCCAGCACTGCAGAAGAGCGGCACCTACCATCGATGTGGGAGATGGGAATGCTGACGTCATCGGCATCTTGCTTTGTCGCAGTGGCCTGCAGGGTGCTTGCTTCTTGGACATAGTCAGATGCTTTGTCTGTGTATGAATAGGGATTCGCCACCAATGTCAATAAAATCTGGGCATCAAAGAACCAAGTGGAAAGCATTTAGATGGTCACAAGTGAAATGAAGAGAAAAAAAAAAAAGCCAAAAAAAAATACCACTGATCAAAATCAAGGGAAGCACTAAAATGTTCAGTTCTTAATTAGAACAATTTTACTGCAAAGTGGTCTTTTTTTTCAATTTTTTGTTGAGGGATTTAAAAGAAAATCCTTTTAATATGCCACTGTTTTTAATATCGCTTTTAATATACTCCTATTTCCTTATGCAAAAACAAATTCCCAAAAGGAAATTAAACAGCACGCCATAACATATTCCTACTTCACACATTCTGCAGTCTCAGTGAGAGTCAGGAAGTGAGCCAGGACGAAAAGCCTCTTGGCGCCGCTGCATCAAAAATGCCTCGATTACACCAAGAACCTAATACAATTATCTCTGAACATGCTCCTTTCCAGGGGAGCTATGTGCTTACACGTTCCAGAAACTGAATCACAGTCTCTTTGTTCTCCTCCACGGTGCCGTCTAAGTGCTCCAGCCACAGCTCCAGCTCCTTCCAGGTGTGCTCAAACACCCCTGTGTCCTGCAGAATCTGTCAGAAAGCAGGTATTGGTGGAAAAGCCACAACAGACCCTGCTTTCCGTGGGAGCTGAGGCATTCCATGATGCTCCAGCACCCCACAGAGACCCAGGGAACATCAGAGGGATGAAAATTTCACCTCACGCTTTACTCCAAAAGCGAGTTTTTTGAAAAACATTCCCCTGTTGAGGGAAATAGGAAGCGCGATCATTCCGTACTCATCAAAGAAAACACAACCCCTTGTCTTGCTGCTGCGTATCCCTGTTCCTAAATAATTTCCTAAATAATAAGAAGGAAGAAGATTAGGCTGCTACTTAAAAGGCTGGTTTTCTATCTGGATTTTCACAAAGACCCAGGTAAACGTGATGACTTGACCCTTCCCATCAGCCCTCAGCCTGTATGAAATTCTCCAAGGTCACAAGCCAGTTCCACACTGTCACTGCAGTGTGGCACCTCAAGACTCAGACCTGGGCAAGAAGCACCCACTGTTCCCAGCAGAACAGAATTTGGTATAAGGCAGGACTTGAATCTACAGAAATGATTAAATGTCATCCCCAAATGGCCTGAAGAGGGAGACTCAGGGTCTAAGGGGCCTCACGGCACAGAGCCTGGCAACACCGTGCACCAAAAGAAAACCTGATTGTGCCCATCCCACCTATCTACAGTTAACGATCATGAAATATAGCCGGGGTCAGGTTCGCACCTGCACCACCTGTAAGGAAATGGTAACCTGTGAAGAGGTCAAGACTTTGATGGCCTCATTCTTGAAGCAGCTCAGGTGAGAAGGTTAAAGTGCAGCAAGATTATCAGCACTTCAAATAAAGGTGAAAGGTCAAATCCTTGTACTCTAAAAACAGTGAATGTGATTTTTGTAGCACCTGCCCCCGCCCCGCCCAAGATGTTCTCACAGAAACAAGGAACTAGATTTCCTACTGCTACAGCAAGATCTGATGTAGCCCGGGAAAAACAAGTATCAGGAAAAGACGTAAACAAACTCTTCATTCCCTTCCACTGACCCTGACCCTGACCCTGACCCTCCTGTGCTGTGGGTGATGGATGAGGGCAAAAAAGCAGAAGGCCAGAGCCTGGGAATGAGGAAAGAGGCACTGCCTGTTAGCTCCCCAAGAGAACAAAATCTAGTATTTACTGAACCTACAATGTGTTAGAAATGACCTACTACTACTTTATTACATTTAATCTTCTCTGCAACCGTAACGTTTTATTATCCCCACTCACCATGGAAGAACTAAGTTCAGAGAAGTTAAGTAATTTGCCCAGTGCACCCAGGAAATTGCAGAACCAGGATTCAAATCCAGGAATCAGACTTCAAAGCCCATGTTTTTTTCAATTCACCACACTGCCTCTCAGGAATGCAGCTAAGTTTAAGACACAGTAAATTAAAGCTGCAATAAAACCTCCTATTTTCAAATTTACAACAGTCCTGGTACCTCCTCAATTCAACAACTGTTTACTAAGCACCTTCTATAAAGCAGGCCTATGCAAAATGCTTTTCAGAGTTAGAGACTGGTACAAAACGCTCACCTTCATGATCAGGAGTTTGGTTGATGATTTCAGCTGTAAGTGACTACTGGTCACAAACATTTTCATCAGTAAGTAAAACACTGACCGCTCGCCTCCAATAATGTCTGCATCTGGGCCTTCCTAGAGTTTGAACAATATTATTGATATATTTTTAATACATATAATTATATAACACGTTACACAAATAACAAAGGCCATCACTTGCTGAGCAAACAGGTGACTACACACCCAGTATGCTGCCAGGTCCTTTACTTCATCTCATTTTAACTACAACTCGGCAAGATGACTATGATTTGACACATAAGGAACCTCAGAAGTTACGTAAAACTCTTTCAAAACCCCCAAATGACAGTTGTAGTAACAACAAAGTAGTAACATTACACATAGGGAGCCCTCTTCCCATGCTGGATTGTTCTAGGGGCCTCACATGAACTGACTCACTTAATCCCCCCAACGACCCTTAAGGTGGGTGCAGCGGCTACCCTATTTTACATATGTGAAAACTGAGGCACCGGGAGGGTAACTGGCTGTTTACTGGGAACTGAGCCCTGGCACAGCCGCTGTGCTGCCTGGAGGGTGCTGGGGAAGGGGGGACCCCCGGGGCTGTCTGACTCTGTCAAAGGATGTCCTTGTATTTCATCGGGATGCCGGTGCTAACGTGATTGATTACTTATATATAATTTATCCTCCTAAAAAGGCCTTTAGGCTTAGAACACTCGTCTCAGAGAAGCACACGGAGCTCCAGCTCCCCGACCCAAACTCCGTCAAGTCTGTGTTTCCCTGCAGCCCTTTGGCAATGATGACTCCGAACCTAGTAAAGTGCTGGAGTTAACTTAGGACGAGCCAGCAGATTTATCTTGTAAGCATAAGGTGCAGCAAAGGATATAAATTAGTATCTTACTACCAGTCCCTTCAAATTAAGAGGCCTCTGTTCACTTTCCAACTAAATCACCAAGATCCCAGTGGCCCAGTTCAGCTGGAGTGAAAACCAATCCACAAGAAGCCTAGCCTGTCACCTCTCTGAGGTTGGTGGCAGTGACCTCACAGCTTGGTGTTAGGGTTGCGGGCTGGGCTCTGGGTGGCACTGCCAGGGTCCCAACCCGGACTGACGACTCCTGATTGGGACCTTGCAGAAGGTTCCTAACACTCTATGCTCAGCTGCCTTGTCTCTAAGTGGTATGAGCCGAGTGGCCATGTGAAGCATTAGTGTCCTACCTGGATGCTACTAAGTTCTCAGTAAGAATTTCCCTCAACTACAATGCAGTGGAGCCTCAGAAAGAAGGCTTAGGGGAGAAAAACACAGATCCCAGAGCCACAGCATTCTCAAACCTTTCTGGAAATGTCACATGTAAAAATGCCAATAACATATTTCCATACTATTGGTTCCTTACAAGATCTAAGTCATTAAAAAAATAAATCAGCTCAGATTATGAGAAACACTTAGACAATGCTTAATTTTGCCTGAACATTTCCCCACCTCTTTCCATGGAAATGCTACATAGCATCCTGGGCTTAAATACACAGGTAAGTAACTGTTGCATCCTAAGCTTCCCTTTATGATTTAACATTACATTCTCTGAAAAGTCCTAAAAGACATTATTACAGACACAGGAATGTTTTCTGATTCTACCTCCAAGCCTCAACCCTCTCCTGACTTGGCATCTATTCCCACCTCTCTCTTAAGTTCTTCCAGAATGAGGACAAAGGGGAAGGAATACATTTTATCTTCATTCCAAAAAGGTTTTAAAATGATCAGGAAAATGATAAGTCAAGATAAAAAACATGAAAACTCCCTACACCCAATAATAAGATACATCTGCAGTAAGGGCAAGGTAAACACCATATTCTACAAAAGCAAACAGACTCTCAGGCCTCCTGGTTCACAAATCAGGGCCTGGCCTCTGCTCTGGGTCTTTCTAAAATGAGAACCATTAATCTCATCCATCATTTCCCCAACTGTGCCCAGTTCTGATCCAGTTAGAAATTCATCAGGCCAAGAAGGCCATAGGCCCAGCACATCAGCTAATGGCAGAAGACTGGAGATCTCTGCTTCCTACCTGTGCCTTTAACCACAAAAACTTGTTGGCGGGCAGTTCCAGGGCCACCTTCAGCATGTGGTGCTGCAGAATGGGCGGCACCTCCTCTCGAAGGCCCTGCTCGGAGATGACGCCTACGGGTGGAAAAGAGGGAAACTGAGAAATAGTCACGCGGAGGCGAGTGCCCAGCAACTGGGGCCCTGGCCAGAAGGACCAGATAAGGAACTCCACAGCTGGAAAGAAAAAGGGAGGATGTGGGATTCTGCTCCCCAAATCCTGAGCTCACCCTCACACGGGCCATGCCCAGGCCTACCTCTCCTCACCTGTTTCCCCTGCCCCCGGGCTCTATCCAAAATCCTTCAGTAAAAACTTCCCACTTGCTCAAGCAAGCCCTTCCCTGCCACTCAGCCCATGCTAACCCCACACAGCTGGAACCGCTGCACCCGCCACACTGCCCTCCACTGCAGCTCTCGCTAGCAACCCCTCGTGCGCGGCACAAGCCTTGCTCCCCGACAGCAACCATTTTGTGGACAGAGACTGCAGCCACCCGAGCTTGACTGGGTCCTTGTCCTCCAGCCTGGTCTCTGGGTTTCTCCGTTGCTTGGGAAGTACACAGCTACTAAATGTTAAGTGGCCACGTTCTAGTAGATTTCATATTCCCATAGCAAAGAGAACTTGTCACCTTCAAACGATTCAAGTGTTAATTATAGCTTTTGAAAAGGATTATTTCGATAGCTTATATAATATAAATTCCAAGAATGGTATTTTTGCAAGTCTTCTTCTGTAGGCCTAATTATAAAGTCAATTGTATTTTTACTTTTATTTTTTTCCATATGGGAAATGCAAACCGAATAAAGTCGATTTTATTAGACAAATTTTACCACCAAGGAAACATGACCAGACATGCATAATGTTACTTTTACAAGTCTGAATCTGCCTCACTGGAGTAAAACAGGGAAGTAATTACATCAAAAGCGTCTGCATGAACAGGATGTCCCTCTTGCAGGACTCTCGTTTCTGCTATACACCCTGTACCCCTGCTCCTTTGAAAGGTGACTTTAGAGCTAACTTCACATGGTCTGATTTGTGGACCATTTACGCAGGTCACTCAGCACTCAGAAGCTGGCTGGCTGCTTCTCCATTCTCACTACTCCTCAGTGTTCATCTGATACTTCCTTAAAGAAGACTGGCTGTTTAAAAAATGTTGGTCCCAAGAAAACTAACCAGGCTGTGGATCACACACGCCAGGGAACTGCCACCAGCCTTCCTGAACCTCAGCTCCGAGGACTCTGCTCCGGTTTATCAGCATTTCCTTCCCCACCTGCAGAAACAGTGGCGGCCTGTCTGCAACCCCTCGAGACCTACCTTTTAGGAGCTTGCTGAAGTCAAAGTTGTACTGCACGACCACGTGGGGGACTACCTTCTGGTAGAGACATATGACCTGCAGCAGAACGGCTTTCAGAAGAATGGTTTCTGCATCGTCTACACCAAAAAACAAAACAAAAAACCCAGCTTGAATTCAAGGACCTATTGCTGTCCTCAATCATCAATAGGGGAGCAGCCGAGCCAGTTGTGACACCACATCACAGCCAACTGCACGCTAAACCCCAATGCTATACAGACCACCCTATAGCTGCATTTAAGGAGTCAATGCTGTCAGAAAGGTTAAGACTGTTCAAAGGGCCTAGGCTTAAACCCTGTTTCACTGCTGTAACCTTGGACAGGTGTCCTCATCTGAGTAACAGGGACACACAGCAAGACCTACCCATATACATGTTAATATGCAAAGCCCATGGCCAACAAGGTCTTAGTCAACACATTTTATTACAGGGGGGACCATGTAGCTCGCCTCTATCTACAGAGCAAGAGAGCCCCCTGCCCACTGCAAGTCCAGCACATACAGCACCCGACGTACGTTCAAGTCTTTACACAACGCTTAGGTATCAATTTCTAACAGACACTGAATTTCAATGTATAATCCCATTCTAATTTTCCTCCCTAAGCAAAAAAGGACAGATACATTCATAGCCAGAGGTGCCTTGAAACGAGAACTACTCCAGGACCCTCCAGATAGGAGCTGTCCCAGGCTGCCAGTGTCAGCTCTGTGTCAGGCAAACAGCAGAGGCCCCCCAAGCCCTCACCACACTGGGGAGCCACATGCGCAGCTGGAGGCTTGTCACCCCTTTTCTTCCCTTTCTCATCATCCTGTCTGGTCTCCTGCTTTTTAAGTGACTGCCAGACCCACACAATAGTGTTCAGGTCTGGCAAAATCTGAAAGAGAAAAAGAAGCAAAAAAATCAGTCATATTCAACAATGAAGGAAAACAAATGAACCGCACATATTAACAAGAAGCAAAAGGGAGGGTGCAAGTCTACATGAGCGTGTGTGAGTGTGCGTGTGACCGTGTGTAAGAAGCACGTGGGAGGGTGGGGTGAGAACGGCCCCTCTCCTTTGTAAGCTCTGCTCTGCAGTATAATTTCTAGAACTGCACACCATAAGGATTTGGTGGACAAGCAAGTGCTGATAACTAAAACAAACCCCTTAAGACTCATTCGTCTGAGCAAAAGACACTGTGAACAAAGAAATGGCTCCTCAGGGCAGGCTCGGGGAACCTGCCCCACATGACCGGGGCTCTCAGAGCAGCCGGCCAGCCTGCAGAAGACCAGCTCTCCTCATTCCCAGAATCCACCACTGCACCCCTCTCACAGGGGCCACGCTGCAGCCAGTGTGCACAGCAGCAGGTGGGGGCAGGGGCACAACCATAGACACTGATGGGACCCAAGGTCCCTGCCAGAAGCAGAACCCCGTGTCTTGTTCCTGTGGGAGAACACATGTTCTCATCTAAATTCTTAGGCTGCACAAGGACTTTCGGACTAGCTCTAAGTGCGTCATACTGCCTATAATCACAAGCAGTCTTTCTCAGCTGACCCTTGGCACCTACACAATGCTGCCCACTCACCTGTCCCACCCCACAGTTCCTACCCTCAGTGCTCCCAGTGTGGCCTTTAGTACCTAGTGTGCTTACAAGTGAGGTCTGTAAGGAGAGCCCAAACCTGGACTCGATGCCTACCTTGCTCAAGGCTTCTCTGAACAGCTGCACAAATTCTTCCATCATCACAGCTGTGTACACGCCTGATTCTTGCCACACGTCTTTATTCAGGCAGTAGTCAATTGTTTTTAATGCTCTCTTCAAAATGACAGAAATAAGGGATAAAGCTGTGTGCTTCACTGATTTGCTGTCCAGCTGGGAAGAAAAAGAGTTAAATCCACAAATGTATCTAGGATACACTGGTGGACACAGACTTCCCAGGCCCTGGGCTTGGCTGGCTCTTGTCCCTTCTTGGGTCACTCCTCAGGGAAGCCACAGGAGATGGATATGGTCTCTACAAGAGGTGACCTGGGGACCTTGCCCTCCTGACTTCCTCTGGGTCTGACCTCAGCAGTTGCTGGGAAACCAGCCACTAAAGGTAGAGTCGGGCAGTGGTTTTGTTTTTATTGTCTGCTTTTTGGTAAACCTTCTCTGACAACCACTCAGCTAACAGTAGCAAGATCTCACCTGAGCCCACTCCCCCATTACGAAAAGCATCGACATCAGGTGGAGAAACGGCAAGACAATGCACCAGTTACTTAGCATGAAAAACCACCTGCAGGCTCAGTAAGCAAGCAACCCACACCACACACCTCTGACATCCAGAGTTCTCTACTTCTATTCAGAATGACAGCCAGGAGGGTCACTCACTGCAGGGACTAAGTCAGGCTTAAGAACCTGTGCTATCACCAAAAAGAGGAAAGAGTCCAGGCCCTGTCTAGTCACAGTGTGTTCCTGGGCCAGCAACAGTGATGGCATCTTTTGTACTTGGTAGAAACGCAGAATCCCAGGTCCTGGCCCAGACAACTCAAGCAGAATCTACATCTTCAAAACCCAGGTGATCCCATATACGTTAAAGTCTGGGGAGCCCTGGCGGGGATACCACAGATTTATACTGAAGTAGAAACAAATAGCTTTCTGATTTACTTTTAGCTTAATACCCACAACACTCCAGTGCCCCAGCATTCCACTAAGCTGTGGTTCCACTCTGTGTGCACATCGTACACTAAAGCAGGACACATGAACTATCCTGAGCCAATAATGGCTCCCCCGTAATCACGCCAAAGGCAGGCCCCAAACAAGTATTCACATGACATCCAAAGGGTGTGGAGCACAAAGCTCAACCAGCCTGGGACCTTGCTTCCAAAGACCTTCTTGTTTTCTGTTTCTAAAATAAGCTAAAGCTTTTCTTTCTAATTCTAAAATACATGCAATTAAAAGTTTTAAAGATAATACCATTAAGGAATAAAAGAAAAAAAAACAACTCATAAGCCCAGCCCCTAGATGCCCTCTCCTCTGAGTTGCATGAAAACACGGTCTTGGCTCCTGGAAAGGCACCGTGCAGGGAGGCCAGGCTGTGGCTTGGCAGCTCTGGCCCCGCATAGGACACAGCCGCCAACAGGAGGAGGGGAAGCTGTGTCCTCTCTCACTCCTTGCAACCACTCCGCCCAGGGGATGAAACATCCTTTTAGAGGCACAACCCCTCCATTCTGGAACAACAATGAGAGGAGAGGGGATGGTCTTTATACCTCGGCTTGCCAGGAGCACTTGGAGGGGAGCACAAATGCAGCCCATAAAGGAGGCACCTCTGACATATTCAACTCGATTCTCCTGTAAGCTCCCTAGGAAATATTGTCTCCCCCATTAATTAAAACAGCTGGGCAAGCTAACTGAGTCCTAATTTTGCTTATGATGATTTGGCAAACAGAACTCAAGACCTTTCTGCCTAGTCCCACACAGACCTCCTTCTCTCTACTCCTCACCCTGCCGCCCACACTCAGTACAAATCCTGGATGGGTTATCAAAAAATGGTTCATCCCACTGCATAGTCTCAAGAGTCTACACCACTCTACAGTGACTGTGCCCATCACCACTGGGGCCAACTCATACCTGTGTGACCCATTACAGCCGACCCTGTTCCCACTGATGTCATGCAACAACCCAGCCTGCCTGGAAGGATGGAGACGCCCCTCTGAACACCTGACCTAACACCTGCTTGGGCTTAGGAAGGGCTGGAAGGGCCCAGGACCCAGCAACTCACAGCCACTCACCTAAGCCCATGATGCTGTGGGGAAAGAAACATTTGCCTCACAATGTGGCTTCTGAAGGGACTCGGGGACCTTTATAATAAATAATGATATGAAATTTAAGTATCAATTTGTTTCCATGAATACGTCCTCTAAAATGCCTAAAAACAGCTGCTCTTCAAAGTAAATGTTGCCTAGACATCTTAACACCATTCATTTAAACCACAAACGAAAGGATTTGCTAGGTAAATTTTAGTCCTACTCTGTTCAGAAATTCTAAGCTAATGAGATTTTTTTTTTAATTACCCACCCCAAACTGTCAGCTAATAAGATTTTTTTGTTTGTTTGTTTGTTTGTTTTTGAGACAAAGTCTCACTCTGTTGCCCAGGCTAGAGTGTCATGGCATCAGCCTAGCTCACAGCAACCTCAAACTCCTGGGCTCAAGCGATACTCTTGCCTCAGCCTCCCAAGTAGCTGGGACTACAGGCATGCATCACCATGCCCGCCAATTTTTTCTATATATATTTTTAGTTGTCCATATAATTTCTTTCTATTTTTAGTAGAGACGGGGTCTTGCTCTTGCTCAGGCTGGTTTCAAACTCCTGAGCTCAAACGATCCACCCCTCTCGGCCTCCCAGAGTGCTAGGATTATAGGCGTGAGCTACCACACCCAACCTAGTTAATAAGATTTTAATAAATGAACTCTCCTTCCTCTGATTCTGACATTCTCCTACCCTCAGAGAGGACTAGAGAGGCCTGGAGGGACCCAGGGGTCCCCGCTGTGTGATGGAACAGAGCCGAGGACATGATGAAGTCAGTCGCCCCCTGGAAAGATGCTCCAAGGTCCTTGCCCCAGCCGAGTGGACCTGCCACTCATGGGCTGTTTCAAACTAAAGCTCTGTCCCAGAAGCCTCAGAGGCTCACTAACAATATACCACCAAATATGTCCAGGCTGGCATTCACAGAACAATCACACAGTATAGCCAGTGAGTTTAGCAGGAGAAAGTTCTAGAAGCCAGGCAACCACGTGGCCTTACATTTAATGCTTGGGTGAACATGATCTTATTGCACACCAGGGGCACAGTGGTCACCATCACCATTGCCAGGAGCCGAGGCAAGGGGATAAACTCTCTGGTCTGAAACGCCCGGGAAATCTCCGGCTGGGCCTCATAGATCTAGGAAAAGGAGAAAAGAGATTTAGTTGGTGCTGGAAGTAAGTTTCAAACCTGAGGCTAATTTTAGGCACCCAACAGTGAAGCCATTCCAATCAAATAATTACAGTGATAAAGATCCAAGACACACCACAAGGGACAGGGCTCGGAAGATTAGCCCCCAAATCCACTTGTTAAACATAAGTTAGGTCACAAGACTGGCCATTAGCAAAGAAGTGACCTTCAAAGCAGAGTTTGGCCTGGGGTCTGGGTAATCTCGTAAAACCTCTGACGGCAAATAAACCACTGCTAGAACTGCCAATGGCATCATTTATCAGCTACTGCTGCAAGTGACAGGCACCTGACAAATCATGCCACTTTTTTAAAGCTTCCTGACAACTCTCTTGGATAGGAAGACTTTACATTAAAAATCAGACGTGTTTACAGATGACAAAACTGGACCTCAATGAAGATAAGTAATTTCCCGAGGGCCATACAGCTAGTAAGCAACCAAGCAACAGTTCAAACCTGGGCCGGCAAAGGACACGCTTGCCCCTCCCCTGCACCGGGAGAGAAGCACCAGAAGCAGCTGCCCATGGGGGTACTGGCCACAGGGCTGTCTGCACAAACAGGGGCAAATGCAGACCCTCTCGTCCCAACATACACATGGGACTGCACACATAGGCACTCAAAGCAGAATTCAGAGAACACAGGAATAAAAGTTTGTTTAAGGGTAACAAGTAAACACAGTCGTAACATGGCAATGGGTAAATTTCCTCCATGGCCAGGCCCAGGTTGACGCCCAAGAAAACAATCCCAGGTATTTTAGCACTAGGCAGGCCATAAATCAGAGAGAGAAAGCTGACCCAGCCAGGCATCACTGCCAGAGAACTGACAGTAATACCTCTGTGAGTAGATGGGGGGATGCTGACCTCTACAATCAAAGGGGAGTTAACGCATCTCCACTTTAACAGACAGACCAACATTTCACAGTGTATTTCAAGTTGTTCTAAGTACTTCAAACAATCTTTAAAATCTACCTGACAATTCAGACATTTTACTAATTCCAGCCTGTGCTGAGACTCACTAAGATTTTGCTCTAAGCAAAATCTCAGTCAACAAGATAAATTGGCTCAACAGATTCAAAGGAATAAACCTCAAAATTCAGCTCCGTGAAAAGCAAAATGCTAGAGAAGATAAGGACACCAAGTTTACATTGTCTAAAATATCCCCCTTTTACCCCTGAAAGGTCTTCAGTTGCACAGCTTATCAGATCAGAATGCCTGCCAGGCCCCCAACTCCTTAAGCTCTGCCCCCCACATAGCTAACGAAGTTCTAAGTATCATGATTTTACCTTGTTTAGAAGTTTGATATTATTTAACCAAGTGGACTTCTCTCGTGGGAGAAAAGAAAACGTTACTTCCTTAAAATACTTGTTCAATAAGTCTGGGCACACTTTAAGGATGTTCACCACCAGCTCGGCCACCAGCTCATCGTCGGCGGCAGTTTTCAAACCCAACAAGAAGTGCAAGAGGGTCAGGTTTCCTCCCCTGTTAGAGAAAGAGACGAGGGGGAGAGGTCAGCAGGGAACGTCCACAAAACTGTGACATAACGTCCAAAGCTGTGACATGACGGTGGATGAACCTCCTCCATGGCATAAAGTGGGACTTTTCACAGCCTGTGGGACTCCAGCTCTCCACCAAAGGGCTTTCCTTTCGGTGCTCTAATGAGTGGCTGAAAAAGTCTAATTATCCTGCTCCCATCTCTTCTTCCCTTCTTCCCTCCCTTGGGTGCAATTTGATTTCTAAAGAAGAGGGAAAAAACCATTCTCTCTACCACCCCAGCCACCTGCCAGTCTGCCTCGAAGTCGAGGCTACTGTAAATAAAGAGCAAGGTCAGCAGGAAGAAATCCACACCCCAAATTCCATTTTGAGATTTTACTGACCTCTTTCCTCCAATCACATATGAAAAAGCATTATGTAAATATGTAGGTGCATGTGAGTATAAAAAATACAGATAAGGCATTTTCCTCTTGAAAAAATGAAGTGCTCATGAATTGTCACATGGTCCGGAGTGCCATCGAATTATTTCTAAAATTTCACAAGACAGTGCAAGGTCTTTGCACAGGTCTTCTGCCTGCCTTCTCCGTTTCTAGCTCGTTTCAAATTCCTGCACCTTCACTTAGCAGGTGAAAAGAAGCTGGATGGGGAAAAAAATCTACTGTAGGAAAATATTCAAAACTTGTCCCAAAAGGGGTATGCAGTCTTCAAAAATATGAGAAGATGATAAAATTAGGAAGCAGGAAAACCTGCAGACAGTAAACCTTCTGTAAAGGGAACCACCACGCTGGGATGCCAGGCTGTACCTGCCACGAAGCTTTTTCCTGTCTGCTTGACCTAGGAAGTTATAACATCCAGAGAAACTTCAGAATCTGCCTCATGTGTACACCATGCTGATGGTTTCTAGGGTTCTCAGTGTCTTGTATCTGCTTATAAATTAAGTGAAACTGCAAGACTGTATGGTAGTTTTAAGTGTAATAAAAAATTTTTAAAAACTGAATTAGAGCATAATTTTGATCAGAAAAATATCCCTTCTTGTATGAATTTCATGAACAAACTATAGTCTGTACTGTCAAATGAACAGAACATTAAATCTACAAAGATACTACACACACACATTATTTTAATCAACAACAACGTCATGAAACGGAAAGCCCTGGTATTTGCATAGTGTGAGATTCATGCCAGACACTGCTCTGGGCAGTTACCACACGCCACCTCTCTGAGGCAGGCGCGGATTTTACTCCCATTTTACCAACGAGGTAATGGAGGCAGAGAGGATGCATAACTGGCTCTGGGTCTCAGAGCTAAGTCAGGAGTGAAGCGCCGCTGTCTGACTCCAGATCTGCTCTCTTAACCTCCACACCAGGGGTCGGCTAACGAGGGCCTAGCACCGATCTTTGTCAATAAAGTTTTACTGGAACACAGTGGCACCCATCGTTTATGTCTATGGCTGCCTCTGTGCTACAATGGCACAACTCAGCAGTCACAACAGAGCTACATATCCCACCTGGCCTAAAATACTATCCGGCCCTTCAGAGAAACAGTTTGCCAACCCTTGCTCTACACTATAATACCTTGTTTTCAATGAACACCTACTTTGTGCCAGGCACCGTCCTAGGGACTGGGTATCTAAACAGATCAGTCTCTGTTCTCCCCACTTCCCACCAATCAGATAATGAACAAGCCAATAAATAAGTCAGCAAATAAAGAGACAGAAGCCTAAGCGAAGCAAAAGGACAGTGACAGTGGAGGGGCTACCTAGGAGGGCCTCCCTGAAGTGATGACATTTGCACAGGGACCTGAATGAAATTAAGGAGTGAGCCACATGACTAAAGGGAACCAAGCATTTCAATTTTCTTAAAGCTTTCCATTACCGCCCACCAACAAAACTCCTTCTTCTCCCCTAAGCACAAACCGTTGTCTCTTGTCCACGGCTTCAAAATTCACATAAACCACAGCTTACTGCAAACAGACCCACACCCCCAAGCTGATGCAATATGCTCATTAAATGATCATCTATTTCATGGGTCTAGTTATGCAGAGAAGAAATGCTTTAAAAACAGGGGAAAATGTAAGTGTTTTAAGCATGGTATTGTATTGCATTAGACTATAAAAGTCTGCTGTTAAATTTTAGCAAGAAAATTAGCTCATTCTTACTGATCAGAGAAAAAAGGGAAAAAAAAAATGATGTGGCCAGTTAAATTATAATAACCTCAGAATCAAAACAAGTCCAAAGTCATAAGCAGCCAGAAAAATTCCTACCCTGTTATCCCATTCTGAAGTCATTTCCTGACTGTTTGAAAC
The DNA here is from genome assembly GCF_041146395.1 of Eulemur rufifrons. NCBI lineage: Eukaryota > Metazoa > Chordata > Mammalia > Primates > Lemuridae > Eulemur > Eulemur rufifrons. The sequence continues at coordinate 12,275,733 of NC_090989.1, read as the reverse complement.
TAGAAGTAAGTCAAATTGTCTAAATCCTTATAATAAAATGCTACACAATCAAGGGGTAAAAGATAAGTCATTCACAATGACCAAAAAATATGCCCAATATTTTAACTGTCAAATGAGGAAAAAACAGGTTGATGAATAGTAGCTCATTTTGATTAAAAAAAAGTTACATGGGACTTGTGATATGGTTTGGATGTTTGGACCCTCCAAATCTCATGTTGAAATTTGATCCCCAAGTGGAAAATCAAATATCACATGTACACACGTATAAGTGGGAGCCGAATGATAGGTATACATGTCATACAGGAGGGACATAATGGCTTTGGCAACTTGGAAGGAGGGAGGTGGGAGAAGGGTGAAGGGTCAAAAATTACTTATTGGGTACAATGTATACTATTGGGGTGACCAGTACACTGAAACCCCTGACTTTACCACTATATAATTCATCCATGTATCAAAAACTCACTTGTACCCCCTTAATCTATTGAAATAAAAAGAAAAAAAGTCTATATTTATAAAAAAAAATTTTTTGATCCTCAGCGTTTGAGGTGGAGCCCAGCAGGAGGTTTGGGTCATGGGGGCAGATCCCTCAGGAATGGCTTGGTGCCCCCCGCCCCCCACCCCGGCCCTGCCCCCAGTAATGAGTGAGTTCTGGCTCTATTAGTTCCCGGGAGAGCTGCTTGCTTAAAGAGGCTGGCATATTCCCCCCTCTCTTGCTCCCTCTCTCACCATGCACCATGTCTGGTTCCCTTCGCTTTCCACCTTGATTGGAAGCTCCCTGAAACCCTCACCAGAAGCAGATGATGCCATGCTCCTTGTGCATCTGCAGAACCATGAGCCAAATAAACCTCTTTTCTTTATAAACTGCCCAGTCTCAGGTATTCCTTTATAAAGCAGACTAACACAACTGTATTACTGTTATACGACCACAAAGACAAAGTTGCAAAGAATATAATCAATACCATTAGATTTGGACTTCGTTTCCTAACTAATGAAATGTTATCATAATTGTGAAGTATGAAACAAAATGTAAAAACATGATTTTGAAATCCTAACTCATTAGCAGCCAGTCACTGAGGAGGACTGTTTAGTTATGAGTACTAGCTCTGGAGCTGGATTCCCCGGGTTCAATGCAAGCTACGCCACTTATCAGGGTAAGTCTTGACTTCTCTGTGACCATTTTCCTCCTCTGCAAAATCAGGATAACAAGGCACCTACCTCAGGACTGCCACAAGGCCCACGTCAGGGCCAGCGCTCTCTAAGGCCAAGTAACAGACTCTTTCTTAGATCCAGTTGATCCCACTGTCCTTAGGTAAACACATGCACACCTCCCTGGGTGAAATATCCCATTATCTATATATCTAAATAAATGGCTAGCCTGAGACCCCTGCCCTGAAGGCATGCAATGATTAGAAGATCTCTGAGTCTTCAATTGCTCATCCCTAAAATGGGTTAGATAGTGTTCACAATTCTACTTCTCACCCACTACAATTTCATTATTTAACCAATTTCCACTAGACGGTCATGCATGTGATGATTTCTGAGGAACACACACCCTGGGGTTCACAGGAGTGTTATACTTTACCTGCCGAAGGTACCAAAAGATGCATCATAGAAATTAATTCCATGCTTGAGCGAACAGCAAAGATCCATCAGGAAGTTATGAACGAGCTCCCTCACCATGCTTTTCCCTGCATCTTCAGCAGAAACCTATGAGGGTTTTCAAAAAAGTCGATGAAAATCTCAAGCTCATAAACCTCAGTAATAGCTACAGAGTGAAAACAGGACAGTATCACCTGCCTAATGACACCTTAGAAAACATTTTAAATTAAGTACTTGGTATCTTTCCAAAAAATAAACAACTCTCCCCCACAAAACAGATACATTGATCCAGATAAAAGAATACTCTTAAGGGGCAAGTTTAAACCTGTATTTTCAAAAGCTTAAAAATGACTTAATTTCTCTTATACTTTTGAATAAAATTCCACACTTGGGAGTGTTTTTATGAAGCCCCTGAGGCTTCCTGGTAATAGAGCATACAAAAACATGTTCAAAACAAGAGGACACGGGCAAGTCTCCAAGATAAAAGGAAGTAAAATAGTAGGCTCTTGAGAGGTAAATTATTATAAAGTTAACAGGAAGTCTGAGCCTTCTCTACTCTGGCCAAGTTCATGTGCAGAAACACCCTGAGGAAAATTAAAATGCATACTGGCGCTCAGTCAATTTGAGAGCAACTGTTTTAATTTAGCACTTGAGTTAACTATTACAAAATAAATTATACGTGGCAGTGAGGATGTAGACACACAGGATTGTGAAGTAAAAGAAAGAAGCTTTAAAACTCCAAAAGCTGGAAATGAAAGAATGGAAGGAGGGAAAAGGAGAAGTAAAGCAAGGGAAGGAAGAGAGAGCCTGGATGAATCCTATAGATCTATCAGGCAAGCACTGCAGGGAAAATTAAGATGTTGTTCCTCCAAAGGGAACAACAGTTTTCTCTGAGGATCATATACCAATGATGAGGTCAACTGAGCCCCAAAAGTGACCGTACCTTGACGTTTTCTGGGTTGACATCAGCAGTCCCATTCCAGTTGTAGAGAGATGCTATGTGGTTCAATAACTGCCCGGTAAAGAAACGCACCTTCTGGGTTTTTGTGATATTTTGATTGTGAACCACCTGAACACGATAATAAAACAAATGAAGTTCAAGGAATTCAAATATTTTTAAAACAGTGTTTGCTTTCTTATCATTATAAAAATAATGCATGCTAATGGTAGAAAATTTGGTCCAAAAAAACAGGATAAACAAACAGAAAAAATTCACAAAAATTCCCAACCATCCTAGGATACCCAGTTACTATCTTGGTGTATTTCCTTTCAGCCCCCACATACACACACACAATATTCATGTATATGTATCGACAGTCTTTTTTTGGCCTGAGATTATATTTATATGTGATCTTGTGCCTGCTTTTACTTACAGAGCATGAGCTTTTCCCACATTAATAAAAATTCCTTTAGAACATCATTTTGGAGGGCCAAATACCATTCTATCCTACGAGTGGACCATAACTTATTTAACCAGTCCCCTGGTGTTTACAATTAGGTTGTTTCCAAACTCTGCCTATTCTCCATACTGCCATGATTAGCATCCTTATACAAAGTCTTCACTGTAGCTCTGACTATGGGCTTGGCACGGATTCTCATAAATGGAATTGTGGCACAAAAGTACTCAGCTCCACCCAAAACTATCCTCCCCTCCTCAATCTCTGAGGATGAGGCCCAAGTGTGTATATTTCAAATACATTCCCCAGGTGGTTCCCATGAAACCCTCCCTGCCCCAGTTCAGAACAACCGTATGTCAGGGTCCATGAACTATCTTCCAAGGGGACTGTAACACTTCCTCCAGGAGAGTATCTGATTCAAAGCTACTTTGCTAGCAGTGAGTATTATTGTTTTCAAAAGTCAATGTTGTGTTGGTAGATGAAAAAACCTGTATGTCACCATTTGCATTACTTTAAGGTTTCTCGACCTCAGCTCTATTGACAACTGTGGTGGGGACTGTCCCGTGCATTGCAGGATGTTGAGCAGCATCCTTGGCCTCTCCCCACTAGATGCCAGCTGCAGCCCCCCCCCCAGCTGTGTCAACCAATCAAAAACGTCTTCAGACACTGCCAAATGTCCCATGGAGAGTAAAATCACCCCCAGTTAAAAATCACTGTTTTAAATACTATGAAAGTAAAGCCTTTTCATGTTTATTAGCCATTTTCATCTGAGCTTTTGACAACTTTTCAGATTGAAAGGGTCATTCTAACTGATCATTTCACGTGCTTCTGTATTAAGTGATCCTTTTAGCAAGTCTTTAAATTTCTGTAAGATGCTTGTAAAAGGCAGACTATGGAACATGACACAAAATAATATTCTGCTAGATGTGTAAATTAAATATTATTTGTAATTTACAGCTCACAATTATTACACTGGGTCACTGTGAAATGTTGATCAACAGCTTTTCTGCAATTCAATAGCATAGCAGCCTTGCCTGAACATCAGGGGCTGTTCCAGTTACTCTTTAACCTTCTAGTCCAGGATTTGCTCATCACCAAGAACAAGTTTTGGATTAAGAAACAGTTCTCCTCCCAACATCTATGACAACCTACATAAGATGTTGCAGCTCTAGAGGCAGGCAAAGCACTAGAGAGCATTTCTTCATTCATAAGGAGAAAGTAGACAACAGAAACAATGATCACCAAGCACATACCTTTGTTTTCAGTGTGGATAACAAAATATTGATAGTAGAAATCCTATCTTCTTTTATGCCTGAGCTAAAAATGCAAGGAATAAATTCTGAAAGTAAAAGTTTCAAAGCATTAAACTCAAAAGTATTTGAAAATAAAAACAGAGGAGAGAACATTACTATGTAAATTGTGCAACAAACAACTCCATTCAACTTTTTTTTTAAGTTTTGTCTTTTTAAATAAACAAATTCACAGTAGGAACAACCACCTTCTGTGATATAAGGAACCAAGAGTACCTAAAGGTGAACCAATGGCAGGACATTTAAAGTGGTTCAGTAGTTCTTAGTTCCGTTTTACTTTCCTTTTTTCACATTAAGCAAAATTAACATAATACTGTTTGTAAGAGAATGTACAGTATAATAAACTAATAAAATTTCTTGCTTAGACTTGCTCAGAGGTATGTTTAAAGTGATGGTCATCATTTTACTGGTTGGCGGTAGAATTTTGGGTGATTTTGTTTGTTTGTTTATGTTCTGCTTTCTCTTCATACTTTTTGATCCCCAGGGAAACAGCCACCAGAGCTCAACACTGGGTCATCACTAATGCACTGGTGACAGTGAGCAGAAGCATCAAAGCAATTATAATTTTACTTGCTCCATATATGTGCTCATGGGCACACATAATTTCTACAAAAGCCAATTCCTTATTTTTAAACAAGAAAATTCAGAAAATGCCAGACAAAACAAAAGGATAAAACTAAAAATCAGTAACAACCCCAATAGCCAGAGGTTAACACTGAGTTAACTGTTAACCTTCTTATGTATCCATACTGTCCCATTGAACTTTTAGCAACTGATTTTACACCTGGTCACATATCACTAAAAAACTGCTACTGTCATTAAGTACACGTCTACGTCATCCTTAACAGTTGTATTCCACCTTGTGACTAGTTTGCTCAGCCAGTCCCTTCCTGGTGGATAGTAAGGAGCCATCCAATTTTCAGCTACCATGGAAAAAATATTCCCTAACAAAACCTCTACTCACATCCTTAATTATTTCCTTAAGATAAATGAATAGACATGCAATTGCTAGATCAAGCATCTTAAAAGGTTTTTTTTCCTTATCTTTCCTCACTGTGTGACCCACTTCAGTGCCAGCAGCCTATGGACAGAGGCCAGGCAATGGTTCGGGGCCAGTTTGCTCTGGCATGGGGCACTATGAGAGACCCAGGGGGTATGGGCCTCTCAGAAATCCAAACCCATGCATAAGCTAAAAGTTTTGATGTATACAGCCACACTTCCTAGCAGAAACATACTGCAGTACATTCCTGCCCTCTTCAACAGTGTAAATGGTTGGTACCCATTGTCTTTTAAAATAAAAGGCTAGATGGCTGAGATGACCCAGGGGAATTTTAAAGAAACTGCTAGCCCTGGCAGCAGCAAGACATCCTGAATCTAGTTCCCGGTAACAAGCAGGAAAAACAAAATTTGTCTGCTGCATCATGTGAAGAGAATGCATCTCTGCTCCCACGTTGCCCTACCACAGCAGTGATGGAGCGCCCCACACCCCCGGCCAAGCCAGCACCTCCCTTAAATGGCCCCAGCAGTCACATTCTAGAGGAAGCTCAGGTCTCCCACCCAGGGGGAGGTGGGAGAAAGGCTGGAGACCCAACCACTCTAGACTACAGCAACCTGCTACTCCTCCTCCAACAATTCCCGGAGTTCTGGCCAGGACATGGGACCACTCCTCATCTCCAGACTACGCGATTCCGGGTAATCTTACTGAGCAACTGCCATGTGCTAAGCTAGGTGCCACCATTTACTGTCTCACTGAATCTCTTGATAAAACCTAAGCAGCCCTAACAGATTAAATGATGCCACGCCTCACTCTGGGGGGACAGCCACAGAAGGTGGTCAGGCTGGAATTTCCTGAAGGCCTCTGACTGATGTTCTGGCAACACAAGGCAGACCCGCCAAAGTAATTAAACGTTATTTAAAATGCAATCCCTAAGGAAAGCCAGGTAGCCAGGGCTATGAATCCATGCATGTTCTAGAGCCATGAAGCCGCCTTTGTTTGCCCGAGCTTGCCACTCTGAGGTGTGCATTTATGCTTTATTACAGCAGTACTATAGATGGCATAACAGGAACACTGCTGTTCACTCTGACAGCGCTATCACAACAGCACTGACAACAGCTTCTCCACACACACACACACACACACACACACACACACCCCAATTACACCAGTGTACATAGCAGCTGCAATAGCTGCAAACTTTTCTAACCTGGAAAAAACGGTTTGCAGCAGGTTTTTTAAAACAATCGCAAACGAGTTTTCCTAAGAAACAAAGGGGAAATACCTACCTTTCACTTCTAACACTTGCACTATAGTGCTGTCATCACCAGCAATTAAAAAGGAGAGGGCAAACTGAATGTAGGCCAGCCGAACATCGTGCACTCCCTGGAGGACGGAGGAGACCACATGTCACATGCACATTCCACGCAGAGCCAAAGGAAACAGGAACGCAGTGGGCACGCATGCACTTCTGTGCCAATGTCACCAGCCCCCAGTCTGGTCCCCAGTCATCAGGGGATGCAAGTCTGAAACCAATGCTCACTCTTGACAGAAAGCAAAGAGTTTTTCTTTGCTCTTCCCCCTCAATCTTCTCTACTTAACCTTCTCTTGCAAGGCCTATTCTGGATACAAAAGTATGGGTAAAAAATAGTCGTGTCCCCTTCCCCAACGATAATATATAAATTTCTTTAGTTTATGGACCACTTTGGCATAGAACAAGATTCTAAGCCTGCCTATATCCATCGCCTCTTGCTTGCTGAAGAAAATAATCTACAGCAATTTTGAAAATCCAGAGATAAAGGAAAGACTGGTGCTGTTTTTGATAAGACACCAATGTGGTCATGTCTGGTTTTTATTAGATACTATGAATAAGTTATTAGCTCATACTAGAAATCAAAGCATAGATGTTACAAACCCTGCGAGGCCTTCCCAGGGCTACAGCCCACACCGTCCCATGTGCATCAAGCGTGATCCAGGGCAGCGGGTACACTCAGTGAGGGCCCAAGGCCACAACAGCAGCCAACACTTCCAGGGAAGCCATTAGGGCCACCTGATCAGTTTCCTCACCCAGTATGGTTACATCAAAGCTGTGTTTCATTATCTCTTGTTTTATATCTAAGGAACCCAAGGCTGTGGTCATGCAGGGCTCTCATCAGCTGTTCTAGAACTAGCACAAGTATTTAGATTCTCCACTGCTTAAACCAGAAACTTCACCCTGCTTCAGTTATTCCAAAGGTACCTTAATGCACTCCCAAGAAATATGTTAATATCACAACAAATTATTGCTCTGAATGCCTAGAAAGATTAAGGAGTATTCTTCAACTTCCAGATAGTTCCAGCCCGTTAGTAGTAGCAGTAGAGGTGGTACCAGAAGTCATAGTGATGACAATGATGGTAGTGATGTTTACTGAGCACTTATCATGTGCCAAGCACCATGCAAAATGCTGCACATCTATTATCTCACTTACTCCTCATAACAACCTGAGGTAGAGATGCTTACACCATACCCATTTTACAGATGAGAAAACTGAGGCTTTAAAAACTCACTCAAGGTCACACAGCTACTAAGTAAGTAAGTACCAGAGTTGGGGTAATAAATTGTACAAACATACTGCTTTACATTTGACTAGAGAAATTCTTCTGTGCAGAGTTCCTATGACCTTTTCATTTCACTTTTTCTCAGGGTACAAGGACCATACTTGGCACCAGGTAGGTCTCTGTGCAAGTATCTAATTAATTCCATCTTGTTTTGTTGGGTATATGCTTCTTCTGCAGAAAAGGAAGGATGCTCTCTAACAACTGGATCACGGCCTTGCACATGCATATTTATTGAGTCTATCTGTGTTCATGTTACATAGCAGTTCAGCAAGACCTTATTAGATCAATGTGGGTTTATTCCAAATGCATTGAGAGCTTTAAACTATTCTTTCTATTCTGGGGGACCTATCTGGGTTCCTCTTCACAACAACGAATTCAGGCATGATGATAACCAGTATTGGGAATGAGCTACATACACTTCCTTAGAGTGCCAGCAAGACTCCAATCCCTTCAATGACCAACTCAATGTTTATAAAACACCCATCTCAGGCTAAAGAGGATGCAAAGATGACTAAGATATTATCCCTGTCATCAGGAAGATTAAAGTGACCACTGATCCCATGCCATCTAGATGCCTCACCATTCAAATAAACACGTCACCTAATTCAGGCAGTTCATTTGTTATCGTGGTCTACATACGCCTTGTGTTTCAAATGAATGCTGGTAAGATGCTAAAACTTGCCTAGCAAAATTAAATTAGGTTTTATCCTTTGCCTGCTAGTAGAAAGGTTCCACTTTTTTTTGCGGAGGTATTACTGCTAAAGTAACAGTACTGGGAGTCAGGGCCTTGGAATGCTGGTCCCAGTTTTTCTGCCATTCTAGATTTTTCTATCCTGCTAGTACAGAGCAGAATTGGACTAGATCCTCTCATGGGTCCTTCTATCAATGAACTGCTAAATGAAAAGGGATTTAGTTATCACCTTCTGGCTCCCACCTTGTATATCCCAGATAACCCCAAATTTCAGTTTCCTAACATTGTGGAAGAACTAGGTGAGACGCCCAGGACACAGCATCTGCCTGCCCCAGGCTCACCACTGCCGTGGCTCCTGCTCAGCTGCTCGGGCCTCTGCCCTCCCCCTCCAGCACACTCCATCAAAGACATCCCACTCCCACTGCACGAGGGCCACACGCCTGCTCCTCGTTCCTTCCCTGTGACCTCACCGGGTTATTATCCCAGGAAGAAAACATCCTGAACTCTTCAGGGCTTGTTCTACAAAACACTGTCTAAAATAGCCCAAAACATATTTGGTAAAACTGCTCTTTGGCACAGGATTTTAACAATGCTTTCTTTGGCTGGATGAATATATCCTCTTTCTTCATGAGGCTTTAATAATTCCCTTCAAAATGCTAAAATGCATTCATTAAAAAAAAAAATCACTGCCAGTATCTTCAACAACTAAATGGCATTAAAAAAAAAAAAAAGCAGAGGGTGTGGTGGGGCAGAAAAACTCAGAGATTCAAAGAGATTTAAGAAACAAATCAACCAAATGCAACATGTGGACTTTGTCAGGCCTGAACCATAAAGTGCAAAAACATTTTTGAGATAGTCAGGAAAAACTTAAGACCAAACTAGGTAACAGATGATATTGTGAAATTATTAATGGTGTTAGATGCGATCGTGGTACTGTGATTTTTTTTTTATCTTCAAAAGGTCTTTCTCTGCTATAGTACCTGCTGAAATATTTATGATGAATCATGATTCACATCTGGGACTTGCCATAATAGACCCCCCCCAAACAGAGAAGGTGGGGGTACAGAAGCTGATGCTGGATGGCAAGTATGTGGGGGGCCTCATGCTGCGCTCTTTATTTTTGAACGTCCCTGACATCTCCTATATTAAAAAAATACTTAATGTCAAGACTCCATTTCCTATAACATATAAAGTATTTAAGATACTTGATACAAAAGATCATACAAAAGAAAGTAAAAACACTTTCAACTTGACAATAACTCCCATCTTGCAGATCCTAGAGAAGTCAAATAACCTGCACTGATATGGGAGATAAGAGAGCTTGTGCGCAGGGACAGGGTTCGGGAAGGGAAGCCTTAGGTGGGCTTTCCTATGGGGTCTGGGCTTGGTGGGTGGCCTGGGTACTTAAGCCTTTCTTACTTAGAAGGCTGGGAGGGCTAAAGTCGAGAGAGACAGGGGTGGGAAGGGGGAGGGCATTTGATGCAATTACCGCCAGGCTTACTGCCAGGTAAGACCAAAGAGCCATGGTATTTGCCCTAGTGTGCAAATAGCACACACATTCTTTTTATGAGAAATGCACTTAAATGTCAGCAGCCATTACTCACTGAATGGAATCTGTTGACATCTTAATAACACATAGTATCTAAGAGACACTAAGACCTGGAATTTTCTTCTTCGGAGAATACCTTATTCGTAATTCCAGCAAAACCGTCAACACCAGGCCAATCTCACAGAGCCATAACAGTTACTAGGTGTTATCATTAACTCTTCAGTCTATTTTCTGGCAATGTAGAAATTCTTGATTCCCAGGAATACTGAGAGAACAAGGCAGCATATGGTCCCAGAGAAGTGAATCATTCTAATGTGGGCTGGTAACTGCCCACCTGTTCTTTATGGGCACGAGAGGGGGTGAGATGCTGGCCGGGACTGTTGATAGTGCCAAGCGCTAGCAGGGAAGCTGATCTGGCAAGCGGGAAGAGGCCTTTGACAACTTGCACCTGGCGCCGCGATGGGAGCATGCCCTCTCGCAAGCTGATGAGTCCTCAAACTGTGCTTTCTCCCCAAGAACCTTTCCAAACCCAAGTGAAACTTCCAGAACCATCACAGAACCTTTCTTTCACATCTCTCTTGAAAACCACCCATCAACATTCCCATTCTCTTTGGCACAATCCAGCCCCTTCCCATTACAAGATTATAATTGGGAGGCACAAGTTGCTTATTAAACAATGAGCCATAAAAGTCCTCTTTGAGGACGTCACTGGCTTAGAGTTCCAAGGGCTTTTTCCAAAGTGGACAGAAAGAGAACAGAGGGCTGGGACCCACTATAAGCTTCATGGCCAGGAGGCACATGGAGGTTACTTTGCTTACTCAGCAGAAAAGACGCTCACAAGCTAAGTCACCCTCACAGCCAGGAAGGCACCATGCCACTGACCCCCGCTCCACACACACACACCAGCAACTTCCTCAGATGTTCCCATTGTTCAAGCTCTGCCGGGCGGCTGGCCCCATCGCCAGGCAGGATTGAGACCTGCCCTCCTCGCAGCAGACGCCATGGCTGCTACAACATACCCCTCTCCACAGACACCTCTAACTTCGTCTCTGTGGGAACCAAGGGCAAAGAGACACATGGGAGGCATGAGACACACAGGCTTCCTCACCTTTGAATCCCTCTTGGTCACCAGGGCATACAAGGTCTTTTTATTCAAATCAAAATGGCTGCAGACATCCCTGGCAGCTTCGGGACCCTGAGTCACCATGGCGGCCATCAGGTTCAGGCAGGCTCGTGCTAACCTGCACAGGGACAGGGACAATGAGGAGATCAGACAGTCAAGGACAGCAGAAGCACAGAGCCACTTTACAGGAAGCCAACTGAACGTGTGGTTGTATAATTTGCTACCCCCAAACCAGAAAAAGGAAGATGACATGTTAAAAAAGATTATAACAAAAACAAAAACAAACAAAAAAAAAAAAAACCTGAAAATTAATACTGAGTAGGATCAAGAGCCAAAGATGGAGATTTCTCTAGAGTAACCCATCATGTGACTGAGACCACACCTCAGTCCCTGTGTCTGTGGGACACAGAGTAAGACTTCTTCACATAGGCGTCTCCAAGAGAGCTCTTGGCTGCCTTGCTGTTCTGCAGTTACCCAGAATCTGTGGTTTTCTGAGCATCTGCTACATACAAGGCCCTGTTCTAGGTGCTGGGAAAGCGGCATTTTATAACACAGGCAAGGCCCCTGCCTGCATGCACCTTGCATTCTAGTGGAGGGAGACAGCAGACATTTATAGAATATCGTGTGAACAGTACAGTTGTACAAATAGTTATTTGTCTCTACTGAGAAAAATAAAGCTGGCTCAAGGGACAGAAAAGGACAATGGGAATGCTACTGGACACAGGATGGCCAAAGGAAGCCCTGCTGGGTGATACTTCTGCAAAGGCCTGAGGACAGAAAGACAGCCAAGACTATCTGGGCTGTCTCTCTGCCACCAAGGCAGAAGGAACCAGCAATGAAAAGGCATGTCTGGGGTGTTCCCAGGACAGAGAGAGAGGGACAACAGGTAGGAGCGGAGTCAGGGATAGCAGGGGCTGGTCCACAGAGGAAGAAACAGAGACATAGTCACGACAGCCCCGGAAACAGCTCAGCGCTTATCTGCAAGCAGAGGTAGCGATCACACTCACTAGGGGACAGCCAAGCAGACCAAACCCAAAGGCTTAGTCCTTTGCCACACAGAGGCAGACAACTCACCTGTACCCCGAGGCATACAGGGCCTCGCAGATGAGCTTCATGTGGTTGTTCATCAGCTTTTTTACAATGTTGGTTCCCACAACATGAAAATGTGAAAGATCACTTGCTGTCCTCAACAATATGGCCTCGAAAACTTGAAATATTAACAGCATCTGCAAAGCCAGAATTGAAATGCTTAGACATCATCTCATTTCTTTCCCTCCTATATACATGCTCCTCTTCACTTAGCCATAGTTACTCACAGGCTTCAAACCTTCAACGTGCAATATTAAGTCTACCCAGATCCTGAGCCAAAAGTGACAAAGGCAGGAGATGACAGCTTGGCAGGCTGACCTGCCGGAACGCAGGCTCTGGACTTAGCCTTGCTCCCACAGTCTAGCGAGACAGAGAACAGCTTACTTACAATTACACAAAATGAAACGAAAGGAGAAAATTCTCTTAAGGACTGGGCCTCGCTGCTTTTGGGATACTCAGGTCTACAGCCTCATACCAAGAACCCAAAGATTTCAAAAGGTTCATTCATATATACCCCAAATTTTTAACCTCTTTGGAACCAAAAGACAACAATTAATTTAATATGTGTTCTGAGTCTGTAACACAAAGTTTTTACCTGTTTTTTTGTTTAAACAAACTGTATGGAAACCAAGTGTATTTTGACTAAGAATCTATCATCCTTCTTTATGGATAAGAAGTTACCAGTTTCCACTAAAACACTTTCAAAGGTCATGGAGGCAAAAATGAATATATTCCTATAACACAGGGACAAAGTAAAATTTTCTGTAACAAGTCGATAATGTCTCAGAAATCTGTATCACATTCCTCTTCATCAAGCTGAACACAAGGGTAGCATTAACTTTCCTCCTCTTCCCCAAGCCAGTAAGGAAAAACATACTTCACTTTCAGGTCGCTTCTCTCCACTCAGGAGCTGGAAAATTTCAGCACACTCAACAGAAATCTTTATATAACCTTCCACAACATCGTACATGTCTTCTCGTGGTAGCTTCTTGGCAGCAGAGACAAATGCCTCCAAGGCTGAAATAAGAATTTCGTTCAAGCATCAACAAGGTCACTCTCCTTAGAAATAATCACAACCTGCTTTCTGTTCTGTGACCCTCCCCAACCTAAATACACAGCACAGAAGCTACTATGAATGCTACAGACTGAACTGTTTCGCCCAAAATTCATATAGTCGTAAGAGGCCCTAATCCAATATGACTGGTGTCCTTATAAGAAAGGGAAGAGACAACAGTGAGCTCTTGCTCTGTATGTAGACATGGCACAAGGCAGCTTGTCTGCAAGCCAGGAAGAGTGCCCTCACCAGGATCCAACTACACTGGCACCTTGATCTTGGACTTGTGGCCTCCAGAACTAAGAGAAAGTAAATTCCTGTTGTTTAGGCAACCCAGTACATGGCATTTTGTTATGGTAGCCCTTGCAAACTAATCCATATGGACATTATAAAAACACTCACAAATGATGAAGGCAGTGCAGGAATAAAACAAACCAAAATTACTCACCTGGATCCCACCTTAGCTTTCACTCCCTCATCCGCTGAATGGATACAACAATAAAAATGATAACATGGTAATGAAATATTACCAAGAGCATCTCTTAGCTTTCATTCCCTCATCCATTGACTGGATATAACAATAAAAATGAGAATATGGTAATGAAATATTTCCCATTTTACAGATGGGAAAACTGAGGCCCTTGTCCAAGGTACACAGCTAGTAAAAGGCAGAGCCAGGACTCAAACCCAGGCAGTCTGGCCCATGTTCTCCTTTCTAAAGTTGGACAATTCCTGCACACGCCACAGAACTGATACCTGCTGCTGTCAGTGAGACGGGTACGGAATGTCCATGCAGCACTAGGCCCACAGTCAGCACACCAGGAACTTCAGCTGACAGTCGTGCTCTTCAAAAATCCAAAGGGGTAGACCCTACAGGTTCATATCCTCACAGGCCACCCCAGAAGTTCCCTCCTCAAAAATCTGCCCTGCCAACAGCTTGAAGATTCCATCACATTTTATCCCATGAATATACCCCCCCAGCTAATACATGAACCCCCACAGTCTCCCCCCCCACCAATGGGGAGCCTCCTGTGTGCCCGCTGCCCACGGAGCTCTCCCTTTAGAATCTGAGCTCTAGAAAACTGCCTCTCTCTGTTTCAACACTTTGCCTCTCTTCGGTTCACACTTCTCAAAACACAGGCTAAAGGTGGCGCATCGTATTAGGGCCTTCATCTTTTCTAAGGGAGGGGGAGGACCTAATCTTATTAGAAAAAAAAGCAAGGGACCAAATATTTCCATTTAAAACACTCTTAGTCATTATCAATGAGTAAAATGCAAAATACCAACAGCTTTTACGCAATTCAGTACACAGTCTTCATATAAACACCAAGGTAGGGTGCTCTGCTTTTGAAAGCACCCCAGTATCCCCAAGGGACTCTTCCTCTGCCTCCTCTGGGGGCACAAGTAATGGGTTCCTTCTTTCCCACACTAGCTACCATCCCAGAGTCAGTTGGCAGCTCTGAAAGACAAATGCTTCCTTCAGCCTCTCTCCAGAGGTTACAGTTTTGAGATCCTTTTGTGTTCAGATCAATCTCTATGTCCCCTTGAAGCATGAGGCCCAGAATAGGACTTGGTACTGGGTACTGCAGGCGAGGCCACCAGCTGGGCAAAGCAGACAAACGACACATCTTTCTTTCCAGACAGCAACTATGTGTGTCTCCGATCAGCACCCCGCTGTGCACACAGTGCTACTAAGCAACATCCACCCTGGGACTCATGACCTGGACCTTGCACTAAGAACATACCAGGTAAGAAAGTAAACTGGAGCATGCATCCCAGCTTGGCCATTTACTAGCTGCGTGGTATTAAGTAAGCCACTGAACTCTTAGCTTTGGGTACCTCTGGTAAAGTGAGAATAGGACCTAGATGACAGGGTTTGTATCAAGTGTAAAAGGGCTAATTTACATGTAAAGCATCTAGCATCACACTTAGGGCCAGGTAAACCCTCAAAAAATAAAAAGCTCCCAGTGGTCTGCAGCAGCAGCCTTGGACATCTGGTCACATTCAGCCTCTGCCAGCCTCATGTGTTTTCAGATCCAGTTTTATGCTGCAACATTTTCTGCAGTGACCACCCTCATTCCTTCAATAGCTACCGAGTGCCTTTGCTGGGTGGGCAGGCACTGCTCTGGGCACTGGGGCCAGACTCCATCGCTGCCCGTCTGCAGCATAGTCTAGTGGTAATTATGAGTAAGGGCCATGGAGGTTCTGGCAGAGGCGGCCGTGGATCACAGGGGTGCAAGCCTCACAGGCACCCCAGAGCCACTCACAATACCTACTGTCTCCCTCAAAAACACACAGAATGCAAGTGACAGCAAAGCCTATTAATGCAGGAAGAAGAGTGCTAATTCTTACTCTTTTTTAAAGGAATCATTTGCTAAACTCTAGCACATAACTCCCGGCAGTCCAAGGCGTTAGAGGGTGGGAACTGCTGGTCTATGGCATTTCCCATCTCTCTGTGTGTTCATCCTTCCATTTGCCATTTACTGAGCACCTACCGCGTGCACCAGACACCAGCCGTGCCTGCGACATGCTGGTGAACAAACTGAAAATGGCCCCTACCCACATGGCGCTTACACTCTAATGGTAGAGGCCAATGTACATTTCAGAAATATTTATTAAACACCTACCACAATCACTTAAATCGACACATATTACAAACTGTAGCAAATGCCATATAGCCAAAGTTATGGGTGCAATGAGAAGCTAAAACTGGGAACATGATTTAGTTAGAAGGCTAGGAAGGTATTCTTTGAGGGAATAATGCCGAACATGAGAATGGTGAGAGTGGCAGGGGCGGGCAGGTGGGGAGGTGAGACAGTGGATTGGGGAGGGTAAGGGAGTAAGTGGAGAGGGCAGCCTGAAAGGAAGAAAGTAGGCAGGATGAAGAGATGGTGATGACTTTGGATTTCATCCTAAGGGCAGCAGGACACCACGGAACAGTGTCATGATAGCAGTGACATGATCGGATTTGACATTTTAAAAGATCATCTGCCTGCTGCATGTAGCACGGGCTGTAGGGAAGCAAGAGTAGAAAAGAGACCAACTCTAGGTAGCTCCTGCTAGGACTGATGCCTGGACCAGAATGACAACAAAGATAAGAGGGGAGCAGAGAGACTCCAGAAATACTCAGAAGGAGAACCGCCAAGGCCAGGGGATGGACTGAAGCAGAGGGAGGTTTCTGGCAGGAACATCCAGGCGACTGGAATTATCACACACTCCAGTGGGAAACTCAGAAGCAATGTGCAGATAGGGAGATCAAGAGTTTAACCTCTGGTATACTCATATTTATAATACGGCCTTTTCTCTGTCACCAGAGAAGTCATGGGCAAAAACTATCAAAGGCACTGGCTTGGAGCAGAATCTTCTTGATCTGGGAACCTCCCTGCAGCTGACATTGATCCACTCCTGAGCAGCCTCAGGGTCTCTACCAGTCTAACCCTGCAGCTCTCGTTCCTCTACTACATGAAGGCAGCATAATCAGAAACTTTCCCCTATGCCTTGAAAACAAAATCCCCTAAACGTCCATCAATTCCATTTCCCTGATCTTCCAGTGATCCTATCACAGGAAGTTATAAGAACATACCAAAAGGGAGAGAATCCAAGATAGAGACCACATTAAACACAAATCCAACACAACCTCACACAACGGAGTCACACTTTCAACCACTGACTTTGCCCCATCTTTCAACTACTTCACCTACATCCATCGCCTGTCAACCCAGGTTTCCTTCTGACACCCATTCAAATGATGTAGCACCTGAATGTCGTGGTGCTATCTGTGCAAGACCATGAAATATGGATACTACATCTTTCAATAATTAAACACAGTCTCTCTTCTGCCAGAAAGAGTCTTGTCCCTGTCCCACCTTTGTGAAAAGCCACTTCCTCAGGGGAGCCTTCTTTGATCTCTCAGGTTAGAACCAAGGCCCATTAGGCACCCTCAGACACCATGTACCACTCCTTTGGAGGACTTTTGTTTGAAACTGTATGCATGTGACTTTACTGATTGATATCTGCCTTCCCCACTTAACTGTCTATAAGCCCCACAATGGAAAGGCCAGTGTCAGATTTTTATTCACCATTTTATCTGTACCCTAGCAAATAATAGCCCCTAGTACCCATTGAATGAATACTGAAATGTATAAATTCTGTGCTAAGGTAGGTATCATCTTCCTAATACTGACTAGCAGGTGCAGGTATCAAAAGTTTAAAAACAAAATCTGTAGAAAAATTGGAAACTGAAGATATTCTGGCCATTAATTTATTCCTGTAACCTGGGAGAAACACTTTCACTGTTTTATTTTAGCACAATGTTTCCACATGGCAACATGTTCAACTGTGTTTTTCCCAAATTGTGTTACTTTCCAAAGGACTGCAAGTTATTGTGAAGGGGGGGGGGTCACACTTTATAAAAAACGAAATTCAATTACAGAATCTGCTTCATGTCAGTCACTGGTCCCATCTTGGTCAACTGACAAGTAGTTGTGGTGGCTTCTGGTAGCTTGTTACATGTTATTGAAAATGGTGCTGACAGCCCAAGGAGTAGCAGACTGTCTCACTGAACTGCCCTGAGCTGACTCAATAAACATCTGTTGTGTGAATGAATGACTGCGACGCTACATTTACTTGCCTGACACCTGCAATAAGGAGATTTTAGAGCTTGCTGAGGGATGCTGCCCGCACAAGGGAAATGTGGAATCCCACGACACTGTCGCAACCAAGGATGTTGGGGCCCTCCTGCTGTCGCTGACAGCTCAGGGCAAGGAAGTGCAGCACGCAGTCCTGCAGCTGCCCCGGAAGGCCCGGGGCCCTGGACGCTAGTCACCAAGGCCCCACTTTTCTGCAAAACTGGAGGCTTGGCACTGACCGTAGATGACCCAAAAGCTGCAAAAAAGAGAGGTTGTGCTGGCACACAGAAAGCCCCGCCTAGATCCAGGCCGGGAGGCCACCTCGCAAGCACGCGATCCCTGCCTTGGCCCGCCGCCCCTCACTCACCTGGCCCGGTGCCCTGCGGGTCCCTCAGCTGAGCCTTGAACCACACGCCCGTGAGCTCTTCCTTGCGGGCCCGCTTGGCTGCGCCCGCGGAGGAAGCCCGCCCGTCCCGGGCCTTCCTCTTGGGGACCCCCATGGCCGAGAGGGCCGGGGCGCGACGGAAATCACAAATCCGCGGGGACCTGGCAAAAAGAGGCACACAGACAGCCGACAACCGCCTCGGGTTCACGTGTGGGGCAGGAAAGAGCGTGGACTGGCGGAAGAGGCGGGGCCTCGGGAGCCGAGGCCGGCGGAAGGGGTGGGCCCAACGGGGAGGGGGAACGGGACGGGCGGAAGAGGCGGGGCCTAGGAGAGGGGTAGGACGGCGGGAAGCGGGCGTAGGTGGTTATGCTGCGCGTCTGCGGTCCCCGTTGCCTCGCTGGCGGTTAGGGTTAGCGGACACTCCACGACACCCAGCCCGAATGCCGCGGCTTCAGACCCAGCGGGGCGCGTCTCCTGCCCCTGGCGGCCCTCTCGGGGGTGCTTGGCAAGAAAAACTCCAGAGCCTTCACCACCGCCGGACCGCGGATGCGTCGAAGCAGCGCAATGAGTTCTCGACCTGAGAGCGCCCTAACGGTGTCGCTTGAAGAACTTGGCTCACACCCAACAGGATTCGATACTTTGCCAATTCGGGGCCCAGCGGATTGGCGGGAAGGGTGGATTCCCCCTGGCTAAATGTCAGGCAGGCTTATTGCCGGAAGGTCCTCGAGGCCTCCAGCACCTGTGCTGAGTGAGGGCCGTGCGGGTGCCCCAACCCGGACCCTTAGCTTATGTCACAACCCGAATCAGACCGGCTTGTCTCGTGGGATGTCGTCTCCGACGTCTCAGACTGTCCACCCAGGCTTCCCCTAACTGATGGATGGGAGTACTTGCACTCTGTGCCCTGCAGGGTGAAGGAGAGGGTCAAATGAAGTAACGTCTGTGAAAACCGTTCCTGGACAGCGTAGGGCCTCCACATCTAAGTTCCTGCCATTAGAATGGAGACAGAAAAGCCAGCCCTACCCAATCCTTGGGGCTGTTATGAACAGCAAATGATGGAATGTATGAAAAACTGCCTCGACGGGGAAAAAATACAGTGTGGTTTTGTAAGATGTTATTAATGGACTTGTGAGTTGCATTAAATGATTTGAAATAAAATGGAGATAAAAATGAATACAGGCTGGTTCATTTTTTTTTTAATACAAGTTCAATCAATACTTGCATATGTGTTCAAATAAATCATGAACCAGCTCATTAGATGACTGATTTGGTGATTCCTGGAATTCTCCACGTTGTTACCTAGTGTGATGAAATACTATCAGGTTTTCTGTAAGCAGATGTATTTTTTGAGCATCTGAGGGCATGGTCTTTTGTGGCCTATTGGGGTTTCAGAGTTTCTAGCAGGAAAAACACATTGTGTTCACCCTGAGTCTCTGGCCTGGCAAGAGGATTGTGCCTGTGGAAATGCCTTTGATGTAGAGAGTTCAGACAGGAGTTGCCTGTCTGAGCTGATGTGGAAATATTAAGAGAAGGGGATATGCTCAAAATTCAGGCTGTAAAGGGTAATGCTCTATTAGTAAAGACAGACTTAATTTTGACTAACTGTCCACACTGGTCCTCTTTGGTTAACTGCCAACCACCAACTTTGTTTTCTGCTGTGGTGGGCCCAACCAAAGAGGCAGCAGAGAGAGTTAGGAAAGAGTCAAAAGCCCTGAGTTCAGTTTCTGTTTGTGTGACTTTGGGCAAATTACCATCTCCCTGGACTGGTTGCTTTACAAAGGATTAGAGAGGGTGAGGAACTAGCCAAGATTACCCAGCTAATAATTAGTAGAATCAGGACTCATCCAGTGTATTCTAGCCCCAAGTTAAAGCAACAGAAGTTGGCACTGCCCATCTCAGCCTTAGCCAGAGGCATACCTGATGGCAAGTGTGGCTCAAAGTGCAAATAGATGCTACAGGCTAACTTAACCCAATGCCATGAATTGCTGATGCCAGGTCACTAGCCCCTAATTCAGATGCCAGTCTCACCAACCAACCTCTGGATAGTGACTAGGCTTTCCATATCATAAGTCTCCATTATTCAGCTCCAGGAGCATTCCGGTCTGTTGAAAACTGAGCACCACTGTTCCTAGGACAATCTAAGCTGAAATCCACCTCAGGGCTTTTGCACTTGGTCCTTCCCTTTGAAACTCTTTGCCCAAAACTCGAGTGGCTCAGACTCTCACTGCATGTGAGCTCTTCCCGCCTGTCCCTCACTCTCTATCTTTTTACCTTCCTCTTTTTTCCCTTATTGCCCTTATCACCTACTGGTGATGTTAGATATTCATTTGTTTGTCAAACTCCTCTACTAAAATGCACACTGGATAATGGTACAAAACAAAGTCCAGTGCTACATTCCGATTACCTAGAACACACATCATAGGGCATATCATAGGGCTCAATAAATATTGAATAAATAAATGCCTATATATGAATATAGTTAAATACATAAACCCTGGTCTTGAGACTGGTTAATGTTGGTCTATCCTAAAAGACAGGTTCACTCTTGGAATGCTGTCAAAAGTCCTCAGGATGCAGGTTTCTGAGCATACAAGCTTGTGAACTGGCCTCTGGACTATGGTGAATTAGCTGTGGAAAGCATCCAGCCTCTAAAAGCCAACCAGTTCATCACCAGTGGCCACATTTCTTATTCACACATGTTAAATGCACGTGTTTGTTTATAACCCATTTTAATCTTACAAGGTTAAATTCAAGTTCTGGAAAGGGGTAAAAAGAAGCTCAATCATAATTCCCATCAAATTCGTATTAAAGTATGTTTATCATAGACTTTCAGAATGTGAGAAGTATATATTATTGTACAGAAAGAGAAGTTATTTGATGGTTTACCCTGTATTATTTCATCTAGATAAAAGCTCATTAATGCAATCACATTCCAAAGTGGAGAGGTATGGAATTCTTTTCTCTCTTCTGATACAAGTTTTAATCCGTTTATCAATGAGTGTTTTAGTGTGTCATTTACTGAGATCAAAACAGTTCCATTTTCTGCTTGCTTAGCAGGAAGAATAAAGCATTATTTCAAAAATAGTCACTGTGAACCCCAGTGAAGGACATAGTTTCCATGCACTAGAAAAGAGAAATCTCTGACTTCTCAGTTCAAGCCAACAAAACACCAACATCCCCCAGTATCTGCTCTGTACACTGCATTTTACAATCAGCCACACTAAACTCAAAAAGCGTAACACAGAATACCTACCCCCAAGGGACTTGAGGTATCACTGGGAATATGACACACCCGATAAATTCCATGGCAACAAAGAATTTAACCAAGACTCCAAGATGATATGAGGTGTTACAAGTCCATGTGATAATTAAATGAAGTATTTGAGTGATAAGAGCATTGTGTTAGTATAATCCAGTTACATTGCTGTGGGCTGCTTACTGAAATAATAGTAAAGTGGATGAAGAAAAACAGAAACATGAGCTTTCCTTTTTTTTTTTCTTCTCTGAGGCAAAATCGAACAAGTAGAAAATATTCCCCTCTTGTCCGATATGAAATAAAATAGCCATAAATGTGAAGCCAATCTCCATAAGAATCATGACACAGATGAAATATGTCATCTTAAATCTCCCCATATCCACTCTCTGCTCACTCACCTCCCCACACACATACATAGCGCTTTCTCATTGCCCCCATCTTCCCGAAGCCCCAATTGCTGTAACCTTCCCGGAATGAATCTCCCTGGAAAATGCCTGCCCTAGAATTATTCCTTTTCCACCTCCCTCCCTATGCTAACCTCCCCTTCTTTCCTCTTTTCCTCCATAACCTGTTCCTTACAAAAGCACTTTCAGATAGCCATAAGAAAATGAAGAAATTTGACACATTTACCGTAAGGTGTTGAAGCATAGCAATTTGCAGCCTACTCATGAACATTTTTACACTTTAAAAGAGGACATTTGGGGATCGCAACTCCCAAAATGAATTTCTAGTCACTGTGGCAGTGAATGTGGGAGTGAGCAGGCAGGTCATTGGTCAAGGGGGAAGAGGAACTTCTGAACTTTGTGCATAAATCTGCCTGTCAATCCCAGCCATAATTCCATATATTACAGTTTATAATTTGGGGACATGACTCAATTTTTAAAAATACACTTTAAAATCCATTCTGAGAAGTATTCACTGATCCTGCTAGGACATTTCCCACAGAGGCCGTATCCTCACTGAACATGTGTTTTGTTGATGACCAGGGTCTCAGAGTGGATGACTCAAAAGTGCTGCATTGCTGAGTTGATGACCCTGTTCTTTAAACAGAAAAGTGTACCAGGCTGGGTGCAGTGGCTCACACCTGTAATCCTAGCACTCTGGGAGGCTGAGGTGGGAGGATCTCTTGAGGCCAGGAGTTCAAGACCAGGTTGAGCAAGAGCAAGACCCAAACTCTACAAAAAATAGAAAAAATTAGCTGGGCATGGTGGCACATGCCTGTAGTCCCAGCTATTTGGGAAGCTAAGGCAGGAGGATCACTTAAGCCCAGAGTTTGAGGCGGCAGTGAGCTATGATCACACCACTGCACTCTAGCAGAGACTACACAGTGAGACTCTGTCTCAACAAAACAAAAAAAAAAAAGAAAAAAGAAAAGTGTACCAAAATTCATGCCCAATTTAGAGATTAAAATATCAAATGATAAATTTCAAAGCTATTGTGAAGACTGATCTAATATCTTAATCATTAGACAGAATATAAGAAAATGAGGAAAAATGTATGTGAATTAATAGATAATAGGACAACTTTATGCCCACAAACACAAATACAAGTTCTTTTTAAGTCAGGATGGAACAGTCATAAAAATTGACCATACTCTAGGCCGTAAAAGAGGCTCCAATCAATTCCAAAAAATCAACATCATACAGACCACATTCTCTGACTATAAAGCAATAAGAGACTTTGGTCATAAGCAGATAGGGTTTCTTTTTAAATCCTATAGATCTAGGGGGGAAATTTTCTACTAAATAATCCTTGGAAAGCATAAGAGAACTTATGAAAGACTTGGAATGCAACAAAATGAACACTTTATGTAGCAAAATCTGTGGGACACAGTGCTTACAGGAAAATTTATTGCTTTGAATACACTTATCAGAAAGCAAGAAATATTGAAAACAAATGAGCTAATAATAAATGTTCAAATCAAGAAATTGGAAAAAGTACAGTGGAAACAGCCCCCCAAAATCAGAAGGATTAAGAAACAAAGATAAGAACAGAAAGCAATTACAAAAAGAATGAAAAAGTCACTAGAGAATATTCACAAATCAAAAGCTGGTTATTTCTGCTTTTCAAATGAAAAATTCTGACTGGGGACCATAGAAAAGACAGAGATGCCCGCTAGGCTACTATCTATTACAAGAGGTCTTAGCTAGTGACAGAAGGCAAGACAAAGAAGTAAGAGATAAGACAGTCATTTATTAATACTTAGAAAATTCAACAGAAATACAAACTAAATAAAAGTTTAACAAGGTTGTTAGATATAAGATCAAGTTACCAAAATCAGTAGGATTACCTCTACATTAGCAATAGCTATTTAAAAATGTAATGGAAAACAAGATGCCATTTTTAAAGGAAAAAACCCTACAAATTAACTCAGAATTAAACTGAAAAAGACTGCACGATACCTTTAAGGAGAAAATTGCAAAAGAAGATCTGACTAAATAAAAAGGCATACATGTTCATGGAAGAACGTCTTCCCATTGCAAAATTGTTAATGCTTCCTAAATTGAGCTGTAAAATCATTGCCACTTCAATAAAAATTAAGAAACTCCAAAAAATCATGATACATTTATATGGAAAAATAAAGGTCCATGAATGACTCAGTCAGCCTGACAAGAATAAAGGGGGTCTTGCCTTATGCATGAAGACACATCTCAAAGTTACAATAATCAAATTAGAATGGTTGTGATGAAAGAATAGATAAATAGCCCAGTGGGATGGAACTCAGACCCCCAAACAGACCTGTGTCATGGAGGTATGGGTTAACAAGTCTGAAACTGCTTTTCATGTATCCTGAGGTTGAAAAATAAGTAAACAGATGAGGGACGGTAAGAGCCATCTCACTATTGGAGAGGGAAGTTACATCTAAGCAAGAGGGTAAGGCTAAAATGAACCCTGTGGTACTGGATTAGAGTTAGAAGCATCAGTATGATCTCATGTTTAGCTTAATATGGATAGAGATGGACACATACAGAAATAAGTGTAGATATGTATTCTACCCGGGTTTGTACACATGCATGTATTTCTTAGCTATGTTCACTGACAGAATCTAGAAGCAGTGACACGCCAGTAGCAGTGAGCACGCCCAGTGTCCAGATCTTGGTTTCTAATACGATTATTAAAAGAATCAGGCTCCTTGGAGAAATGGCTGACTCTGGGGCTGAGACAAGGAACACATAATATGAGTTTGGAGCATCTTATAGTACCAGAAAGTAAGAAAAGCTTCAAAAACAAAAGAATGAGGGTATGGCAAAGGGTCACAGGAACCAACCCGAAAGAACTCCCAATAGAACAATCTGAGTGACAAAATAAACAACATAGTATTGGATTATAAACTGAGGTATAAAATAAACACACATAAGTCTATACTGATATAAAAATGATTGCATAAATAGAGGAAAAGAGATAACTCTTCCTTACAAAATTAATCCAAAAAATATAGGTACATACTCCCTGCTTCAAGAGTTGGAGCTTAATTTTCAC
The DNA here is from genome assembly GCF_041146395.1 of Eulemur rufifrons. Lineage (NCBI taxonomy): Eukaryota > Metazoa > Chordata > Mammalia > Primates > Lemuridae > Eulemur > Eulemur rufifrons. The sequence continues at coordinate 12,250,583 of NC_090989.1, read as the reverse complement.
ACTCCCTCCCTCCTTCCCCAGCATAGGTTCAGTGACCTAATTCCAGTGATCAGAATATGAAAAAGGAAAACCAGTAACTTTATAGTTGAGAAACATGGCAAATGCTCCTTTATCCAAGTGATCAAGGTTAGCGTCGTGCACACGCCGTTACATGTATGTAAGTCATGTTGCACCCCTGACGTGATGGGACGAGAACATGTCACCTCTGTATGTCCTTCCCAAAACCCATAAACCCAGCCCAATCACATGAAAAACACCACATAAACCTGAATGGAGGGACCTAAAAAATACGTAAGTAATCTTTAAAACTGTCAAAGCCATGACAAACAAGGAAGGACTGCAAAATTGTCACAGACTCAGGCGGAACACGGCAACTAAATGCACTGTAGAGCCCTGGAACAGAAAAAGACCCCTGGGGGGAAACTGGTGAAATTCAAATAAAGTCTGGAGTTTAGTTAATTGTGATGTGCCAATGCTGGTTTCTCAGTTTTAACAAATGTATCATACAACCACGAAAAATGTAAAGCATTAGATGAAACTGGGTGAGAGTATACTGAATTTTTTAAACTCTTCTGTAAATCTAGAAATATCCCAAAATAAAGTGTAGTCAAAACAAAACAAAGACCTATGCATAGATAGGAACTTTTTATTTATTTTTTAAAGCAACTTTATTGAGGCAAAACTGATCTACAATAAACTACACACAATGTACAATTTGATGAGTTTGAACGTATGCACACACCTGTGAAACCATCACCACAATCAAGATAACAGACATATCCATCACCTCCCAAGGTTTCCTTGTGTCCATCTGTGGTGTGGTTGTTTTGTTTTGTTTTGTTTTGTAGTAAGAACACTTAACATGCTATTTACCCTCTTAACAAATTTTTAAGTACATAATACAATATTGTCAATATACAATAGGCACTATACTGTATGGAAGATCTCTAGAACTAATTCTTTGCAACACTGAAACTTTGTACCAAGTGAACAACAATTCCCCATGTCCCCCTCCCGCTGGCTCCGGGTAATCACCTTTCTAGTCTCTGCTCTGTAAGTTTGACTATTTTAGGTGCTTATTATTATTACTAATACTTATAAGTGGAGTCATGTCCTTCTGTGACTGGCTTATTTCACTCAGCACATACCTAAAAGAATTGAAATCAGGATCTTGAAGGGATATTTGCACTGTCATGTTCATTGTGGCATTATTCACAACAGCCAACTTACAGAAACAACCCATCGACAGATGAATGAATAAAGAAAATGTGGTATGGACATACAATGGAATATTATTCAGCCTTTAAAAAGAAGGAAATCAGCAGAGGTAGTCATTCAAGTCAGCACTTTGAGAGGCTGGGGTGGGAGGATCGCTTCAGTCTAGGAGGCCACACTAGCCTGGGCAACATAGTGAGACTCCATCTTTAAAAAATTTTTTTTAAATCAGCCAAGTGTGGTGGCACATGCCTGTATTCCCAGCTACCCTGGAGGCTGAGGCAGGAGGATCTCCTGAGCCCAAGAGTTTGAGGAGGTAATGATCTATTATAGCACCACTGCACTCCAGCCTAGGTGATAGAGTGAGACCCCATCTCTAAAAAAAGAAAAAAAAGGCAGGAAATCCTGCCATTTTCAACAACATGGATGAACCTGGAGGACATTATAGGAACTTGATATAGGATAAAGATAGCACCAAAACTCAACAGGAAAAGGATGGTATGGTAGATTGCAAAATATGGCCACAAATTCCTCCCATGGTGACATGCATGCCCCTTTGCAATTTGACTTTGTAGTTTGCAGTTCTTCCCATCAGGAGGTGAAGTTGTTTCTTCCCTTGTCAGGGAGCAATTTGGATTCTTGGGTCTCCAGGAGTAACTGAGTGCCAGTGTCACTATGTTGTCATCATCTCTTCATGTAACATCTTCCCTCAGAGTATTCCTGGCTTGCTAGTTTAAATTGTGACAATTTCATGAATTTGCATGATTTTATTTACTTCTTTTGGTCTTTACTACTCAGTTTGATTCCTTTTTGTGTATTCACATTTAAATTACATCAACTCTGTACTTTTGCTTTGTTGCTATTAAAGTAATCCTGGAATACTAATTTCAAACATAATTATGTTTTCAGTGAGGCTTATTTTGGGCAAATCACCCCCAAAGGTGCAGGAAGACTGATAGAAGGGCAGGCAGGTCACCACTCTGCAGATGAGTAAAGTGGGTAAGTGTACCTGGGGAGGGCAGGGGCCAGCAGGCACCCCAATGAGTTAGGGAGGAAAGCCAAAGCAACCTGTGGGGAAAGAGCATTCCAAGTAGAAGCTACAGCAGATGCAAAGGCACTAAGGTGGGACATGAGCAGAGTGGACAAGGGACAGCAAAAGGGCCAGTGTGTCTGGAGGTGAAGGAGTGAAAGAGCCATGGTTTGTGTAGTGCCTGGTTGGCCAAGGTAAGTTCTTGGTGAGATTTGAATTGTCTGGATTTGCAATTCCCAAACTGGGCACCAAAATGCCCAGAGCACTACAAGAAACTCACAATTTGCCTTGGAATATTTTTATAAGTTGAGGGAAATACAGCGATTCTTGACAATCTATTGATTACCAGGCAAACTACAAGCTCAAAGTAGTCCACATTTTCACCATTACTTCCCTTTAGGTGATGCCACAGCTTTGCAAAGCTGGGTTTCCAGTGATTACCATGATAAAAAGCAAGTCCCAAGCAAAGGGGCAGGAAGTGAGGGTGGTGGTGTCCAATCTGATTTCAAAGTTGAAGAAATAGTGACATGCCCAACAGGTGTACACAGCCCATTAGTAAATAACTGTGCTTATTTAAAAATAAAATGGATCCTATTCCTGCAGCTGTAATTAAAAAAAGGAAAAAAGTTTTTTAAAAGTAATAATAAAAATAAAATCAAGGCTGGGTGAGGTGGCTCACGCCTGTAATCCCAGCACTTTAGGAGGCTGAGGCTGGAGGATTGCTTGAGGCCAGGAATTTGAGATCATCCTGGGCAACATAGCAAGATCCATCTCTACAAACAATTTAAAAAATTAACCAGGTGTGGTGGCTAGTTCCTGTATTCCCAGCTACTTGGGAGGCTGAGGCAGGAGGATCACTTGAGCCCAGGAGGTCAAGGCTGCAGTGAGCTGTGATCACACCGCTGCACTCCAGCCTGGGTGACAGAACGAGACCCTGTCTCAAAAAAAAATGTATTTTTAAAAAAATTAAATAAAAATATTTTTTTTTCAATTTGTGTGCATTTTTTCAACCTGCTACTTAATTATTAGACCATAAATACTTATTAATTTTTTGGATCTAGCTATTTAATAAACAGAATCGTTTAGATCTTTTGTTTTCATTTTGTCCTGGGGTACTGCGAAAAAGGATTGAGACACTAAGGATGCCATGAACTGAGGAAGTTTGAGAACCTCTGGTCTAGACCCTTAATCAGAGCTCATTTTATTAATCCTAAATTCTCTTTTATGGATTTTGATTCATTTTCTTTTCAATAGCTTTAACTTTCCCTTGAGACTGGTCATTTAAAATTTTTCATTTGTTTGTACACTCATGTTTATAGCAGCACTATTCACAATAGCCAAAAAGGGGAAGCAACCCAAGTGTCCATCAACGGATGAATGGATAAACAAAATGTGGTGTATACATACAATGGACTATTTTCCAGCCTTCAAATGGAACAAAATTCTGACACACACTCCAACCTTAAATACCCTAAGTAAAATAAACTAGTCACAAAAGGACAAATACGGTATGATTTCACTGAAAGGAGTTGACCTAGAGTAGTCAAATTCATAGAGACAAAAAGTAGAATGGCGGTCGCCAGAGGCTGGGGGAAGGGAGCCTGGGGAGTTAGTATCTAGTGGGTACAGCGTTTCAGTTTGGGAAGACGAAGAGTTCTGGGGATGGGTGGTGGTGACGACTGCACAACAATGTGAATGTACTTAATGCCACTGAACTGTACACTAAAAAATGGTTAAAATGGGCCAGGCCTGGTGGCTCATACCTGTAATCCCAGCACTTTGGGCATCCAAGGAAAATCGCTTGAGGCCAGGAGTTTGAGACCAGGCTAGGCAACATAGCTAGACCCTGTATCTCAAAAAAGAGGTTAATATGATAAATTTTATGTTATATAAATTTTTTTGTTATGTTATATAAAATTGTATTGTTTTACCACAACAAAAAAGTTATTTTTGATATTCAGGGGCCCCTGTCACTTTTCGTAAGACATAAATTAAGATTCCCAACTACAGAGGGCGCCATTGACAGTTCCTAGTGGCATTTAGGGGTTGGGTGGGCAGGACCTGTAGCTGCCTGAAGCTCCAAGCTTCTGCCTTCTGTAGTCGCCTGCCTGTGCAACAGTCCTCAGCCTCCAGCCTCTCCCTCACCCTTCTGTGACTTTTGTTGAGGAGATTTTACTGATGCTGATCGAGGGGGAGCCAACTGGGCATATACGTGGCTACTCTTCTCTTTTCTTCCTTTCAGGAGAGACGAAAGTCACAAGAGGGGCTAACGTGGTATCTACATACAACAGAATATCCATTTGCCTTGGAAAGGGAGGAAATTCTGACAGATGCTGTAACAGGGATGAACCTTGCTTGAGACACTACACTAAGTGAAAGAAGCAAGACTAAAAGGACAAATAGTGTACGATTCCACTTACACAAGGTACCCAGAGTAGTTAAAGCCATAGGAGCAGAATTAGAATGGTGGCCGCTGGGGCTGGGGAAGAGGAGAATGAGGAGTTGTTGAATGGGGACAGAGTTTCAGTTTTGCAAGACAAAAAGGGTTCTGTGGATACATGGAGGTGATGGTTGCACGATAATGTGAATGTACTTAATACCACTGAATGGTACCCTTAAAATGGTTAAAACGGTAAAATTTATGTTATATATATTTTACCACAATAAAAAATCATTTTAAAAAGAAAAATAATTTTTAAAAAGATATGTGTGTGTGGTGTCAGGTCTTTGAGGACCTGAAGAGCTCAAGTCAGATTTGGCTGGCATTTCAGAGGAAAGCCAGGTTCCCAAAACTTAGGTATGTCACAGGGGCTGGCGAAAGGGACATTGCTGGGCAGAGGAAGCTGATGAGGAGGTGAGCCAGGCCTGTAGGGTCCAACAGAGTGGACCAGGGGAGGGGAGGGAAGCAGGTATTCAGAAAGCAGCGTCGGGGAGAGTGTCCCAGACAGTTCATAGGAAGAGAAATACAGCAGTCTGGTGGAAATCCACATTGTAGTGTCCCCCCAGAGGATCAGGGCCGCTGTCATTCAGAGAAAGAAGCTGGAAGCTGTTCCCATCACTACCTAAGAAGGCAAAGTGTATTTGATCACAGAGACATTCCTAGGGGTTCAAATTAAAGCCAAACACCATCTTATGCTCAGGGAAAAATAACATGCATCCATAAAACGAATGCATTTACTGTCACAGCTATCTGTGTCCGAAGCTTCTACTCTGACCAGCTCTTCAAGCTCTGAACTCCACCACAATCCACAATGCACGTACCAGACTTGTCCGAACTGGGATTTGGACCTTGAGCTCTGACTATAGAACCCAGACTGTTAACCACTGACTGCCCCATGCGTCTGCGTGCAGGGTAAGCTTGGTTTTCTAGAACCAGAGCTGCCACTTTCCAACATACTGGGGTGCTTCCTTCCACCAGCACACTTTCCTTGCAGATGGAAGAGAACTTGGTCGGAAGAGTGCCTGGTCCCCCAGCGGAAGAGAAGGTGGAAGGACGGAATAGGAGCTTCTGGAGACAAACCGGCTCCTTGCTCTCAGGCAGGGCCGGGACAGCCCCACTCCCTGAAGCCAGCAGGTCACCGGCAGCAGCCTCAGGACTTCTTTGGAACCAACACCTTCCAGCCTTGGTGGGGACAATGCTGGTGCTCCCTCCAGGATGGAGTCCATGCTGTCCTCCAGAAACTTTGAAAACTTGGGAACTCCCACACTGAAAAATTCAATGAATTTTCATGAATCAGAATTCAATGAGTCAGAATTCATGAATCAGAATTCAATCATTCACAATGCTCCGAGAACCTCCAAAGGTTTGCTTGCGCTGAATTCTTCTTTTGCAAAGAGAAAACTAGGATTAACATATAAACAAATTGATAGCATATGCAAAGGTAAGTGCAAATATTTATTTAAGAAAAAATTATGGAATTTCAAGGAATCAGTATAGTTTTAACCCAATTTTCTGAAATCCTACGTCTATTTTAAATGGGTTATGAGCTTCTAGAGCCAAAGTGGACTTTAGAATTCAGCCTTTTCATTTTGCAGATGTGAAAAAGTGAGTGGCAGAGAAGTCAAATGCCCCCGTGGGTGGGCTGTCTCTCAGTGGAAGAGCTTGGGCTTGACCTGAGGTCTCTTGAGTGGCTGTTGAATATGAGTAGACACTATTGGACTTGATGCCTTTGACCTTCAATGCTACAGACATCAGTTGACTGCTGGGTACATGTTCTTAAAGGCCTCCCTTGTAGGCTTTGGGGCCAAATCTTTCTCATACAACCTTTCTAATGCATCCCCGGCTTTTGCGGTCCTCACCGAGCAGGCTCCTTGCTATTGATGTGGCTCTGTGGTGCCAGTTCTATAAACAAACCACTATTTGTTGCTTTCTAAAAATAAGCCTTTTTAGCTCTGGACAGCATTCAGCCTTGCTCTTCCTGAGCTGAAAGGTTGGTTTCTTTGAGGCTGACCGATGATGGCTTATGTCTTCTCAGAATGGCTACAGCTCATCTGTTGGAAGCCAAAAGCCTTACCTTGATGGCTGAGGTGAGAGGGCATGCTCAGGGCTGGAGTTTGAGTGCAAAGTACACAAACCTACTTCAAAATAGGCTTGGATATTTGAGGAGGGCAATAGCCAGGATCTCAAGAAAGAAGGAAAACAGAGTTGTCACTTGGAGCTGGAAAGGAGCAAGGATTGCTTTAAAAGAAAACAAGAGGCAGGAAATAAGACCTGTAACTGACAATGTCCTGTAAGCGTGCCTCTCGCATATAGAATGAATGCAGCAGACACAGAAGCACTTTTTAAACTCATGCAAGAAAGGACAAGATTGCCCAACAGTGCCACCACATAAAAGGGAACACTTTCATTTTACCTCCACTTCAGTGTCCATCCCATAATTGCTATGTCTTTGCAGTATAAGAGGGCATCAAATCCTAGTCTGGATGGTCCATGTGAGTTTGTGTCCTCAGTTTCCCCATCTGAGAAATGGAGAAGCTGGTAGTACTTAGGCCGTCTTCGTGTGACCTGGGCAATTGCTCAGGGGCCAGTGCTCAAAGGAGCCCTTGCTTGGTTTAATGCTCTGCTGTTACTATCTTGGAATTCTTAATGATTTTTGAACAAGGGGTCCTGAATTTTCATTTTGCACCGGGCCGGTAAATGATGTAGTCGCTCTTGGTTGGTATCTCTCTTAACGGTTGTTATGAGTATTAATGTTCTGGGAACACTTTACTATCTGGCTCACCCTTCATCAGACTGAATTTAGTTTAATTCCAGCTCCTGTAACTGTGCTGAATAACCAAGTGGCTATGTTTTTTATTATTCAAATGCCATCACAGAAGAAAGAGTTTAGGGGAAAACTGCCTTGGTGGAAAAGATCATCCCTTTTCAGTTCCCAGATTGATTTTACAAGAGTTCCCCTGCTTTGCAGCATATACTCCCATCCCCATTTTCCTGGCCTATGAGTTGTCATAGAGCCTCAGGGTTTAGGTATTTGAATCTGCAATATTTAGAGAGAAGGAAATAGGGTAGGGGGTATTGGTTTCCATTTGGTTGGGAGCACAAAAGCACTTGGAAGTGTGGGGAGCACAGAGGAAGATAATGGAGTAACTTGGTTTTCTAGCAAAATACCAAAATTCTTAAAGAGATAAAATTAGGACTAAAATCTCCTTATTTAACAGCAAAGGGCCGTGGGGCAGAGCAGAGGGAAGCCAGGGAATTGTCCTTCATGCTCCTCTCTCTTAGGCCCACAAGCACCGGGTCATATTGGGCTGTCCATCCACCTCCTAAACATCCCTCCAATGTGGCCACTTCTTCCTTCTCACCGAGCCTGCTGCGCCAACACAAAGCCCGGCCATACACTCCTGACTGCACTCCAGTCTCCCTACATCCACTCCATTGTTGTCTGATTTTTTAAAACTGCTTTATTGAGAGATAATTAACATACCAGACAACTTACCCACTTAAAGCATACAATTCAATGGTTTGTGGTGTATTACATTATTAATTCTTTTAAGTGGTGGTAAACATAAAATTTGCCATTTAACCATTTTTAAATGTACAATTTACTGGTGATAATTACCTTCAAAATGTAGTGTAATCGTTGCCATTATTTCCCAAACTTTTGCAATACCCCAAACAGAAACTCGGTATCCATTAAGCAATAACTCTTCACCCCCCTCATCCCGACTCCTGGTAACTTCTACTCTCTGCCTCTATGAATTTGCCTAGTCTAGATATTTCATATAAGTGGAATCATACAATATTTGTCCTTTTGTGTCTGATTTATTTCGCTTGGCATAATGTTTTCCAGGTTCATCCATGTTTTAGCATGTATCAGAACTTCATTCCTTTTTCCAGCTAAATAATGTTCCATATTTTGTTTATCCACTTGTGCATGGATGGACACTTGGGTTTCTACTGCCTTTGGGCTATTGTGAATATTGGCATACACGTATCTGTTGGAGCCCCATTCTTTGGGGTATGAACTTCCAGGACCCCCTTCTGACTCCTCCAGTCCATTTGCACTCAGCAGCCAGAGTAACTTTTTGCCAGCATACCTCCAACCACATCAGTTTGCTACTCACGATTCTTTGCCAGCTGAAGATAAAGATGGAAATGCCCAGGAACGTCTCCAGGGCCCTGAACTTGGCCTGCCCAATTCTCCAAGTCTCCTTGCGCTGCGCTTTGCTCTGCTCCGGCCACCTCAGACTTGTCTCCATCCTTCTATGGAGACAGACTCCTTTTGGATTTCAACATGCTGGTCTCTTTTTCTAGAATGTTCACCCTCCCCAAACACCCAGCTTTTGCTGGCTCTTGCTTGGCCAATTCTCCCTGTCTTTCACATCCATCTTGCCTTAAAATTTTCGCTTAAGTCTCCCTTCCTCCTTCGGGCTCAGCTTCTCCATTACCCTCTTTTGCTCCGATGGCCCCTTGTCTTTCGTAACGCTCTGTTCGCTCTGCGAAGTTGAGCACTATTTTCCTCCAGCTGTAATATGACTTATATGGACTGAGCACTATCTTGGTTCAGGCCCTGTCCTGTGCACATCCCGGTATCAGGTTACCGAACCCTCACATGTCTCAGGACTTTGCCAGAATCATTCCCCATCATCTTTACAGGGAAGGAGACATGCGGATGCCGTCACCGTTAGTAGCAGTGCCCACTCTGGTATCTGGAAGCCAGCGCGGACCCACGGGGCGGTGCTGCCAGCCCCTAACGCTCAGAGAGCCTGACTCTCTGCCTGTGCTGGAACCCAGGGGCCCTCGCTCAGAACCTGGCACACGCTAGTACCCAGTTCATATCTAAGCTGGCTGAAAGAACGGATAGAATGGGAAGTACAGGACAGACCTGCATTTTGAGCAAACATCACTTACCGAGTGGCTCCTAAGTGCTGGGCATCCTTGCCTACCCTCCTAGCCTCAGTTTCCCCAACCTAGAGAGTGCACTCTAATACATGGCTTATTGAGAAGGTTGGGTTTTTATTTTAATGCAGATTTTTAAAATCTTTTTGTCTGGTCGACTGGGTCCCTCTTGACAAACACCTATGTTTTAGCATTTGCCACTCCATCCCCAGACTGGGAAGAAGGGGCTGGTAATCCAGCCCCCGCGGAGCACCAGTGGGACTCAGTGTCATCCACCTCTCCAGGATCTCAGCGGCCCACCTCTGAGAGGGTCCCGCGGGAGGCCAGCGCGATCACGTTTTCTTTTTCCAGGCCTCCGGGCCACACTCTGGGCAGTTCACAGCCCTGGAGCCCCGCCCTTGGGTCTCATTATCTACATTTCCGCGTCACGCCCGCAGCGAACTTGGCAGGCCCTCCCCGCGGTGTTCAGGAACACTTTGTGCCTAGCGCCCGCCTGCCGGGCCCTCCTCCCTCCCGCCGGCCCCGCCTGGCCCGGTCACGCCGTGCGGTCGGAAGGGTTTGGGTTTCTGGGGCCCAGGAACGTACACCAGGCGCTCAGCCACCGGGACCCCCAAGCACTTGACCCTCTAGTTGAGGGCACATAGGCCGATCCTCGCCCACCGGCTGGGCGTCCAAACGTGGGTCATAACCGCGCATAATCTAGAGGTTCAGAAAGATGCTATGGCCCAATTTAAAACAAAGCCCAATTATTAGCGCTTGGTGGCTACTTATGCAGGTCCAGTGTCAGATCCACTAGCGCTGCGGACGACCAAGGGAAATGTAGCGAAAAGCCACCTGACCCGTTTGAGACCTCCAGGTCGTTGCCGTCCTGGCTGCGTGAGCTTGGGCAAAGCGCCAGCGCTCAGTCTCCTCTTCTGTGAAATGGCGAGAACTGTGCATGCTTGGTGACTCTGCACGTGGCTCGCGGCGGGTGGCAGGGACGGCAGTGCTGCGATCCACGCCTCCAGGACCCCACCTTCCCGCGGTCCCGGCTCGGCCCCGCCCCGGGGGCGCCCCAGCCTCACGCTCGGCGCTGGATCCAAAGTGCGTCACGGGCACCGGGCGCGCTCCTCCCGCGGCCAGGGCGAAGCTGGCAACCGGCCAGGGCGGGCAGGGCCGGGGGTGTCGGGCCCTCTCCGGGGCTGGAACCCGGGCGCTGAAGGCGCTCAAGTTGCTGCCCCTGGCACGCTGTTGGAGGCGCCCTCCGTGGCGGGCAGTGCGCCAGGTACCGGCCTCGGCAGCCTCCGGGCGCGCGAAGGCTACGCTTTCCCTCCTGCCCCCCTCGCTTCCTCCTGCGCGGCGACAGCGGAGATTTCCTCTCGGGGAAACTACGCGGATCCTTCCCGGGGCTCCTCGCCCCGCCCCAGCTCTCCGCCCCCTCCCCTTTGCTGGGGAGCCTGGGCTGGCCCGAGCCGGGGAGTAGGCTCTGGCTGCCTGGGCCGGGAGGCGGCGGGGGGCCGCGGAGCCGCTGGCCACCGACTCGCCCCGCCATGTGACGCAGCCCTCTGCCCTGCGACCCCCAGCGCTCCCCGGGCCCGCGTCCGCGCCCTGCCGCGCGGCGCACCATGCTCCTGCCGGGACACGCGCGCCCGCAGCCCGCGCCCCAACCCGCGCAGCATCCCGGCCTCCGCAGGCAGGTAGAGCCGCCGGGGCAGCTCCTGCGCCTCTTCTACTGCACTGTCCTGGTCTGCTCCAAAGAGATCGCAGCGCTCACGGACTTCTCCGGTAAGAGCGCCCTCCCTGGCCGTGCGCCCCCGGCACCGCGGTGCGCCCAGGTGAGCCCTGGGCAGGGGACAGCCGCCCCTGCCGGCGCGGCCGGGTTGGATCAAAGTTGAGGCTTGCTCATAGCCACTTTTCTTGTCTTGTGTGAGCCGTTGGCATATAGGTACTGCGTGCCGGGTGGCGGCAGGGGAGCCCCCCACCCCCAGAAGGAAGGGTGTATAATATATTTAGAGTTTTTATGCTGTTGACCTCGTAGATTTCCCAGCATAAGGGACCCAGCCTGACCTACGCGCGTGCTCGCCGGAGGCTCCTAAAGCTGAGTCCTGTGCCGCGCCCAGTGCTGTTAAAATACACGTGTTGTGGTCTGTAGTCGGAGGAGTTGCACTTGGTTTGCCACCGCATAGTCTGGGTGCCCATGTAAGGAGACTAGCCAAGGGGACACCTGTCCTGAAGTCTGCCTCGGCAGGCAGGAAGGGAAGCCCTCAGGTACTGGAGGTCTGGTGAAAAGGCAGTAAGAGATGAGAAGCTTACAGAACAGAGGAGACTCAGGGGCGTGACTTTATTGCCAAAAGGTATTAATACCAGCGTCACCCCTCTTCAATCTCAGTTTCCTTCTCTCTCCCTTCTCCCTCTTTCTCTCTCACACACATACACACACTGACTCTCTCCTCTCCAGTATACGATGAGGTTTTTCTTTTTGGGAACTTGGACCCAGGCTCTTGCAGCGAATCTCAAGTAGTCTGAGGTTTCAGGTGTGCCGCTGCAAAGTGAAAAAAGTTTTTAGGTTGATAATGGGCTATAGGAGTGCGTGCTTGTATCAGTGCTACACTTGCTTAAGGTCACAAGCGTCCTTGCAACTGTAACAGCCCTGAGTCTCCCCCTGGCAAGGATGGAGGCTCTCATCCTTCCCCAGCCCAGCCCAGCCCAGGAAGCAGCTCTGAGCCTCCACTCCTCCGCCAGGGATCTTCTGCCAAGCCCAAGCTTTGCATAGTCCCTGTAGGGCCCTGCAGTGCAAGGTGTTTTGCAGTATAATTGTGGTAAACTGAGTCACTTCTCCGTCCTGTTTGTGCAGTAGACTAGTATTAAAACATGGCAAAGGTCAGGGGCAAACCAGTTGAATTGAGTTTCTAGTTTACTTAAAGAGAATGTCATTGTTAGTTGAGAGCCCTTAGGTCAGGGGTTCTTAGCTTTGAATATTTAATATCAAGGCAGTATTCCTGCCTAGCGAAGGAAACCAAGATATGCCTATTTGGCAAGCAAACCGTGGCCCTTAAAATCAAGCACCACAGGATCAGGACTATGCGGTAAATGTTCTGGGGAAATACATCAAGCTTTTCAAGTGCTATTGACTTTTTTTTTTTTTTTTTTTTTTAAATAGAACTTCATGGCTGCTAGAAAAGTCTGTATTTTCTGATTTAAGCTATGGAGAGCAGGTCTGAGTTCAGCCATAGTCTAGCTCTGAATTCTAAAGAAAGAATTAAAAGCTGACAAGCCCTTTTTTTGTGTGTGTGTGTGACATCATTGCAACTGAACAAATATTGCTTTAGGCAATTTGCGGTGTAACCATTAGATTGTTTTCACAGATTATAAGCACTCAAAAATTTTGTTTCTTTAGGGAAGCAGTTGCAATACTTGTAACATTCTATAGCTTACCACACAAATTTGGAATTGTCTGTGTGTAGCAATTGTTATATACAATGGACTTGAGCTATCAAACAGGCCAGCTATATCCTTAGTAAAATGAATGCTCTGATACAGGTTCTTCTAAATAATGTAATGATAAAAGCATTTCCTTCTGCTTTCCATGCAAACTTGAATTCCAGGGTTTAAAACTCTCGGAGGCAGCGGCAGGTGGTGATATTGCCACCCACAGCCAGTCCTCATACTCCCTCTGATCTGTGATGCTCTCCAGAGATCTGAAGACTAGGGAGAAAGTGTCAGGGAGCCTTTTGGGAAGAAGAAAAGAAATACAATGTCTTCCCAAACCACAGACACATTCAAGTTTAAACCTTAACTCTATACAGGGTGAAATCAGGGAAACATTAGGAAACTCTCAGGGAGAAAGAAAGATGAAGTCTTCCAAAGTTAGCTAATTTGACTTGAAACTTAACGAACCTTCAGGGCCCCCCAAGCATGTGATCTACAGCATGGAGGAAAATTCCTAAACTCCAAAGATGACAGTGTGAGTGTTCAGTTCAATGTTTTGGTTGAAGCAGTGGGTGCTAATCACGTAACTCCAAACCCCCTGGGGCCTCAAAGCTTGCTGCCCGCCTTCCTGGGGACAGTCGGTCCTGTTCCTTTTTATGAACTTGGAGGAGTGTATAGAAACCAAAGAAGAGCTGTATAAAGAGACAGTGGATCCTCCCCCGCGGAGCCTTACAACAATAGCCAGGCTAGAGAGCAGCATTTGACCATGCAGATACTTGCTTGTGTTTCTAAATAAGGGAAACACATCAAAAACTAGTAGAGGATGAAGGGAACTTGGGACTCCTCCTTTGCCCTGTGGAAAAGGAGGGAGGATGGTGTGTCCATGTGGAAGAAAGTACCAGAATGTCAGGGGTCGAAGCCATTGTCTGCGTAGTATAGGGCCTCCCAAGAGATTAGCAGTGCAGAGTTTTGAAAAGTTACTTAAGCCTTTGTCTTCTTTGCAACTCTTCCTTGAGCCTTTTGCTGAGGCTGTCAGCTGGCATAGTTTTCCTGGGTCATTGATTTTTTTGCCCCGGGGATTCCAGCATCAATTTTACTCTTAATAACCCCGAGACTGTATCGTGGCCTCCCCCTCCTCCCCCTCCACATTCACGACTTGTTCTAATCACCCCCAGTCCTGCTGGTAAACAGGCTCCCCAATCGCCTGCTTCTGTCTCATCTCTGAAGACATTGAGATGCTGCCAGCAGCCACTGGAAGGCTATCATCACTGCATTAAAAATGTATCCCAGCAAAGGCAAGAGCATTTTATGCAAAATTAGTGCCTCTGATCCTTAATCTTGTACTCAAATGTGCTTGGCTTTAATCCATTTTCCTCTTTGGGATGGAGTTCTGTTCTTTTGACTGCATTCTCAAGTTGAGAATTTGGGCTGAGATGTCCAAATCGATCATTGATTTAAAAAACAAAACAAAACAAAACAAACCAAACCCCCAGAGTATAATGTCACGACTATGGTCTTTGTTCAGAGAGCAAGACAAGGAGCTGGAGCTTGAAGTTGAGAGGAGGGAGGGAGGGGTGCCCTCTTAAGTTCCAGTCGTGAAAAGCAAGGGATCCTTTACATGTTGCCTTGCCATGAAGAGTGACATTTCAGTGTGTCTCTCAGACTTAGTGTGCACTGGTCCCACAGTACTTGATTTTTTTCGTGCTTTTACTCTGTGTAGTTTCTGTGCTGAGGACAAGCTGGGCCCTCTTTTCCCTTTCTACTTCTTTCCTTTCTCTCCTTTTCTTCTTCTTCCTTTTCTTTTTTCTCAAAGAAAGTCAAGAGATTGATGGACTTATGGGTAGGGGTGTGAAGGAGGAAGGGAAGGAAAGGGTGGAAAATTGTTCTAGTTCCCCCTGGAATTCCTGGAGAACTCTTGCCTTTGGACAAAGTCATCATGTTTGTATGTTTCCACACTCGGTTTTGCCCTAAGGCACATAGTGGTGAGTGTGGGAAGCAGGTAGGGCAGCCTTTAAAGTCTTCCTTGTACCCAAATGTCTCCAGACCTCAAAGAAAGGTCACTATATGCAGAAAGTTTGTTTTGTTTTGTTTTTGTTTTTGTTTTTGTTTTTTTTTTGAGATGAGATCTTACTAAGCTTGTCAGCCTGAAGTGCAGTGGCCATTCCCAGGTGCGATTATAGCTCGCTGCAGCCTCAAACTCCTGGCCTCAAGTGTTCCTCCTGCCTCAGCCTCCTGAGTAGCTGGGACTGCAGGTGCTCACCACCGCCGTGTTTGACAATACAGATACTTGCTTGTTTTTCTAAATAAGGGCCTGGGCCAATGTTCTCATCCCTGCTGTCGGTTGCCCAAGTGTGCAATGAGTGGTACTTGGTACCAGACTGTATTAGTTTGCTAGAACTGCCACAATAAAGTACCACAGAAGGGTGGCTTTAAACAATAGAAATTTATTTTATTGCAGTTCTAGGGGCCAGAAGTCCAAGATCAAGGTGTTGGCAGGGTTGGCAAGCCTCTCTCCTTGGCTTGTGGATGGCCGTCTCCACCCCCGCCCCATGTAGAAATATGGTAATTCAATTGATCTTGGAGGCCTGGGGGTGGGAACTCAGTCCTGGTGGATACAGTTGTCCATTTTTGGAGATGCTGAACCTTGCGATTCTGCCTTCAGATAAGCACTGGGTCTCAGCCTCGCGCCACAATAGAATCACTTGGGGGTGAGTAAAAACGTGTGGACGTTCAGGCTGCACCCCAGGACTTCCGATTTAATTGGCCCTGGGCGACCCAGACGCTGACTACTTTTTAAAGCTCCCCAGGTGATTCCAATGCGCAGCCCGAGTTGCCAACCACTGCTCTGGTGTTCAGAGGGGAGGGCGACCTCCTGCCCATGCGTCAGTTCATCCAGGGGCACAGAAGCGTGGCTGGGTGTCCCCCTCACCCACTACCCAGGGCTCATCACTAGGGAGACCAGGACTAGATTTTCCTAGCCTGTCACTACGTCCCAACACATACACACGCGCATGCACACACGCAAACACACACGTACACACGTACACATGCACACACTTCCCTCGGCATTGTATCATGCCTCAGTCACATCATCTTTTTATTCAGGAGTTATCTTCACTTTAAAAAAATTTTATGGAGTAAAGGCGAGCTTATAAGCAAAGAAAAACAAACCGAATGTCTGAGCTGAATGTTCATCTGCCACAGAAGAAGGGAGATGAAGAGCAAGCGTCTGAATCCGCTCGTCTGTTTCCATGGAAAGTCGCTGCATCTGAAAAATGTCCCGGCAGCTCTTTCTGCAGCAGAGGGGAGTCCCGGCTGGCAAGTGGTCCCGTTATTGATGGCTTTGGTCTCCCAGGTGCTTTATTGGAAAGGCAGCGTAGCAGCAGTTTCAGGGAAGGAACAGAAAGGAAGGAGTAAAAATTAATTGGGCTCAGTGTTGTCTGATTTCATCCTCATAGCAACCCTATGAGGTGAGGATTAGTCTCCTGTGCAGGCTCAGCCTCAGAGAGGGTAAATAACTTGCCCAAGACCACCCAGCTGTGGAGCAGGGGCAGAGGTGGAGCCAGGCTGGGGGACTCAGCCTGCGGGGTATTGAGTGGGGAGCAAGGAGTTCATGGAGTGACCACTGCTGTTTCAGGTGTCCTCGGAGTAGACTGACCTTTCCCACCCTTTCATCAGCATCTTCTCATCACAGTCATTCCAAAGTGGGTGCCCTCCAAAGTGATCCAGTGGGAGAAGAGAAAAATTTAGAGCTTCTGTTTGTCTATTTGCTTTTCCGTCTTAAAAAAAAAAGTTCAGTTTTGATTATAATTAACATATAAATTGACAGTGAACAGTATATCATTTATCAATTTTTGTTTTTTTTTTTAAGAGAGAGGGTCTCACTTTGTCACCCAGGCTGGAGTGTAGTGGTGTGATCATAGCTCACTGTAACCTCGAACTCGTGTAACCTCAAGTGATCCTCCTGCCTCAGCCTCCCAAAGTGCTAGAATTACAGGTCTGAGCCACCACACCTGGCCCAGAACAGTATATAATTTATAAATAAATGTACATCTTTTGGTGATGTGTTCTCAAAATGTTTTTGCTGATGGGGAGGTCACTGGCCTTCACAGCCATCCTGTCGGCTTAGTACTTTAAAAATTCTTAAAAAGGCACTGCTTTGAGGATGATGTACACTGAAAGACCAACTGCTTCCCTGCTACCCACCCCTGCCGCCTGCCTTGCCTACTCCTCTCCCCAAATCCATAACTGCTAGTAAGATTTAGAGGCAGGATTTGAACCCAGTACCTGTCTGGTTTCAAAAATCCATACTCTTTGCATTCAAGCTGAGCAGTGGACCAAGAAAGTAGGGGTGTGGGTGCTCTG
Source organism: Eulemur rufifrons (assembly GCF_041146395.1). Lineage (NCBI taxonomy): Eukaryota > Metazoa > Chordata > Mammalia > Primates > Lemuridae > Eulemur > Eulemur rufifrons. The sequence goes on along the minus strand of NC_090989.1, from coordinate 12,233,226 downwards.
AAGTTTTATTGTATTCTGTCACTATTTTAATGAGGCTGGTATGTTTGTATCTTTCTTTAAGGAAATAGCTTCTCATAATATTAATAACACAAATCCTAGCGTTACCATGATTTTAGCACTGGAAGGAGAATCTCAGATTGCAAGGATGGCTGACCAAGTGAGTTGGGTCTGGTCTGGTCTGAGTTTTCCCTTGCCCCTTAGGGGTACCTCATTCTGCCACGTTTTAGTTGTCCTCCGCATGTGCACAATCTCTAGTTAAAACTCTGCCCAGCAGAGGCAGTAACTTCTTTACTTAGTGTTCCTAAGCACGAGTAGGAGAAGTTGGTTAAGTTAAAAATTAGTTTATCAAGAACATAAAGCTCTCTGTGCCAGACACTATTCTAGGAACTTCCTGTTAACCTATTTAACCCTCACAATGGTAACTAAGAAGGAGATACTATTACAAAAATTTGAAGAGGAAGGTTTTCAGCTGCTTCAAGATGAAGCTGAATATCTCCTTCCCAGCCACTGGCTGCCAGAAACTCACTGAAGTGGATGGTGAACACAAACGTTGTCCATGCGAAGTGTATGGCCACAGAAGTTGCTTCGGACACTCTGGGTGAAGAACAGAAGGGTTGTGTGGTCCCGATCAGTGGTGGAACAACAAGCAAGGTTTCCCCATGCAGCAGGGTGTCTTGACCCATGGCCGTGTCCACCTGCTACTGAGCAAGGGGCATTCCTGTTATAGACTGAAGAGAACTAGAGAGCGAAAGCCCAAATCCGTTCAGAGTTGCATTGTGGGTGCCAGTCTGAGCATACTCAACTTGGTTACCATGAAAAAGGAGAGAAGGGTATTCCTGGACTGACCGACAGAAAAGTGCCTCGTTGCCTGGAGCCCAAAAGACCTAGCAGAATCTGCAAACTTTTTAATCTCTCTAAAGAAGATGTTTGCCAATATGTTGTGAGAAAGCCCTTAAACAAAGAAGGTGAGAAACCTAGGACCAAAGCACCCGCGATGCAGCATCTCGTTACTCCACGTGTGCTGCAACACAAATGCTGGCACCTTGCTCTGAAGAAACAGCGTGCTGAGAAAAATAAGGAAGAGGTTGCAGAATATACTAAACTTTCAGCTAAGAGAATGAAGGAGCCAAAGAAAAACACCAGGAACAGATTGCCAAGAGAGGTAGGCCGTCTTCTCTGAGAGCGTCTACTTCTGAGTGCAATCAAAAATAAGAGTTTTTGAGTAGCAAATAAATAAAATCCGACCCCTCCTCAAAAAAAGTTGAAGAAACTGAGGCAAAGAGAAGTTAACTTTGGGGGACTTGAATCCAGGCAGCTTTTCTAATACTAAGGCTAAAATTAAAAAAGTAAATAAATAAATTATAAGTAGTTTAAAACAATCTCACTTCTGTCTTTTTTTTTTTTTTTTATAAAGTCTCACTCTGTTGCCTGAGCTAAAGTGCAGTGGTGTTATCATAGCTCACAGCAACCTCAAACTCCTGGGCTCAAGCAATTCTCCTACCTCAGCCTCCCCACTAGCTAGGACTACAGGTACACACCACCACGCCTGGCTAATTTTTTTATTTTTTGTAGAGACAGGGTCTGGCTCTTGCTGAGGCTGGTCTGTCATATTTTTTTTTATCTTAACATATCAGAGCCAAATCTTTCCCAGAACTTACAGGTGTTGTCCATTCCATGTCCTGTCTAAAGATAGTACCATCCAATCCCTAAGAACTGAGTATAGACTTAGATCTATAATCTATTTCTGGGAATATGGTGAAACTGGTGTTCTGAAATTATTCCCCTGACAAAACACTTAGAAATGCTGAATAAAATATAATAGACAACCTTTAAGTGCGTAGGCAAATGATTAAATATAAGAACTATCTAGGGAACAAAGATGAAGAGAGAGCAGAGAACCAGAGAAGTTAGCTGGCACTGACCCTATGGCTACATGAGTCTGTTCTATGGTCTTGACAACCAGAATTTAACAGGTACACGTGGGCAGGAGATAAGGCATTAGACCAATGTAAAGTGGGGAGTTGGAATAAAGATCTCTGTATAAAGCCAGAATCTTGAAGGGCTAAACCTTCAGAAAAAGGTGGATGAAACAAATCAGCCTTCTTGCAAGGAAAGATGACAAGATAACTTGTCTCAGTCTGGGCTCAGGATTGGAGAAAAAAATAATTTCCCTTGAGAATGTGTAACCAGAGGCCTGCCTTTTTGAGAGTCTAGGTTTTGAATTCTTGTTACCTTTTACTGGGTAACTCAAGCTGAGAAACTAATAAAGTTGCCCCATGGTACCTGGCAAAAATAGATGCACAGATACTGCCTGCATGGAAACATTATCAACACAGGCCCCTCAGGATTCCTGTAGATGAAATTCTGCTGATTATAAACACACAGTCCAAAATTATATTATATGAGTAGTAGTCAGCAGCAACAATAGAGTTCTTAAGAAATAAAAGAGGGAATCTAAAACATAAAAAGAAATAAGAGAGGGAACATAAGGAACAAAAAGGCTATCAAGAAAGAGTATCCATATTTGTAAAAGAACCAAATAAATCTACTAACATGAAAAATATATTCATCAAAATTAAAAGCTTGATGGATAGGTTAAAGAGCAGATTAGACATAGCTGAAGAGAGAAACAGTGAGCTGGAAAATAAAGCTGGAGAAATTCTCCAGAATGAAGCAGAAGAGAACAAGACATGGAAAACGTGGAAGAAAATTTATAAGACCTGGAGGATGGAATGAAGACTGAACATACATCAGTCAGCATTCTAGAAAGAAAGGATAGGGGAAATGAGGAAAAGGTAACACTCGAACTAATAGTATCCTAAAATTAATTTTTAAGAATTGATGAAAGATGCAGATTCAAGCATCCCAAGGAAGATAAATAAAATAAATTTATACCTAGATGTATCATACTGAAACTATAAAATACTAAAGACAAAGTGACAGTCCTAAAAGTAGTCAGAGAGAAAAAAATATTATCTATAAAGTCTTTGCAACAACAACAGTGGGAGCCAGAAGATAGTAAAATAATATTTTCCAGATTCTGAGAAACAAACAACAAACAGACAAGCAAACAAACAAAAAACAACTGTCATCCCAGGACTATATACCCAACTAAACTATTTTCAAGCGTAAGTGTGAAATAAAGACAAATTTACCACTAATAAATCTTTACTGAAAGAACTACTAAAGGATGTACTTCATGAAGAAGGATACCGAGTCTAGAATAAATCATAGGATAGAAAGAAAAAAATTATGGGCAAAAGAGTGGTACAACTTGTAATACACTTTACCCACATGCCTTGCTCTGTCGTCCTACTTAGGGAGTGTCATCTCCTTGCATTGAGAGGGATGTTCTCTAAGATATTTTGCTCTTTTGGTGGTTAAAGTCATGTGATGCTTTCTGGACCCACTTGAGCTCTTACACTGACTTGTGACTTCTAACCTGAGATATTCAAGGCCCTCCTGAAGTAGGCCTCAGTTCTATGGTGATTACACACTGGTAGCAGTGGGGAAGAATGGAAAACATTCTTGATTCTAGGTACCAAATGCTATGCCAGGTATGGTATAGGGCTCTTCCAAAGAATCACTGTTGACCTGGGGAAGCTTGCTTCCTAGTGGGTTCACAGACACACAAATAACAAAGGAGTATGAGGAACAAATGATAGATTTGGCAGGTCACATTCTCCAAAACTAGTAACCAAACCACAGAGCCAGGAACTGAGGGTTTATTCATATGTCCACAGGCTTTCCTGACAACTCTCCCCATGTGTAGGTTTTACATTTCCACATGTGAATTTCTAACCCTTATGTTCTCTCTGCACAGGTTATGACACCTGTATCACTTGCTCACTCAAGCCCCTGAAATTGAATTTCTCCTGTGTTAACAAGTTAGAGAATGAAGCGATGCTTGGGGTTGGTTTCGACCTGTGAGGCAAATTTTCCACACACAGAAAACCGGGAACATTAAAATTCAAAACTCAGCCCACTGAGACTGAAACGTGTGTTTGCGAACAGTCTGATTTCATGTCTGCCTCAGATGTCCTGTGAATACAAATCGCCTCATTTGGGATTGGAGGAACAGGGAGGACGAAACCTAAGAATGATCTCCAAAGCAAATCTTTAATTCGGATGAGTATAATAGAGTGTAATCCCATTTCAAGTCTGTCAGCATTCCTTTGATGATTACAAATGAGTCCCTTTTCCCCAGCAACGTGGGGGAATAACTGGATAAAATAACCCTTTTTGTCTGCGAGGGCCCATGCGATGCATACTCGTGACAGCTTTCAGAGTCGTGTTTCAGTCTGAGAAGAGCACACTGTGCTACCAAGTCATCTCCTTTCTTTCTCTTGACTTGGAAGATTTTTCACTCTTTTCATGTTCCGTGGCTTCCCAAATTCTCAGGCTTAGAAATCATAAATCATCGTACTGTAACGAGGAACAAGAGAGACCCAGGTTGCCGGGTCCCTTTCCCTCGCTGCCTGTGTGACAGGAGACAGGTGGAAATGAGAATGTATGATCTTATCTTGAAGGCCAATTTGTACAGCTTTTGAGGGATATTGTTTAAGGAATGCATGCAATTTTATGGTCCTTTTTTTCATTAAAAAAAATGCACACTGAACCCAAGTTCAGGCTGACATGCTTCTTTTTGTCAAGTTGGTTGTAAAATTAAGGGACATCATTTTTAAATACCTCCCTCTATTCTCTGAGGCCTGAATGACTAAACACTCCTTCCAAAGCTAACAATGCGGAAGGCTGTGTGGCCAGGTCAGACTGTACACAAAGACTCAGCCCCGTCCACAGCCTCAGAATGCAAAGAGGCTTCAAAGACCTGGGAGCTGCATGTCCTGAGTGTGGAATTGTCACAGCAGGAGATCCACACTGAGCACATCTTGTGGTCTTGCCTGTTCTGCTTTTTTAAACCCTGAGGTTCAAGTGCAAAAGTCCCTATTATCTGATTTCCGTTTTGTTTTTTTTTTAATTAAGTACTCCAGGATTATTTTAAAATAGTGTGATGGCTTCTGAAAGCCATACATCAGCACTTTGAGGCAAAAGCGCTGTCTTGGACTTCTTTGTTTCTCTGTAGCTATTCAAGATAGGTTATTTGGTTATGTCAACATGGACCAAAAATGCCACATGGTCTTTACGGTTGCTGGGTATCTTTACCCAGCGAAAATTTAGCTTTTCCAAATGTTCAGTTGAAACCAGTTATTCTCGGTCCAGGGCAATCTTATCCCTCAGGAATATTTGCCAATGTCTGGGGGCCCTTTTAATTGTCACCACTGTGGGAGTGCTGCTGGCATCTGGTGGGTGGAAGCCCAGATGCTGCTAAACATCTTACAATGCACAGGACAGCCCTCCCGCCACACAGAACCTCCCATCCTCGTGCTAAGGTTCAGGAACCCTGGGCTAGACTTGTCCTTGTTTTATTTTTGGCACTTTTTGGAACCCGAAGAAAGTGAAAGCATTTTTTAAAACCCAGAGTTGAGTCTGGAGTCCCCGGACAGCTCTAAGGCCCTGGTCCTCAAGTCCGGCTTGCCCGCCACAGCCCACAAAGGAAACGAAAAGCCGCCCACTGCGCTGCTTCTCCACACTCTCTAGCTCGGTGGGCTTTTTTCCCTCCTCTTCCTTTTCTCTAAGGAACTTGCCTGTGACTTTGGCCCTTTTGCTCTTCTCATCTCAGGCTACACCATTTGCCATCGTTAATGTCAAACTGAAACATCACTCCGGAGAGGTGTTCAGACTTGAAGTCGCTTGCTCGCTGGTGGTGCAAGGATGCATTTGCAACACATCTCAATTATTTCGAAATCCCAATTAAACAATTGCCAATTGCTTGGGGGGTGGGTAATTGGATTTGAACTTTAAAAAGGGAGAGAGTGAAAGTCACGAAGACTGTGCAGGGATGTGCTTTCCCTTGGTGTCTCCCACGCCCTCTCCTCCCTCCTGTGACTCTGTCTACCGCCCGCTGGGCCCCACCTGCCTCCGTGCGCCCTCGCGCAGACGGCTGGAGCCTTGCGTGTGCAGCAGCGCGCCCAGCTCTCTGTGCTGTCATGCACACCCTGGGACACGAGTGGGCGTGCGGCTGAGCGCTGCTGTGGGGCCCACACTGAGCAGAGGGAGAACCGCATCAGTGGACTCCTCTGACATGGTGACTGCCACCCCTGCCCGGAGGCCACGAGGCCGCAGGAGGGTCCGCACTTTCAGAACTCGCCCTCCCCTCAGTCACCCCTCTTTCAGACAAGTCGCAACTCTACTTAAAATATTTCTCTCCTTCTGCCAAACAGAGAGAAAATGTAGTATTGTTTCCAGGAGAGCAAGCAGGGGCACCAGTGGGAATGGGTGTGCAGTATTTGTACAGTTTTGTGACTCAGTCCATCTGAATTTCCAAGCATTTTAAGAGCTTTGTCCAAAAAAAAAAAAGGTCTATTGTGTGGCTCTTGGCACTGAAGAAAATAGCAGGCCTGTCAGAACTCTGTTTCAGATTTAATTTTCAAGTGGGTGATGTAAGAATGCCGTCCAGCGGGAGGGTTCTGCTCGTTTTCTCCTTCCTGCTCACTTGGGTGCTGTAGGACTTCGGTTTTCAGGATCAGCTCGCGTTAAGAAACCGAAGCATCTTATTCCTGGATGCCCTTTTAGTTAAAAGGCATCGTGTTCTTAAGCCAAGATTAGTATGTCTTTTAAATGAATACGGCTTCCTGCAATACAAGTAAAAACATTTCTGACTATGTATGTGTTATATATATAATATAATGGAATACACTATATACTTATTTTTGCAGAGCATCTTCTTGCAAGACCTTACTACCCTTTTTTTCAATACAGTTTTGAAAATGCCTAAGAGACATCATTGATCTTCCCAAATGCCTCATACACTCAGTATTTGCTGCTGGGTACAGATGGTATAAAAAAATAAGCAGGAAAAACTTGTTTTTGAAGATGCTTTTGCCTAGTTGTTTTCTTTCCTGGACATTGAAACAGTGAACAGTGATTTTTCTCATCACATGTATATTTTATGTAGAGTACACATTTTGTCCTGTTTCTGCCATCTCTGGTTAATAGAGATTATGTACTATATTAAAAAAAAAAAAAAAAAAAGAACTGAAACATCATATTTAACCCCTGGATCCCTCTGAACCATGAATAGATGATAAGTTTCTAGGCTGGGAAGTTTTTCCACAGTGTGGCCAACTGTCAGTCTATGTTGTGGAGGTGACTTTCTACTCAAGCCACTCATTTGGGTCCTGTGGCCAGTGTCATCCATCCTCAGCAAAACAACCTCTGTTTTCTTCTTCCTGGTTTCCAGAAAGTTCCTCGAGAACCCTGGGGAGTCACTGAATGTAAGGAGCTTTTTTCATAACGGAAAACCTAACATGGAGACCCCATGCACACACCAGGCTGGGTCCAAGGTAAAACCAGACTGTGGACAACAGAACACACACAAAACCCCCCTGACTCTCCACTGCACCAGTCTGGTGCACTAAGGGAGATCTGACCACAAGGAATGTCTCAGGTCCTTGCTCCCGTGTGTGACACCAGCCAGGGGCCTTCATCTTCGCAAGGCCGTCAGATGGGGACTTGCAAACCAGCCCTAAACTACAGCCTTCTGTGGGACCTTCAGGAACCTTCTGGAATGCGACTCATTTCTGCCAAAGGGTCTTAGATGAAAGTCTACTCTGCCATTTATCTTCATTACCTACATATTCTCTTTCCGTGGGAAGGCAAATTATTAGGTAGAGTTTATGCAGTCTGATACACTAATTGAGAGCTTTAAAGAATGTCAAATGTTTGTGATTCGGTCTCACAGGCTGGATTAAAATTGCAGTGTTGAATGTTGTAAATTAGCGTAATTACCATTGTTATTATTGAAGCAAGCTGTGAGAAATGAACATTATCTGACAATATCTGCATTTCACTGTAGGGAACAGGGAATTTGCTGGAATTACAGAAGCCTGAGAACCAAAGAGGAATTCTCACTGCAGGGTATTTGGGGCCCAGAGTTGATTCCATTGCATACTAAATCCTTCCTCAATTTAATTTTAATAAAATCATTACCAGGGAAATAAGTCACAAAAGGACAATATGCAGGCTTTAGAACAGAGCTGTCCAATAAAAATATAATGTAATCCACATATGTAATATTAAACATTCAAGTAGCCACATTAGAAGAAGGAAAAGAAAGGTGAAACGAATTTTCATAGTCAATTTTATTTCACTCAGTATATCCAAAATATTATCATTTCAACATTAATCAATATTAAACAATGATTAATGAGATAGTTTACATTCTTTTTTGCTTATGGAGACTTGGAAGTCTAGTGTGTGTGTATTTTACATTTGCAGCACATCTCAGTTCAGACTGGCCACGTGTCCATTGCTCAGTAGCCACATGTGGCCTGTGGCCACCATTCTGGGCAGTGCAGCTTTGGGTGAGTCTAGGGCAGGGCAGAGGTTGGAGTCTGGGATCAGGGTGGAGCCTGAGCCTTGTTCAGCACTGCCGGGTGAGGGCACCGGGCTTCCCACGGAACGTGGGCCAAATGTGCCTCACGAAGGAGCCAGTGGTGGTGCCTCAGTTACTCTTGGGAGCTTGGCCTCCCTCTTGCTGGGAGAAGATTGGTGTCTTCCTGCCTCCTCCAGCGCCTTTTGCAAGAACCTACCCAGACTGCAGTCCTTGTGAAGGGACCAGGGGTGCAGGGAATCACCCCATGGGACCTGTCAGTAATAACAGAAATCGGTCGGCCCTGCTTGTCCAAATCCCTTTCTGCCACCGGACGTCACAGGATTTCAGGCAGTCATCCTGTGTAAACCCTGCATTGGGGTCCAGTTAGGAACTGTGTGTCCTCCTCCTAGAATGCTCTTTAGCCTCGGAGGCAGTTCTTGGTCAGCCTCATTCTACACCCAAGAAAACCCAGGCTTGGCACAGGCAAGGATTTGACCCAATGTCTCCCAGCATATCAATGGCAGGACCAAGACTGGACCCACAACTGTGCTGCTATTTCGAGTCACCAGGCTGCCCCCAGGATCAGGTCTCCAAACAAGCAGATGTGGGGTTGCTCAAAGAGTCCCAGCCTAGAACTGACCATACCAAGGGCTGAACTGCCTGTTCATTATTCTTCTGGGTTCACACTAGCACCACCTTGGGGTGTGTTTCACATACACTGACGTCTGGAGCTCCACCCCCAGCTAATTGAATCTGAATCTCTGGGTTGGGGCCTAGGCATGGATATTTTTTAAAAGCTCCCAAGGTGATTCTAATATACAGCCAAAGTTGAGATCTGCTAGAAAACATGGCATATTTTCCATCTATTTATTAAATACTAAATATTAATTATTATTTTCCCAGACACCAAAAAGTGACAAGAATAGTATAAAGATATCCTTTGTGATCTTTGCCCAGATTCCCCAATGTTGCCATTTTACCACATTTGCTCTATTCTTTTTGAAGTGGCAGATGAGATATCCTTTACTCCTAAATATTCCTGTGTGTTCCTTAAGAACAAGGACATTCTCCCACATGACCACGATGATGAACAAAATCAGGAAATTAACACTGCTACAACACTGTTTTCTAATCTATAGCCCTCAGTCAGGTTTTACTAGTTGTCCCCATAATTTACATTAGAGAAAAAGAAGATCCCAGCTAGGTGTGATGGTTCATGCCTGTAATCTCAGCACTTTAGGAGGCTGAGATGGGAGGATTGCTGGAAGCCAGGAGTTTGAGACCAGCCTGGACAGCACAGTGAGACCCCATCTATTAAAAAAAATTTTTTTTAATTAGTCATGGTGACTCACACCTGTAGTCCCAGCTACTCAGGAGGCTGAGGCAGGAGGATCGCATGCACCCAGGAGTTTGAGTCTGCAGTAAGCTATGATTTTGCCACTGCACTCCTGCTTGGGTGACAGAGCAAGACCTTGTCTCTAAAAAAGAAGAAGAAGAAAAAAGAAAATCCCAGATCATGCATTATTTTTCAGTTATCATGTCTTTTTAGGCTCATTTTAACTTGGAACGGTTCCTGAGTCTTTATCTTTCCTGTTATTTTCATTCTCGAAGAATGCAAGACAGTTATTTTAGAGAATGCCCCTTCGTTTGGGATTTGTCTGATGTTTCTTCATGGTCATGTTCTTATGCATTTGGGACAGGACTATCACAGCTGTGGTGTTGTGTTCTTGGTGCATCACATCAGGAGGAACCTGAGGTTGGTTCACTTCATTACAGTGAGGTGATCGTTGCTTGTTTGGCGAAGGTGGGCATGGCCCTCTTTTGCATAGCAGAAGCCATCATCAGCCATGCTTGCTCAGATTAAGTGATCACCTTGCTTAGTTATTTATCCCGCAAGGCTGTCAGGGTCTTGAACTCGGGATAAGCAAGTGTTAAAGCAGAAGAGGAGAAAGGAGGGAAGGTTCTGGAAGCTGGAGTTTTGGCAAGGGGGGCTGGTCCAGGGATAGCACCTCCAACATTGCTCCTGGTGTTAGGAGGAAGCAGCAGGAGAGTGCTCAGCCCGGAAAGGGCTTCCGCTTAGGAAGGGGGGCGTGGAAGAGTCAGACTTTGCTCACCTGTGGCTTTGTTGTGGGCCACACTGCTGCCAGTGGGTCTTTCATCGCTGCATTTTTTAAAAATTTCCTTTTCAGTCCTCCATCTGAAACAGAGCAAACTCCCGTTTTCTAAGCTTTGGCCCGCCTTGCAGCTCTAGCTGTCTGTTCGTCAGGGATTGACGTCTTCCAAGTTAGCCCCAGGAATAACTTCTGTTCAGGTGATGCCCAACCTGTAACTCCATTCGTTTATTGTCTGTTGCCATCTCCAGATCAGGGCCGGTGCTTGCCGTTTCAGAGAGCACCAGAACGTGTCGGCTTGAGCGCATCCCCTGTGCTGGTGCCAAAGACCTCTCTACGCCACAACTTAACCCTGTTATTTGTTGTCATAGATGGTCAATACTTGGTTTGCCTTCAGTATGTCTGTGTTGGCTGAGGCTGAGAAGAGCTGGTGTTTATTCTGTCCACCTGGGGCTCAGGCCTCTGGCCAGCCCCAAACAGAAGTGGGAGGACAGAGCCGGGAGCTGTTCTCCCTGTCTGCCTTGGCCAGTGTCTCTGCCTGTGGCTGTCTTTGGCTCCTTGTCAGTGTCATTCCCTTTTTTTTGTTCCCTCTCCTAACTTCATGTGTTTACCTTCACCTGGGCTGCTGGAGGAACATCACGTTGCTGTGGAGACTGTGGCCACAACAAATTAGGTTCCTCAAACTCAGGCTGTCCCTTGCTGGTCTCTTCCTCATACCTTTGAAGAAAACGACAGCTAACGCAGGTAACAATAACAAAGACGGACATTTGTACAGAGCTGACGCCGGGCAGAGCAGTTGATAGGGCTTATATGCGTCCCCCCCAAAAAAGGGTATGTTGGGGTCCCAACTCCAGTGCCTCAGAATGTGACCTCACTGGAACTAGGGTCTTCACAAAGGTAACCAAGTTAGAAAGAGGCCGTTAGAGTGGGCCTTACCCAGCATGACTAGTGTCCTCATCGAAAGGGGAACTTTGGACACAGACACACACAGGGAGAAGGTGCCATGAGGACTGGACTTAGCTTCCACGAGCCGAGGGACTATGAGAATCTGGGAGGGAGGCCTGGAAAAGATCCTTCCCTGGTGACTTCAGAGGGAGTGTGGCCCCCTGGATACTTTCCTCTCAGACTTCTGGCCTCCAGAAGTGAGAAACAATACATTTCTGTCGTTCTAAGCCACCCGGTTTGTGGCACCTTGTTACGGCACCCTAGGAAATGAATACAGCCGAGTTCTGAGCACCTGCCATGTAATTGCTCATTTAATCTTCCCCACAACCCCTGAGCTGGGCACTGTTGTTATTGTTTTCATTTTATAGGTGATCATAGGAAGGTTGAACAGTTTGCTCGAGGTCACCTGAGCTAAGAAAAGCCCACTCTAGGCAACCCCCTAACACCTGCCTCTGGCTGTTGCCTTAGTTCTCCTCTTGTCTCCTGTCCCCTTCCTCTCAGTCTCCTTTATGGGACCTTCTTTGTTGCCTCATCTCTCCAGTGTCTGCCTTCCCCAGCGTCTCCCCGGCCTCAGCTGGCGCCATGTGCTGATGACTTGCTGCTGTCCCTCCTCCCAGGCAGGGTGCTCCGCGGGCACCACAGGCTCAGCCCGTCCAGAACAGAGTCACAAACCCGGCTCCAAACCGCAGCCACCCCAAGTCCTCCCTCTCCCTACACCTCGTGTCCCCACCACCTACCCCTGCCGATTCCATGGCTAAATCGCTGTCTCTACAGTCAGGGCTGGCAGCATAGGGCCCAGTGGGACACGAAAATGTGAGCCCCTTGTTCAAAAAGCAGAAGAGAAGTGCTGTTAAAGATACTAACATATAAAGCACTTTCCTTTCTTCTGTGGTCTCTCTGTCTCTCAACTTGTCATGGTGTTTTTCATTTGCTATTTAATGTCCTTCTAAGTAAAGAAAAATTGACATTTTAAATTATTAGCATGGATTCTACTGTTCCTCTTTATATTGGGCAATGCCAGTTTTAAATGCAAATATAAGAACATTTAACTCGCACGTGGAATCACAGAAATGACATAATTTGTATTTTGCGTGTGTGTTTATTTTTCCTCATGAGAACAATGAGAACTCTGCAGGAAACTATTAATAATTCAACTGGTTTTTATTTCACTGTCTCATACCTGCACCTTCTACCACTGCTCTCTACCTTTGGCTGGCCGATGTGGAAAGAAGAACTGAAAGGAAACAGAACTATGCGTTCCCCTGTCTTTCCCTCTCCTGTGTCACCATGCCCAGTGGGAGTTGTTGGCTACTTACAGGGAAATCACACAAGAAAGAAAGGCAAGCATGGGGCTCCATGGTTATTCTTTTTTTCTTTCTTTTCTTTTTTTGTTGTCGTATTATTTTGGAGATAGGGTCTTGCTCTGTTGCCTGGGCTAGAGTTCAGTGGCGTCATCATAGCTCACTGCAGCCTCGAACTCCTGGGCTCAAGCCATCCTCCCAGCTCAGCCTCCTGAATAGCTGAGACTATAGGTGCACGAACCAACACACCTGGCTAATTTTTCTTTTTTTTGTAGAGACGGGGTCTCGCCCTTACTCAGACTGGTCTCGAACTCCAGGCCTCAAGTGATCCCCCCACCTCGGCCTCCCAGAGTGCTAGGGTTACAGGCATGAGCCACCATGCCTGGCCAGTTGTTCCTGTTTCTTTAGTGCCATTGCCTTTGCTTTGCATTTAAAGCAGATTCTGATTCTAACAGAAAGTGTGGCCTCTTGTGTGCCGTCAGCATCTCCTGTGTACTCAGTTGCAGACGTGGCATGCTCTCCTTCTGCTCACTTGGAGTCTTGCTGGGCTCCCATGCACCGTGGCCCTCCAAGGTTCTACGCTAAGGGCATCAAGAACACTCCATGGGAGTGCAGTGGCAAGGGATGGTGGGAACTCACATTGTGGGTGTCTTGTCTGCCAGCATGTTCTAATGCCCTGTTGGATTATAAAACATAGGTTCAAATAGAGAATGATGAAGACTTTTGAGAGACGGACAGTGGAACATTAAGCCAAGCTTGGGGCCCTTCTCAGTGTGGGGCACCATGGGACTGCGCAGGCTGCAAACTCATGGATTCGTCTGAATTTCCATCCCTCCAGCCCCTCCCACCCCATTCTCCACTGTCACTGTCTCAACTGGAGCCTTCCTCATTTCTCACCCCCTCCCCCTAGGACTGCATCTACCCTGATTTTTCCAAGGGTCTCCCCAGTCCATCCCACACAGGCCACCCCAGGACTTCTCTGCGTTGCCAGTCCGACCGGCGTCACAGCCCTGCACTAGCTCCCACCTGCCTTTAGGTTAAAATTTGGACTCCTTAGCAAGACACTGCTTATTTCTCCAGCCTCAGCGCCAAGCGCACACCCAAGCTCCTTTGAACCTTTGCACACCTGTCTTTGCTCTCTGAGGGTCATGTCCACCTGGTTACCTCTTGGTTTCACCTCCCAGCAGCACTTACCTCCTGAAGTTCAAGAAGCAATTGGCTGTCTTGTCCTCAAGGCCAGCTCCACACCTGGGTCTTCTTTGTGTTGAATGAGAGAACAGTGAGCACTTTAGCCCTCTAATGGCATTTGCGGATCACTAGTCGAGAGCCCTTAGGACTCCAACAGCCAGGCTATTCAAGGGCTAAAAATAACATCACATGCCCCCAGTCTGTCCTGTTTCCTCCTCACATCTATGGAGAAGGCGCGGCTGGTTTTTGAGCCCCTGCTCCTTTCCCACAGCCTTGCTCACCCCCACACTGCCTGGCCTCCAAACTCGGAGCCTTGACTTCCTGTAAATGCAGCTTCTCTTCAACGCAACTTTATTAATTCACGCAGAGTCCTGGGTCCTTATTTCTCTCCTTCTCTCTCTCTCTGTCTCTTTCTCCCTGTCTCTCCAATTCTTCTCTTTCTTTTACATTTACAATAACTCCGAGCACACTATTATAACAACCTGCATAGAGAGAGGTGGTAAACATTCCCTCCTTTATTTGGACATCCTGGACCCAGGGCTTAGAGAGGAGCCCTTAAACCTGGGAAGGGATTGGACCGGAAGTTGGGGTTCACTAGAACTTGTGCCTGAGCCAAGTGTCTCTAACACATCAGGTGTATCACTGTTTTCTTGTGCTTGGGAATTTCTGAGAGCACTTCAGCACTACGCACAGGGGCCATTTTAAACAGCGAAATTACCACCAAAACCCCCCACAAAATGTGGAAAAAATGGCAATAAATAGATCGTGAAAAGGGCACTTATGTTTGATGTGAGAGTTGAAACCGGAAGGCAGAGTGTCACCTTGTTGGATCTCATTTGGGACCATGAATATCAGGTGACTCAACTTCTTCCCCACTCTGCACATGTCCAGGAGACCCCCCAAGTATGGATTTTGGGGTTATAAATAAACGTTCGTGAGTAGGCGGATTTGCAAATACCGAATCGGCAAATAAGGAGGCCTGATCGTATATACACCAACTTAACCATTCCAAAGATGGCCGGGAACAGAGAACTAGAAAAAAATATTCTTGGATGATGGTGAATAAATTAGATGCCCTGGGAGCTCAGAGATGCGGGATGTCATCCCTCAGCTGTCCCCAGGCTGTGGTGTATGAAAGGAGGCAGCAGATTAAGAACAGTGAGCGTGAGGTGAGGGTGGTCGGAAGCAACAGCTGTCAGCAAGGGAAGGACGGGAAGAGTGAGCAAAGGGCCGACGGGAGGACTGAGGACGTGTGGGCCCCTGGGGCCAATCTGTGCAGCGGAGCCAGGTCACCCTGAGCGTGCCAGGGAACCAATTAAGGCTGAATATAGAGCCCGAGGCCAGGCCAGCCTAATTGCTGCAGGGGCGCCTGTATTCCTTTACGTTTGCTGACTATCAGTCCAGCCTCCCCTGTTTCTGTGAAATACAAGGGAAGAAATGCCGTGACTTCCCCTTATTCCGAGGCGAAACCAAAGAAGGGGAAGTTAAATGACCTGTCCAAAATGCTCCGCCAAGCCAATGAGGAGGCTGAAATGGATATAGCCAAGTCACCCAACCTGTTTTCTATGCCTAGCCTTTTGGATACGCTGTTTACATCTGTTTCGAGTTTTAGAAACTCCCAGGCTCTAGCTTTTTAACTGCTTAGGGAACAAAGCGTGTTGGGTCAGGAGTACAGCAAACCTGTCCTGCTCCTAAATCCAGTCCTTTTCACCTTCAAAATAGATTTTTGGGGTTTATAGTGCCACTCTCCAAACATTGTCATCCCTGAAGTGAGAAAAAAAAAGGTTTTATTATTTTGAGCAGTGAAATTACTATGTAATCTTCCAATTAACTGAATAAAGCATGAAATAAATGCCCTGCAGTCCTAATTTCTACCTTGAACGTATCATGTCTACCTTGATCGTCCTACACATCCTACAAGTGGGCAGAGTTGAAAGGCTGTCGGCAGCGGGTGGGTGGAGAGGCAGCGCCTTTCCGCCTCCGTGTCTGTGTGCCGGGCTCCGTGGGTCCTTCTGATTGGTCCGCGACCCTGAGTGTTTCTGAAAGCCTTTTGTTGTCCATGTGGAGAGCGCTACTAATTTGGCCAATTCCAAGCAGAAGAGATCAAGGATAGATTTCATATCTGAGTTTTAAGTGCTAGTAAAAAGTTGCATTAAGTTATCAAATGCACCATGTTCCCGGCTTCATGGCCAAGTGGCTCTGGAGTTTGGGCTTTACTCTGCATCCCAAAGAAAAGAAAAAGTGTTCCGTTTAGATGCTTGGGGTAAATGGGAATTGATCCAGTTACTTTTAAACTAATCTAATCCAGATGGTGTTCGATGCATAACTTTCTGGGGTTTGTCCCTGGTCGCTGAACAAGGTGTTCATTTTTATAGGACTTGAAACTTTTGGTTGAAAAGGCAGAAATGAACTCCTCCTAGACCTGTTCGAAATAAAATAGTAGCATAATCTAAAGATTGTAATTTAAGTCCAACACAGCACAGCACATTTAGAGTAACTTTTTAAATCGTTTGATATCCTCTTTCTCTATACACACGGACACACACACACACACACACACACAGCATATTATATAGAGAAATCTATAAGTCCTGGGTGATGTTGGTTGCTGATGAGTATTAATGAGAATCTACTAGTTGCTCATTCACCTTTGCTCTGGCTTTGCTGGTCTTCCTCACTCATTCATTCAAAAACTATTCGTTGCCCTATATGATGACATATTGTTAATACTATATGACAAACTCTAGGTGCCAGGGATATAGCAATAAATAAAAGTCCCTGTTCACATTCAAAAGGGAAGAAACAGGCAATATGTCTCTGGTAGGGCAGGAGGAGTGCTGTCTTACGGAGCCACCAGGAAAGGGGCAGAATAAAGGGAGGGAAGGAGGGAGCAGATATCCAGAGGACGAATGCTTCAGGCCAAGAGAACAGTCAAAGCAAAGGTCCTGAGGCCAGAGTAGACTTGGCATTTTTGAGAAACAAGAAGATCACTGTGGCTGGAGACAAGGGGGAGAATGGATGAATTAGAAGGACCCTAATGGCATAAGGACTTTGGATTTTTGTTTGAGTGAGCTGGGGTGGCCAAATAGTGGCTTGACGTGTGTGGACCAATGTCTAGGCAGGCACTGGGATCTGAAATCCATGCACGTAAATACACACGTGGCATCTACACAGCAAGATCCACTTAAAATATACATGAATATATAGGGGAAAGTGTGGTGCTTGATGAATCAGTCCATGTACAGAAAGGGAAAAGTAGAACATGCTGGGAGAAAAGGTAACATGATAATTGGTTAACTGACCATCAGATGCCAATGTTAAGTACAAGAATTGAAAGCCCAGGGGAAGTGGAAAACAGTCTCCTGTATGTGTGTAGGAAAAGGTAGCTGGGTGCCAGGTGGTACTCCCAAAAGATGTAAAAATGTTCATTTCTCAAGGTAGAAAAGCCGCAGAGCCAGGGGCTGTTGTCACTCTACTTGTCAAATGTTAGCAGCCAATTTCCAGGATTATTTTTCCATTATTGAGAAATTTGGGAGTATATTAATCACATACACTTTGGGATTGATTCCTTTACATGTTTTTGAAATGGCGTGTATAGAAGGCTTAGCAGTATTATTTTGTTTTATGTCTTTGGAAATGGTATTATTATTTGGCTTTAAGAAAACCAAGCTGTTTTATTCTCAAAGAGAATAGCTGAGTTTTTTGAGAAAGAGTGCTCAGAAACTGGATTTCAGGCATTTGTAGGCTCAAAAGCAAGAAGCCAGCAAACTTATCTAAATGCACAGTTAGCTGGATTTTTTCCATCAGCATTGTGCTCTTGTCTGTGAAACATGCCTCCATGACATCCTCAAACCTGGGGACAAATGATTAATGGTATAAGCCCCTGTGAAGATGAGCCCTGCTTTTGGGGAAGTTCTACAGACTGTGAAAGCAGACATCATCTACTCTTTTTCCAGATGTAAGGCCAAAACCAAGGCTGAGCTGGGAAGCAATGGATTTGGGGTGCCCCTGTCTTGGGCTCTCTTTTCTACAGAGACTGGATGTCCGATCTCTTTGCCTTCTAGTGCCCTCCTGGGCTCCCCAGGGAGTGAAATTGATGCACCTAGCCTCTGCTTAAGGTGCTGTGCTTATGCTGTTTGTTCCTTATCACCTACACGTTAACTCTGTAAGGTAGGCAGAAATCCACCACTTTATAGAGGAGGAAAGTGAGAGCTAAAGAGGTTACGTGGAGCATGTCCCAGTAAGCAGCCGACCTGAGGGATTCCAGAGCCCGAATTCCCTCTGGGGCCTCCACCTGCCTGCCCGGGGAACTTCTCCATCCCTTCTCCCACACGCGGTGATATCTCCAAACTTGCCTGTCCCTCCAGCCTCGGCTTTGCACTTTTGCTCGTGCAGTTTTTAACTGTGAAAAGTGATGACTGGTAGGCTAATGAATGAGGCCTCTGATCCCTTTTATCTCCTTAGTAATTTAACTCACTTTAATTGTAGCTTTTCAGTAGCAAAGAAATGATTAACTCAAAGTAATGATTCTCCCAGTGAGAGAGAATCACCACCATTGCAAACCTGTGAGATGTTTGGGATACTTTCCAAAGTCCTACCATCTTTCTATGTAACATTTAAGCACCAGTTGACAGAATGCTGGAGTATTAGTCACCATGGGCTTGCTGCTGAAACAAAAACTCCCAAATCTCCATGGTAGGTAGAACAGAATAAAGAATCATTTCTTGCTCATGCCAAAGTCCAATGCGATTGGACAAGGCGGGAGGCTGTACTCCATGCAGTCATTCAGGGACCCAGGTTCCTTCCATCGGGTTTCTCCGCCATCTTTTGGGGCCTCAGACTCTGTCCTTGTCCCTTCCATCATCCACATGTGACAGCAGGCAGGGGAGAGAGGGCGTGGAGGGTCACACAGGGTCCCAAGGGCCAGACCTACAGGAGACAAACATCACTTCTGTCCTTTCCATTGTCCAGAACTTCACTGGTCCACTATCCTGCAAGGTGGTACAAGGTGGGTGATGGGTGGGGAGGCTGGATAATATACCTGTCCCATGTGTTTGGGAAGACAATGTGTCATCTCTGCCCTGGACACTCAGTTCCCCTTCCTTCCTCGTCTAGTTTTTTCAGGACCAGGACCCGGGCTTATCACTTAAGAGCAGTCATGGCTACCCTTTGGCCATACCTGCATCTTGGGATTCCCCCTCAAATATCTAAGAAACAGGCTGACGGCTCTAGTTTTCTTTATAATTAGCCTCAGGTTCACCTTTCTGGTGCCACACCTGGGACCAGAGGAAGGACTCAACTCAGGCTTAAACTTACTTTGTGATCCCAACGTTCCTGGGTGTGTGGTGCCCAATCCTGGGCCCTTTATCTGTTGTGGGGCCTTTGCTGCCCCCTCAGGAACCCTGACTCATGGCTGCACCCCAACCCCACACTTTTTTTAGTTCTCTAAACACACTCACATACAAAAGAAAAGAACACCCTTTTCTGGAAGAGGACTTCAAACATGTAGAAACAACTTTGAGTATTTGTGAATAAAAGGGTGTGGTCTCTTATCTAAAGCATTAACCTTGTGGAAGGTGCCACTTGATTTAAAAAATGAGTGGAGGAGAGGCAAGGCCGTAACAATGGAATTCCATTCCCTTCCCAAAAGTAAGGTTGTGAAACTGGCCCCTGGTGATTAGGGGACTTTAGCACTCGGAAGTGTGGGGCCGATGACTGATGTTCTTATATCCTGTGCTCAGGGCAACTCAGGCCATGTCAGCCCTCAGGAAACCTGGACCCCGTGGGAGGGGCTCTGGCTTCAGAAAAGAAAGAGTGGACAAACTCATAGTCCCTTTGACCTCTTCTAAATATTAGTAACTTTTTAGACCTTAATTATTAGGAAGGAAAGAAGGGAGGGAGGGAGGAAGAGGGGGAGGAAAAATCATCTTTTCCTCCAAGCTCAGCAGGACATTCTGGTCTGTGTGCTTGTCTCTGGGTTGCCACCTTATACCAGGATGTTCAGAGCCGAGAGGCCGACTGGGAGTGTAATTGATTAGATGGGGTGTTCAGCGTTCCACCAATGGGAGCTCTGTGTTAATTAGTGTTCTTCAAGATTCACAGTACAGTAGGAATACCTTACGGTTGTGCAGGGGTTTATGGTAGACAAAAGATGCTTATGCCCATTGTATCATTTGATTCCCACAGCAAAACATGAGGACACCAATTCTGAGAGGTGATTGTCACAGTCACGCCCCTGATCCCAGGTTGAACCTTAGTCTTGGGACTTTTAATCTTCTGCTCCCCCGTCCTCCTCCCATTCCACCTCTGGCCTTCCCATGATGAGGAGCCATATGGGATCCTGAAATGCCGTCTAGAATCATCCAACCTAGATGTAGCTCTTGGCACTGACCCCATGTTTTATGAAGCTCAAGTGAATCTTCCCTTGAGAGTGATTGTGCTTAGCACCAACCCTCAGAGGCCCCATGCAAAAAAAGGGGGAGCTGGTCAAATGTGTGGGGGAGACTCTGCCTGTTCCATCCACTGCTGGAGAGTCCCAGTGCACCTTGTTGTGGCTGTGGCTCTGAGGAGTCTGCGGGGAAGAACTGTGTTGATCTTGGTTAACTGATGACGTCCCAAGCTCATTTTGTCATTGAACTTCTTTTTGCCCTGTCCCCTGCATAACACCTGTTACTGCTGCCCCTGTCTTCACACCTGGATTCCTTCCTTCAAAAGGATGTACAACTGAAAAGATACTGTCATGTTACTAGAATCCCATCCAATCATTAATAATTAGTCCAGTCCTTCATCATATTGTATACATGTCTCCCAGGGTGAGGCCGTTCAGGTTTGTGGGCTTCCATCTTGTCAGGCTCCAAAAGCAGAAGTGGTTTCTATAGCTTCACCCTGTCAGGCATCTGGGATAATTGAGCTAAGAGACAATGTCTCTGTCTCTTTTGCTGACAGACATCTCTTGCTCTGAACCTCTTTCAAGGTGTGCTTATAATATTGGATTTCCCATTTATGTATTCCTTTACCCTACTACCCTACTATTCTTCCTTCTCTTTAATTAACAACCTCTGGAAAGGGGGCATTAGAATTGCCACTGTGCTGGTCCAAATGGTCAGCAGCAATACTAGTCTAGCAAGTACCGCCTCCTCAGTCCTCTCCTATTCAGATAGGGGAAGGTTGCGTAGGTGCCAGATTAGTGGGCCATTTTTGCCATCAGGATATAGAACTGTTTTCACTGTTAACCCCAGTTTTGCACAAACCACCTCCATCAGGCCCTTAGAAATTTCAGCATAAGGCTTAAACACACAATTACAGTTTCTTGCATAGGAATCATCCCTGTTTCCAGTGCTTGTAGTTGCAGCCCTGGTCCTGGAACCACTGCATCAGGTAGGGGAGAGGAAAAAAAAAGTTGAGGTGATGTGGGAAAAGAAGAAAGAAAAAAGTACAATCATTGTACCAGTGTACTCCTCCCTTGGCAAGATTTACCTAGTCATATCAGCATCTTCCCCCAGCCCCTCTTCCCCACGTCAACCAGAAAAACGGAGAAAAATCTAGTGGGATGCTCCTTTAGTCCAACTCATGCCGAGTGTGAGCACACACTCGTGAAGGTGTGTGAGTACCCTTCATGCTTTTCCCTCCCCCTGTCTTAGACAACCAATGTTGTAATAGTATCAAACTATTGCTCTAAGGAGGGTATCTCTCTTCCCATTGGTGGACATTGTGGGCTATACAATGTGTTGCTTGTTCTGAAGAAGTGACAGTTGGCCGTCCAAATCTGTGCAATAGCTTCTGTCCTGTTTTTTTTTTTTTTGTTTGTTTGTTTTTATGGCACTCTGAGCATTTGCATCTTCCACATGGCAAGCAAAGCCCAGTCCACAATTGGTGTCTATTCCTGTGAAGACCCCTCTATCAGCCCCCAGGACTACCAGCATCAGCCTCACTGGCCAGCTACATCCAGGGCAGTCTCTGTCTCTTTTGCAGGCACATAGAGCAGTTCTTACTGGCATTTTGTGCCTGAGAGGATGCAAGGGGAACACGTCTAGATTCAGCCATCTCTGCACTGCAGCAGTTCCAATGTCCACTCATTTCATGGACCAGGTGGCCACCCCAAAGGAGTGCACCAAAGTTCCACTTGCTGGTCCCAATCACCCTCCTAGCCTGGAAGGGAGGTCTAATGGGGGTGGACATGTCCTACTTCAAGCCACCCTTCAAATTTCCATAGGGCTGTGTCCCACGTGGGCGTCCCTTTAATAAGCCAAGTTTCCACTGCCCTCGTGCCTGAGTGTATGGCCAGGCCACTGGTCACTGCCCGCAAGTCAGTAAAATCCCAAACACAGGGGCTTTTACCACTGTTCAATTCTTCCATCACTGTTAGCAAAATAGCATGCAAATCAACCCATGGAGCTGATTTATTTTTACCTTCCTCAGTAAGAGTAGCAGCCTTCCAGAACGGGATGTTTTCCATTGCCCTTGGAACTGCCATCCACAAACCCAACAGCTCTTTGTTGCCTAGCTGAGAGCTATTTCTAAGGCACTGTCCGAGTATTGATAGGATCCAGCAGCATCTCACTCAGTTCCAGAGTCAGTCCTAGGGGAGGAGAGGCTCCCTGCTTGAGAGTATCTCCTCCTTGCACTCCCCAGGTAACGTGATCCTGTATAAACCATTTCCATTTTATTGTGAAACTCTTCTGGGCACTGCCATCCCCATTAGTGTGTTTCTCTGACATCACCTGAGACACTATGGCCATTACGGGTGTCAAGATCATACTATGTCCTTCAGTCATAGGGGTATCTTCAGTTAATGCCCATAACAAGGCAGTAAATGCCCCTCGAGTGGAAATTCTCATCTAAGTCCCATAGTCATCGCTGGGGGCCACTTCTAGGCCTTTGCCATAAACACTCCACAGAGAGCTATCAGGTGGACAGCCCGTCCCCACCCGCACTCCAGCTTCTACTCTGCACTCTGTGGGCTCCAGCAATGTACCCGTTCCCACATGGCATGTCCAGTTAATATTGCTCAAGGAGCAGATTTACACGCCTTCTGTTTTACAATACTAGGTCGGGGGCATGTCTCCCAGTCAGATACAATGTCCCTTCCTATGACATAGTCAGGAAAAAGAGACACAACCACTTCACATGAAGCATGTTCAAAGGCACCAACTTTCATAATCCCACCAACCCTCACATTTTTATGTTCTAGTCCCAGGAACTTCTCCTCTCCACCCCCAGACCATTTAACCATCTCTTTGGGACCCCAGCAGGGAGTTGAGCCAGGGGACCCTGACCCTTTTGTCAGTCTTTATTGTGATTAACCTGCCTCAACTTGGTCAGCTTTCTCATTGTAATCTCTGCCTTCTGACCCTTGAACTTTCTCCCAGTGTGGGTAAATCCAGCAAACCTGTTTGGAACTCCTTAATGTTGGGGGACCAGCAGGGGCTCCCGTTGGTCCACCCAGCCTTTGATAGTGTTGTGCTGACCTTTGTTTTAACCCCACCAATGTGTGTTCCTGTTTCTTAATAATCATCTGAAGATTTCCAGCCTCCTGGAACAAGCCCCAGGATTCTCCTCTTTTTCCTCTTAGTTTCACTTTATCAATGTTTTCTTTATTTACCTTACTTCTTAATAACTGTTTAAAGATTTCCACCTTCCTGGATGAGTCCTGTATTAGTCCATTTTGCGTTGCTATAAAGGAATACCTGAAACTGGATGATTTACAAAGAAATGAGGTTTATTTGGTGGGTGGTTCTGCTTCTGTTCAAGGAGCATGGTGCCAGCATCTGCTTCTCCTGAGGGCTTCAGGGAGCTTCTAATCAAAGCGAAAGATGAATGAGGAGCAGGTGTCACACAGCAAGAGCAGGAGCAAGAGAGGGAGGATGTGGTGTCAGGCCCCTTTAAACAACCAGCTCTCCCGTGAACCGATAGAAAGGGAGAACTCACTCATCATCTCTGGGAGGGGACCTAGCTGTTCTTGAGGGATCTGCCCCCACATCCCAAACACCTCCCACTCGGCCCCCCTCCAACACTGGGAATGGAATTTCAACATGAGATTTGGAGTATCCAAGTATCCAAACAGTATCACGTCCTTTGACTCTTCCCTCTGCCTTTCCGCATGCTCTTGTTAATTACCCTAATGTTTTTATTAGCATCTGCAAGACCCATGAGAGGAAGCTAAGGCAGCAAATTTGATAAGGCTTCTCCGACCATAGCTTGATTTTGCAGCAGGAAGATTAAATGAGGTGCCCATGCAAATGGGGCCCCCATAACCACTGCACATACCGTGACCTGGGTAACAGGCATATTCAGTGGGTGACTATCCCAGCCACCGTAATGCCAGTCCTGCATGGCTTCTGTACAGAGCATATCAGCTGCTGCATCAGGGGCACTCGCTTGGCATTTATAGGCGGAATTGGGCAGTCTCCCTTCTCAGGGTAAACAGATCTTACAGTGGCTTTTATCCAGTCTCCTGGTTGGCTGTTCCCTGAGGAATAACCTCCTGGGTATCTGGATCATGCATAGCCATTTGTCATTGCTCCGTAGTGAGCTATGTATCCTGCAGCAACCCAGACATGCTCTTCCACTCTGCAGCATTTAAAGCCAAAGATACTGCCCCTAAATTAGTTACTCTCACAGTCCATTTTATTAATATTAATAGCAAAGTTTCCTCAGGGAGCTGCTGAAATGGGTTTACAAAATGAAACAATTCCTTTACATTATACCCTCTGGTTTCAACAGTTAGTTGGTTTTTCCTTTCCCCCACATTGACTGTGTTCTTGGTAACCACAGGTCTTAGAGGTACTTTCTGTTGTCTCTTGCAAGCTTTCCATTAGGGGTCAGGTTGGAGGCTAGTGGCCAAAGCTCTGACTCACTGAAATCTAAGCTTAGTGTAACATCAAGGTTTGACTCAGGATTCCTTTTAATTTCATTTTAGTTGTTACAGATAACAAAAACAAAGGGATTGAATATTTTGCTTCTTTATTATTATTGATAGTTTGTATTTCCTTATGCATCCAGTGAACCAACTCGCTGGGAACTGGATCCATCTCTAAATTCCACTGGTAACTTTCCTCTAGTATCTGAGTGTTGCACAGCTGTGGCTTCATACTGTGGGCGACCACGTGGCCACCCAGGAATCAAAGGTTCCTCATCCCCCACCCTTTCGTCCTTTTTCTTCCCAAAGCACACGTATCGGTGAGCCATGGCTGTTCTAGCAAATCCCACCCTGACACCCATTGTGTGGGGAAAAAACACATTCAAGCTCAACGTGATTTTTCTATTCTCTCACTTGACCATGACAATCAACACAGAAGACTTGTGTGACCAAAGGTGTGGGGCTTTCTCCCCACCAACAAGCAAGCGATCAGTTCTGCAGCAGACACTAGCTGGGTAGCCTCCAATTCAATTCTGACTCTGTCTACATGGAGATGTACCAGATCCCACAGGGTGAGGGCTCAGTCCCCAATGCTGCCCCCTCTTTCCAGTCGCAAGTCAGGGCCTCCAGAACTTCTGACTGACCAGCTTCAAGTTGGGGTTACCATGGTCCCCTCTTTGGGTTCAATTAATTTGCTAGATCGGTTCACAGAACTCAGCAACACTTACATTTACCAGTTTATTATGAAGGACATTGCAAAGGATACTGACGAACATATGCACAGGGCCCGGTATGGGGAAAGGAGTGTGGAGCTTCTGTGCCCTCCTAGGGTGCACCACCCTCTGGGAACTTCCCCGTGTTCAGCTATCCGGAAGCTCTCTGAACCCAGTCCTTGTGGTTTTTTATGGAGGCTTCATTTCCTCATATGACCAATTAAAGCATTGACCATTTGCCATCAACTTAACCTTCAGCCCCTTTCCCCTCCCTGGAGGTTTGGGGTTGGACTGAAAGTCCTAACCCTCTAATCCTGCCTTGATCTTTCAGGAGGTCAACTGCCATCCTGAAGCTACCTGTGGGTTGCTAGTCATCAGTTGACTCATTAGCATACAAAAAGACATCACTTTGGAGACGCTAAGGATGCTAGGAGTTATATGCCAGGAAACAGGGTTGAAGATCAAAGCTATATTTCACAATATCACACTCCTATAGAACACTTTGGGCCCCCCCACCCCGTATCTTTGAACATTAGTTATTTACATCATTCTGGTCATTATCTCATCACTGGATTATTTGTATATAAATGGATTTTCATTGTAAAGATGATGGGAGTAATGACGTCAGGAATGACTTTCCTGGTCTTTTTCCAGACAGAGGAGAGATCTCGCCACTCTGAGGGGTTCATTTCCCATGAACTCTTTATCTACATTTTAAAAAGGAAAATATAACAAAAATTTTATCTGAATTATTCTAAGAGTTGCTCAACCCAAGCCTTTCAGACATTCCTTTGAGGAAGGTTCTAGCCATGGTGGTAGCTGCAGGAGCCTCGTCTGATACGATGGGGGTATCCACCAGGGAAGAGGGTGTCTTGAAGTTAAACGTGAGCCGTACCAAGGCCCCTCAGCTAAATGAAGCTGATGAAGAGAGTCTACGCCTTCCCATATCTCCTCCTCACCAGTTTAACAAGGATCAACAGAGCGTCTCCAGGCTCTACTGGACTCCAAGGACTAAATTCTTAACAGAGTGTACACTTCTGTCTTCTCAAAGGATAGTGATTACTTGGCCACAAATCGAGTTAGATTGTAAAAGCTCTGGCTGAGACTGTTAAGAAATAAGGCATTTTTGACTGGTCCAACGTGATGGAGAATTTGATCCAGAGAGAACCATTAATAAAAAGCTGCATTAGTAGTTGTTTTTTAAAAAGGATCTCTTTTGAACCAGCCAAAAAACCAAGGTGTGGGGAAGCTGAGCTGTGTTCACCCCACCCCCGCCCCCGACACATTGGGAAGCCTGTGCTTGCCCACCAGGACGAGCGTGCTGGGAAGGGCATTAGACTGGGAGCGGCTCATCTGTCGTCTGCCTTTTGTTCAAGGACACTTTGGCAGTAGCCTCCTGCTCCAGCCACTCCTACCTTCTTCCTGGGAGATGCCTGGCCCAGAGGGCATCTTCACTCTCAGTCCTGGCATCCGCATTTCCGGCCACCTTCTCCACCCACTCATTATACCCTCTTCCATGGCCACTCTTGGACTCTTCTATCACCTGCAACTGTTCCACCTTGAAATCACTATTCAGACAACTCACAGGCACAGCCTCCAGCCTCTCCAGGCTGCCGTGTGATCGCCCCAGTCAGACCTTGCTGCTCTCAGCAGGACCTGTAGTCCCGTGGGCTCTCCCTGCTCCTGCACTCATGTCTTTCTTTATATTTAGCTTGGATCCCATGATCCATCATTTTGAGGAGTCTCTTGGCAGTACCCACTTTCAAATTTGTTGTGCCACAACCCACAGTAGGAAATATACTTTGTGTATGACCTAGGGCTCACCTGCATATATGTTTATATATACATATATGTACATTCATAGGCCTCTCCCAACTTTAACCCAATCATAATTATTTAAAAATCTCTCCCTGAACATCAGCTCTTACAACTCTGGCCCCATTTCTCTCATCTTCATCAGGTTGTTGCAGAATCATCTGTGTCAGTCACTGTATTGGTTTCCTATCGCTGCTGCAACAAATCACCACAAACTCAGTGACTTAAAACAGCACAAATGTATTGTCTCATAGTCCTGGCAGTCAGAGGTTGAAAGCGAAGTGTGGGCAGGGCTGCATTTCTTCTGGAGGCCTCAGGGCAGAATCCGTTTCCTTGCCTTTTCCAGTTTCTGAAGGCCGCCTGCATTCTTGGGCTCAGGGCTGCATTAGTCCAGTGGCTGGTTCCATTGTCACACCTCCTTTCTCTGACTTCGAACCTCTTGCCTCCTTGATTATATCAGGCCTCCCAGGTAATCCCCGAGAGCCGCCCCATCTCAAAATCCCTAATCACATCTGCAGAGTCCCTTTTATAGCATAAGGTAACATAGTCACAAATCCTGGGGATTAAGGCCTGTGGACATCTTTAGCAGTCATTATGCTGTCTGCCACATGAACCATCTTTGATTTTCTCAACGTCCACTCACTTTCCAACCTTTTACTGGCTTCTGTCCTCACCCACCATCCCAAATAGCCTCAAAGTGGTCCTTGCTGACCTCCATGTTGCTGACACCAATGGGTAGTTTTACTGTCCTTCTTCCTGAACTTTTGGCACTGTAGACCAAGATGAATGAGGCACAACAGGAAGGCACCTGCAGAGGACCAGAGCACATGGGGCGACTCTGGGGCCTGTCCCAGTGGCACTGTGGCTGGCTGCAGAAGAAAGTGTTCCACACTCCCCTTGCTCCATAAATCGCCCAAGGCTCTGCAGTGTCTAGACTGACTTTCTTTATTTGTCTAAAACTGTCAGATAACTTCAGGTGGAGTTCTTGTAAACAAACACTTTTACTTACAAACCCAAAGTGGGTAGCTGGGTGAACTTTGACAAAGTAAAGCGTGTGTCCACCGTGCAGATGAAGGCCCAGAGCATTGCCTGCTCACCTGAATGCCCCCAGGTCTAAGGACAGGGGTAGCAGCCTAGGGCACTTCTGGGTGGGAGCTGGCCTACGGGTAGCATCATCGTGACCCTGAGTTTCCTGGGGCAGAGTGTCACTCAGAAAGGGTGCTGAGATCCCACAAAGGAGGCCAGAATTTCCAGTATTCATGGCTTTATCAGGGCCCACCTGTGTGCCCTGCAGGAAGACAATGACCCACAGCTCTGGGCCGTGGAGGGGCCTCAGGCTGGCCTCTCCCGGAGCCTGGCGGGCACAGTGTGACAGTGATGATGTTCTAGACTCTGACCCACACTCCTGGTGTCTGGTGTCCATTTTGCCGCTCGCGTCAGATTTTGCTTCTCTCAGTGAACTTAGGGTAGCTGGTTTCTTGGCCATTCTTCTGGTGGTTTTCAAAGATAAAGAGAGCTGAAGTCTGGATGAGGCGTGCAGGCGAGCGTGAGCAGCCCTCCTCCTAACACTGCGAGTGGAGAGTGTGAGGCCCAGGCAGCCCTCTCGGTCCCTCTGACCGCAAATTTCAGGGAAGCCCATGGAGCTGGACTGGGCACTTTTTTCCGTGTGAGAGGATTTTGAAACCTAAATGGAACTAAAGCACAGACCGGTGTGTGGGAACTGGGGAGCCCTGAAGCTTCCTCTTTCATGCCACCCCCTCCCTCTCAGAGGCCGAGGCTGCCAAACCCGCCCCCGCACACCTCAGCAAAAAGGCCCTGGCGGCCCTCCCAGCCGCTTCCCGTGACCTCATGAGGTGAGAGGAGGAGGAAGGGAATCTACATTTGGGGCGAACCTTCCTTTCTCCTCTCTGAGGAGCAGTGCGGCCCCTCGCCTGCCAGGCCTCAGAGCTTCTCAGGGCCGGGCCGGTGACACTCCTCCAACCTGCCTGAGAAATGACCGGGGAGCTGGGGACTGGGGGCCTGACTTATTTCCTGTGGCTGCTGCCACAAATTCCCAAAACTTGCATGGCTGAAAACAACAGAAATTCATTCTCTCACAGTTCTGGAGGCCAGAAAGCTGAAATCAGTGTGTCGGCAGGGCCTTGCTGTCTCTGAAGGTTCCGGGGAGGAATCCTTCCTTGCCTGGCCCAGCTTCTGGTGTGGCCGGCAGTCTCGGCTTCCTGGGCCTGCTCATAGCTGTGTCGCTCCGTCTGCGCTTGGCTGTCTTCCCTGTGTCTCTTCTCCTCTTCTCTGAAGGACACTGGTCGTATGGTGTTAGGGATCTACTTTACTCCAGTGTGACCTCATCGTAACTAATGACATCTGCAAATAATGAGGTCACATTCTGGGGTTCCTGGTGAACATAAGTTAGCGGGGGACACTGTTCAACCCACCACAAAGCCCCACCATCACCCCCCAACAACACACACACACACACACACACACACACACTTCAGAGCACGCGTCTACTCAGCGCAGGGGGCCCCGCCTGGCTTTCCTTTCCAGGGTGAGGCAGGCCCAGGGGGAGTTTCCTGAATAAAACTGCATCTCCTCACTCCAGGAAGGCATGGCCTCACTAGTGGGAGGTCAGCGAACACAAGTCTCCCTCAGGGCAGGCACACACACGCCAAGCAGACACCCACTCAGAATTCTTTCCTCTTTAGAGAGGCACCTCAGGACTCCTTGGCTCCTGGCCGACCCCCTAGTGCAACTTGAAGGGGAACGAGCCCCCCGAACCTCCCAGTGGGCCACCCTAGACCTGGGGTTCTGGCACCTTCTCCTGCAGCCCCCTCTCAGGGCCTGGTTTGGTGACCTCTCCACCAGAGCTTCCAGGAAGCCCCCACCCGACACTGTCCTGCCGGAGCAGCCCCCACCCCTGAACCTGTGAAGGAGCGGTGGGTTCCTGGGCCTCTTGTAACCCGGCTGAATATTTTCCAGGTTACCTAACCAAACTCCTGCAAAACCACACCGCCTATGCCTGTGACGGGGACCATTTGAACCTACAGTGCCCTCGGCATTCTACGATAAGTGTCCAATCGGCATTTTATGGGCAAGATTACCAAATGTGTAATTCCCAGCAACCTGCCTCCCAGAGGGAAGACAGCTTAACCTGTGTGGCACCAACCACCTTCCAGGTATTGCCTTTTGTAGATGTGCTAAGATGATAAAATGGTTTCCACACACTCTCTCTTTTTCTCTCTCTCTGTATATACATTCGTGATTATATAGTTCACTCCAAGCAGAACTGATCCATGAAAATGCCCATTTATGCAACCGTCGGTTTTGCAGGTGACCTATTATTTGCTTTTCAAAAGGATCCTCTACCAAACAAGTTTAAATAGAGTTGCTTCCTATTGGAGAGCCCCCTTAGTGCACCTGCACTATGAATTTCTTCGTGGGCGAACTCCTTATTGCAGTCAAGCAAAGTACAACCATGTTGGGCTTTGACCTCTGGGCCCACATGTCCCATAAATGCCCCAGTAGGAGAGGAAGGCTGTGGATTCTTTAATGGAAACCACAAGTATCTCTATGAGGCAGACGTCTGAGGTCATGATCCACTTCTTAGAAAATGTACTCGAGCAAGGGAAATATCTATAATGGTCTTTTGCTTTTTTATGGTTTGCTTCTCCAATTGTAGGTAATCACATTTTTTGATTCTTGCTTGGAGCTATTTTGGGTGGCCTCTGCTGAATTCATCTTTCTACTGCATAATACCAGAAATGAGGTGAGAGGGAGAGGCTTTTAAGTCATTCTTTTTGTGGTTGCCATACTTAGGGAAAGATTTGACATATTTAGGTTAGTATTTCAGTGATGGTTTTAGACTCTTCATGGCTTTCAGTTATGTAAGCAACTTCTACTCTACCATCCCTGGCCCCCTGACATTTATAACTAGCTGGTCACAATGAATGACTGAGTCACTTGGCCTTGGACTTGTTTTAATGCCTCCCTGGTTTCAGGTGAATGTGTGGCAGGCAGGGAGTGTAGAGCAGGGGGCACATTAGAAGTCAGTTTGATTTTGTCAGCCATAGGCATGTGGACAAAGATATTATAGAGAAAAAGGGTTGAATTTTTAAAAAATGATAAATTTACTAAGGAAGACTAAGGAGACATAGAATTAGCTTTAGTGCTATGTAGCTCTCCCTAAGGCCCAAAAAGGAGAAACAAAAATAACATGATGATGTCAGAATCTTTCTATTTCTCACACCATTTATTGCTTCCATTCCAAGCATTGTCGTATCTGGATAGTCATGTGATTGGTAAACACCGGGTTAGTAGCCAAAAAGAATGTGTTTGAATAAATTTCCTGGACGTGGTTTCCAGCCCTGAGGAGAGACAGCATGTTTCTTGAGGAGGCAAGGAGTTGCTTTCCTTGTGTGCCCCACGGTCTTAGGACGTTTCGTGTTGCTGTTACGGAATACCCGAGACTGGGTAGTTTATACAGAATAGAAGTTTATTTGTCATGGTTCTGGAGGACGGGAAGTGCAAGATCAAGGCGCTGTTTGATGTCTGGTGAGGGCCCCATCTCAGCTTCCAGGGTGGCACCTTGAATGCTGCATCCTTCTGGGGGGCAGTGGGGTGGGGGGAGTACCAGTCCTCATGTGGCAGAAGAGTAGAAGGGGCAAGGGAAGGAGGGGGGCCAAACTTTCCCTTTATAGCGAGCCTACACCCCCTATAACAACCTACCCTGCAATAACAGCATTAATCCATCCAAAAGGGTGGAGCCCTCGTGGCCCAATCATCTCTTAAAGTCCCTACCTCCTAATACTGTTGTAGCAGCAATTGAATTTCAACATGAATTTTGGATAGGACAAACATTCCAACCACAGCACCCACCCCACCCCCAATTCTCCCCCTTGGTGCCATGTCCCTCTTGGCCACCCCCATTCCTCACCCACCCACTCTGCCCACCCATCCCTGGCTCCCAGGCCATCTGCTGCCCTCCTAGGCTCAAGAAAAGAATATTGGCCAGTGCCAAAAGGGCAGAAGTGCCTACTTTGTGCAAGTATGAACTCCTGGCACACTGGAGTCCCAAAGCATGGGCACCACCCGCGCCCTTACTCAGGTACCCGCCTCTACCAGGCACCCCTGAGGGAAGAGGATGTTCCCTAGCCAGGCTGACAAGTTAGCATTTGTGAACACAGTTCTGATGTTGTTCAGAGGGTTTGTTTGCCAGAAACATCCCCATGCACAGCTCTTTTAGCCAGAGATCAAGAGATCCTTTGCTTTGTGTCTTTTAAGCTGCCCTGGGAACTGAGGCAAGGTGCTTCCTTGGAGAGAGGTTGCTTAAGGCAGGGAGAGGACACTTTCACACGGGAGACTACAGCTGACCCAGCCCCTGACTAAATGCCAACAGGAAGTCCCCCTCTCTGCATCTTTCAGCTCGTAACACAGTTTGGAAATAGCCCTGCCCTGGGGCCTCCAGTGACATCTGAGGGCTGAGTCATTTCACCGTGACCTTGGCCACACCAACGTGCTCAGTCATCTGAAAGCTGCACCTGGGGTGGGGGGTTCAAGGGGTTTCCCTGGACATTCTTCCTGATTGATGCATTTCCGCCAGGCCCCTGAGGTGACAGGTGACACCTGGTGGGCCGGCATTGTGCACGGAAGTATTCCGTGAGGAGAACGTGGCCACTCAGAGAGGCTCGTGAACCTTCACTAAAGTCTAAATTCAGGCCTAAAGTAACAAGTCGATTCTTGGGAACTTTTTTTTTTTTTTTCTGTGCTTGGTGTCCTTGTTACCAGAACCAAGTCCAGGACCTCAGTGTTTCTCGCGGGCAGGGCTTGTTCCACTTGGGAACTGAGACTTGAAAGTACAGCAACAAAATGGGGGCCTTCCCCCACCCCACCATCCCCCCCAACCACACCTTGGCCTGGGGGAGGGTGTTCTGTGAGCTTCCCCAGGGAAGATTCATTAACAATCAGGGAGTTGCCCAGAAAAACATTGGGGTGGGGGGAAGAGAAAGAGAGAGAAAGACTGAGATTTGGAGGGAAGCAGAAAGTGTGAGTATTCCACTAAGAAAATTGCTGACTGAGGGAGAAGGGGGCCCTGTACTGTTGAGTTTGGTGGGGGTAGGAATCAGCTTTTTAATTTTTATTTGTTGGCCTGGGTAACGGGTCTCCCCAAGGCATCCCCAAATGCCCATCTCTCCTGTGACCTGTGTAGGGCTGTTTCTAAGGATGAGGGGCCAGGACTGTGATTTCTGATGGCCGAGGCTCTCAGCTTGAAGCAAGGGGATGCCTTCTCGAAGGGGGACCTCGAAGGCCCCTGTAGCCCAACACGAGAAGACGCTTTGGAGCCTCAGCAATGTGGCTTTGCGGAAAGTGTGAGCAGCGGTGCCGGTCGTGGTGGATCGGAAGCTGGTTTTCTGATGGGGCCTGGTGCTGTTGGGTCAGTTTCCTCCTTTGGGAAAGAGGACACGGCCAGGAAGCCAACCGATCACCCACCTGCCTGTGCTTTGGCCTAAGACACGGCTCAGGCCAGCACGCGCCCCGGCCGGGCCCTCACAAAGCCCAGAGCAGCTCAGGTTCGGGGTCTGGCGGACACTGAGTGCAGTTTTCAAGCCTATCCCTTTTCTACCCCCTCATTCTAGAAGGTGCTGGACGAATGCCAGAACCAGCGGGCCTGCCACCTCCTGGTCAATAGCCGTGTTTTTGGACCTGACCTTTGTCCAGGAAGCAGTAAATACCTCCTGGTCTCCTTTAAATGCCAACCTAGTAAGTAACTTCCGAGGGGGACAGTGTGTCTGGGGTATGGTTCCCTGTGTCATTCACGCTCCAAGTGAAAATTCCCTGTGGTCTGCGTTTGTCCGACTTTGAAATTCTCGTTAATAGGAATGTCAAGCCTCGTCCTACCCAGTTTTTCAGAGAGAGAGTGTGTGTGTGCACGCATATGTGTGAATTCTTATAAACACCTGAATTTTAAAAATCCTTCCTAATATAAAAAACTCAGTTGTACCGATGCTGAAAATACCAGGAGTGGCGAGAGACTGCGATTTCTGTTCCTTAAAACTGTGCTGATCAGATGCCGTCCTGTGCAGAGGCAGAAAGAATACCCTTCCCGAGGCTGCCCTCGTTCAAGGCTCTCACAATCGGAGAATCTAGATGGTGGGAATGTGATTGGTTATTGTGATACTCTTTCACATTTTCCATATGTTTGAATTTTTCATTTTTCATAATAGAAGGTTGGGAAAAACCAGCCCTAAGAGAAATCAAATGACCTTTGTAAAATTGGCCCACCCTGGGTTAAGTCAGGGACACAGCATCAATATTATCATGTGCAGTTTGGTCTGCTGATTAATTTCATTTCAGCAAGCACTTAATCAACGCCTGCTGTTTGCAGCGTTGGGCCATGAGTTGGATATAAAGAGAACTCACATCGCGGAGAGGCTTCCCAGATGGCGGTTCCATCTCTGGCAGTTGCCACACCCCTTCCAGGGCAGCTTCCAATCCTCCTTCATCCAACGAGCGTTTAGCGGGGTTTTCAGAAAGCCCGTTCCTTCTCCATGTTCAGGTTCCAGCCCAGATGGCACCTTTCCAGAGAGACCCTCTCTATCTAAGGAATCTAAGGCAGCGCCCACTTCCTCACGCCCGCCATGCCTCTAGCACACCATCCTATTTCATCTCACAGCAGCATCATGACCTGGGCTTACCTTATTTGTGACTTATGTCTTATTTACACTCATGCTTACAATGTGAGCATGATTCTGTGTCGTTCAGCATTGTAACCCCAGATCAGTGGGTGCTCATGGAACAAGTGTCCACCCAGGCTGGGCCCGGTGGCCACACTGGTAATCCCAGCACTTTGGAAGGCCAAGACAGGAAGATTGCCTGGGGCCAGGAGTTCGAGACCAGCCTGGGCGATAGCACAACCCTATCTCTACGAAAAATTTAAAAAAAAATTAGCGGGATGTGGTGGCACTTGCCTGTAGTCCCAGCTACTCAGGAGGCTGAGGCAAGAGGATCACTCAAGCCCAGGAGTTCGAGGCTGCAGTGAGCTGTGATCTGGCCACTGCATTCCAGCCTGGACAACAGAGCAAGACCCTGTCTCAAACAGGGTCTAAAAACAAAGACAAATAAACAAAATAAAAGCCAATGTTCACCCAGCAGGAGCTAAGTACTGTGCTTAGCTCTGGGGAAACACAGGTGAGCACATCCTAAGTAACCAGATCGTACAGTCTAGTGGGGGCCTGATAGTCATGTGGATCACACAGATATGTGCAAGATTCCAAGCAGGGCTGGGGCTTCCATGGGGAGGTCCTGGGTACTGTGTAAGTAGCTCACGTACTATGCAAGTAGCATCGCCCCCAGTGGGGTTCGGGGGCGGCTCTTCTGAGCAGGTGATGATGGAGCTGAGAGCTTCAGGGGTGGGGGGCAGAGGGAGAGCGCTCCATACAGTAGCCTGTGGCTGGGGGCGCAGGTGCATTGGCGCAGCCAGTGAGGGGACCTGGTGGGGGAGTGGCCCCAAGGGAGCACCAGCCAGAGAGCTGGAGCAGGGTCCAGGGCCCTCGCGGCCAGGGAAGGAGTTGCGCTCTACCTGTAGGGCAGCGTCTAAGCAGGGAGGGTGCTTGAGAAGGTCAGAAAGCCCCTTGGGCTCCTGTCCCACAAACAGATCAAGGGGTAGACCCTTGTGTCACCTGGACCCTGGCAACCCGACGCACTGCCCTGTGGGAAGTGGAGGAGGTGAGATTGTCTCCACACCTTGCTGCCTCTTTTCCTGCAGCTCTCCCACCTCCCGAGGTTCTTCTCCTCCATTTTCCCAGAGGCAGCCCCTGCGTGACACCCTGATCGTCTGTGGGCACCACAGCTGCCCCTGTGGGTGTGGGAGCCGAGTCTCATGGTGGGAGCCAGTCACGTGCATCTCTCCCCAGCTCGGAGCTCTGTGCTCTGTGAAATCTGCCATGTGGGAGGGCTTGCACCAGGGAAATCGGCAAATGCCACGAATCAGGGTGCATTTGTTTGTTTGTGTGGAGAGCTAGGTTACCGGCAAACCTCACCGGAACCTTCTTTTCCCTAGTGTGCACCGTGCTGCCCCAGCTCTCAGCCCTTCAGGGAATTTAGGTTTCAGCGAGGCTTTGGATTCAGGCATTGCTGGACTCATATCCCTTTCCGCTGTGTAGCCGCTGTGTGGCCTTGGGCAGTGTAGGGACATTTCCGGAGGCACCAGGACTCCACTGAAACATGAAGATAATGTCCCTTCTGCATAGAGCTGTTGTGGAGACTGTGAAAATACAGTGTTGTATGTAAAATGCTTAGCGAGGGACCTATCACGGAGTGGGACTCGGAGATTGGTAGCTGTATTCCAATAGGCAGATGAAAGTCATTCTTGCTAAAGATGTGAATGACTGAAACAGAGATACAGCAAGGGTTGGGGGAGGGGTGTGGTCTGCCCTGGGGGCAGGCAATAGCAGGGGACACTGTCTATAGAGAATTTCAAAACACAATAAAGGTGACTAAACGTCCGTCTGCACTTTGATATCACCACACACTGGCAATTGTAGGCAAAGTCAGTAATAAAATACTGTTGTCACGGCAGATCCTCCCCTGCGCACCTTTGCGAGGCCACTGCTGGGGAACTGAATGACCCACGTAACCCCCTAACTGGTAGAATGAGGAGCTGTTGTCCTGTAAGCAGAGTCGTGGTTCTGCCTTCCTGGGCTCCCGTCACTCTCCCCATCTAAACCCCCAGGAGCATTGGCAACCTGCTTCTGGAAGGCTGCCCACGCCTTCTCTGATCTGAGACCAACCGGGAACTCTAACCCCGCTCTAAAACACATTCTCGTCCTCTGAGAAAAGTAGCAATGATGTTAGCAGTCCCGTTGTTTTTTAGAATCCAGAAATGTCACTCTTAGGTAACCGTGAATTAGCACATTCCCAAGGAAGCAAGTGACTCACCATAATACGACAGCCACCCCGAGGACATAGTGTGACATACACAGACCCCCTCGATTCCCCTCTAGGACGTGATCTGCCCACAATCTGGGGACGCAATCGCTGGAGGCCTTGCATTCGTGTTGTGTTACTCTGGGAGGGTTTTATTGGCATCGAGGCTGCCTTTAATGAATGGGCTTTAATAAATCAAAGAGATGTGGCTAATAAATGTATTTTATGACAGGCCTTAAAAAAATATTCTAGTGTTTTTAAAATTCTCATTAAAAAAGGAAGAAAAAAAGTAAGCCTGTTAAAGAAAGTTCCAGTTTGCCGAGATAAAGCTTGGGTTTGTCCTGCCTTCTCCCACCTCCCTTCTGGAGCAGCTCTGCCCCGAGAAGGCATTCTTAGCATTTTTTGGTGCTCTCCCAGTTGGAAGGGTGCTTTGGCCCTTGTTTCTGTCTGTGCCCTCTTTTTGCATCAAAGGCTCCAAATCAGGAAAAATTTCGGTGTTGGTGGGATTTAGCATCTACTCATACACAGCACTGAAGAACTCGTGCCAGCGCGGATGTGACTCACCAAAGAGAATCAAACCCTCGATGTTGGGGTCAGACCTAGTGTTCTTTTTATTTAGGAAAGAAAAAACCCAAAACTATCCTTAGCTCCAAGCTTAAGCTGCTATATTAAGATTCCAATCAGTGGGTGAAGAGCCTCCAGAACATTTGCTTAGTCACCATTTTAATGTGCCCTCCTACTCGTGGTGGCTGTTTGTGTATCGTAAACCACTAGCGAGGAAGGGGACTCGTGAGCATCTGTAGCCTGGTTCCTGCTCCGAGCCTTTCATTAATCTTGAATGTTCCATCCTCATGGATGGAAGGACCGAGGTTCACCAGCACCAAAGCTGGCGGTAATCTTGGGATCCTAAAAACTTTTCTTTCCTGTCGTTCAAAAGTTTGGTCTTACTGCTGCTCCTCTGTTTTGGGTAGAAAGTTGTGGGAATTTACAAGTAACAGAAAAGTGGGGTTTATATTTGGGAATTATTTTCTTTCATGATTTAAGCGTAGGGCTTAACATGAGGGATTCCAGGAGATGAAGACCCAGCTGGCAGCTGTAGTAGCCGGTGTGTCCTGTTCACACCTTGCTGCGAGGTTTAAGGTGGGAGCTTGCGAACTGCTGTGATTGCAGCCATAGTGTGAAAAACATTCTACCTTGTAGCCCAACGTAGCACATACTCGCATACATACAACTGAAAAAAAAATGTTTTAAAGTGTAAAACAGTGTTTATCCTTTCTTCACGTATGCACTTTGATGTTTTCTAAGCTACTTTACTCTTTATTTTTATTTATTTATTTATTTATTTATTTTTTAGAGACAGAGTCTCACTCTGTCTCCCAGGCTGGAGTGCAGTGGCACGATCATAGCTCACTGTAACCTGAAACTCCTGGGCTCCAGTGATCCTCCTGCCTCAGCCTCCCAAGCAGCTGGGATTGCAGGTGCATGCCGCTATGCTGGGCTAATTTAAATTTTTTTTTTTTTGTAGAGACAGGGTCTCGCTATGTTGCCCAGACCTATCTCGAACGCTTGGCCTCAAGTGATCCTCCTGCCTCGACCTCCACAGTACTGGGATTATAGATGTGAGCCACCATGCCTGGCTTTTATTTTTTTTAAATCGCTAGTCACAAGTCACTAATGATTTCAAGACTCGTTAATGGGCCTCAAATCACAATTTTGGAAAATTTTGGCTTGAGGTATGTCAGGGACCTGGCATCAGCCTGCACTTCCCATCCAGGAAAGAAACGTGGAAGGAAAACATGAATGAATGAGAAGAGTGAGAGGCAGGGGTGCATGGGGAGCTAGTTTTCTCCCCCCACCCGACCCCCTCCAGGCCAGCCTGTGACAGCCCGAGCAGCTCCTGACATTTAGCTCTTCTTTGCGGTTAACTCCAATGCTTTTTTGGCTGAAAGATGCACCTTTCTACTATGTGGTTGCCCTTTCAAAGTAGAAAACCCAGAGCAGGGGGTGATAGGGTGGAGCTGGCATTTTCTCCTAATTTTTCTTGACAAAACGTTGGGGGGAGGAAAACATACGCAAATAAATGACCACAGTCTCCTTTATGTTTTGCTTAGCTTTTATTTTGCAAAATTTAAGATAAGTGACAAGCTAGGACAAGATTTTCTAACACATAAAAGATAAAAGTTAGTATCCAGAATACACGAGTCACTCCTACAAACGATTTCTAAAAATCCAACCCACGACATGCAAAGGATTCAAAGAGGTCGTTCACAGGAGGGCAGCTTGGCGTGTTAAATTCATTAATACATTTGAAGTTCTTAGCACAGGGCCTAGTTGAGAGGAAATACTCAGTACTCAACAAGTGTTAGCTATTGTTACTCTTAAAATAATTAATATAATTTTTAAAATTTCTTTATTGAAGTGTAATTTACATAGATAAAATTCACCCACTTTTAAGTGTACAGTTCAGTGATTTTTTTTTAGTAAGTTTACTGACTTGTGCAGCCATGACCACAGTCCAGCTGTAGAACATTCCTACTATCTCGTAAAGTGTCCTCGTGTCCATTTGCTCTCACTCTTTAATCCCAACTCCAACCTCAGGGATCCGCTAATCTACATCCTGCCCCTGTAGGTTGCCTTCTCTGGATATTTCACATAAATGGAATCATACTATATGTGGTTTTTTGTGTCTGGAATATTAGATATCATTGCTTTTAAAAATCAAATCATTATTAAACATTTTTACTAATTGAATGGGTTGGGGGTACATTCTTTTAAAAAAAAACCCAATGAATTATGTTTTCCTCAGCAGTGCATTTATAAGGCTAACTCCGTATGACATTGCAAAGAAAGATTTTACTATGGTAAGCAGATTAAACAAACAAACAAATTTTTCCCTAAATTCTTTGGGAACAAAGTACGACATGATTCAGATCATCCTAACCTAGAATGCGCCGTCAGCGTGAGGGTCAATTGTTCCTGGATTACCAGATTTGGGACGGACTTCTCATGCTTCTCTAAAGAAGGATTCTTAACAGACACGGTGCTTTGTTTTTGCCCCTTTCCCTGGAAATAATCTGATTTTATATCATCTTTCTCCCTTTTTAAATGCATAAATGGGAAAGCTAGTTGTGGAGACGGTGGTGAGGTTTAACCGGGCTGCCTCTGGGGGTCTAATGCTTCTATCAGGTAATCCCTGGTCTTTACTTGTGTGGATCCCAAGCCAACGTTTGAGAAAAGGCTCCTTTCAATTAAGGAAAGTGTGACCTCAGGGAGGAGAGAAACTTCCTTATGGCCAGTCCCTTCCTGGGACCCAAACCAGCCAGTGCACCTGCCTTCACCGGGCTCCTCTGCTCACTTCGCCCGTTCCGCTCCTAGACTTCCTGGGGTGTTTGCACTTAACAGGCTGCCTCCCACCCCTTCCTGCAGGGCTTTATTTTCTAGGGTTAGAGACCCCATGGGCAGGCAGGGCCATCTGGATTGCCCCCTTTTCAGGGTGCGGACCTGGGGGTCGGGGGTGAGCAGCGGGGCTTGGACGGGGCTCACCGATTCCTTCTGGGGGAAGCTGATGGTGCTGCCGATTTTTATTTCTGCTTCAGATGAATTAAAAAACAAAACCGTGTGTGAGGACCAGGAGCTGAAACTGCACTGCCACGAATCCAAGTTTCTCAACATCTACTTTGCAGCCTACGGCAGGAGGACTCAGGACAGGGACGTCTGCTCCTTGGGAGCAGAGCGGCTCCCCCCCTTCGGTATGTGCTCTTATACGGTGACAATTGGGGCTCTGTCTGTGTAGATCGGGGTCCTGGCTCCCCCAGGAAGGAAGCCCCGGCAGCGGCCAGCACCTGGGTTAGAGGGAATGCCAAGGACAGGCAGGAACCACCACACCGGGGGTGCGCTTCTCTCTCCTCCACGTTCCTGAATCTGTCGTTCAGTCATTCAACACCGAGTGGTTACTGAGCACCTGCTGTATGCAGGGCCCTGTTCTAGACATGGGGGAGCCATCAGTTCTACCCCCTCACCCTACACAGAGCTGATCTTGCTGCTGTGGACGGGGAGGCGGTGAGAAACAGATAATAAACGTGCAAATATGTTGTATGTCAGGTGCAGATGAGATAAGTGCTCGGGGTCGGAAAGGCAGGTGGGGAAGGCTGGGGGTGTGCTGCAGAGAGGTGTGACTTTGTGGAGTGATGGCACGCTGAGCAGAAACTTGGAGGGGCCGAGGGAGTGAGCCTGCAGCTGCCTGGGGACAAGTGTCC
This sequence comes from Eulemur rufifrons, assembly GCF_041146395.1. NCBI lineage: Eukaryota > Metazoa > Chordata > Mammalia > Primates > Lemuridae > Eulemur > Eulemur rufifrons. The sequence goes on along the minus strand of NC_090989.1, from coordinate 12,191,687 downwards.
AAGTGGAGAGAGGATCCAGTTCAAGGCCCCGAGGCCGGACTGTAGCCAGGTGTTTAGTGGCGGAAGAGCCCAGCGCACCATTCTTCTTGCAGGTGATGGTCGTGATAGGGCCTGAGAGCTTCACCCAGCAGAGCTGTCCTGTATGATCCAGAGAAACAGAACCAATAGCATATGTATATGCATATTTGTATGGAGAGAGACGGGTGTTAAGGAATTCGCTCACATGATTGTGGGGCTGGTAAGTCTGAAATCTGCCAGGCAGGAGGGCAGCCTGGAGACCCAGGGAGGAGTTGAGGTTGCAATCCTGAGTCTGAGTTCTGCAGGACAGCAGGCTGGAAACTCGGGCAGGATTTCAGTGTTGCAGCCTGGAGAAAAATTCTTTTTCAGGGAAACCTCAGTCTTTGCTCCTATAACTTCAACTGATTAGAGGAGGCCCACCCACATTATGGCGGATAATCTGCTTTACTCAGAGTCTGCTGATTTAAATGCTAGTCACATCTTAAAAATACCTTCACAGCAACATCTAGACTGGTGTCTGACCAAACAGCTCAGTGCTATAAAAGATCTGTGAACAGAAGGCTCTGTGCCCCCTGCTGAGCTGTTCAGGGTGGAAAGTTTGAGCTCACAGAGCAAAACCCACCAGCTCGTCCTCTTCCCTCCCCCGGTCCTCACTATCCACTGCCCCTGGTAGATGTGCGAGGGTGAGGACCAGGCCCGCCGCTGCATGTGTGAGCCACAGCCACAGTGCCACAGCCCTCTCGCCCTGCGCTCTGCGGCATGATGAGGCTCCAAGGGAAAACCAAAGGGCCCCAAGAGTGCCGTGTTCATTCTGTCCCCGGCCTCATGGAGGCCTCAGCTGTGTCTTCACCTTTTAGGTTAGCGCTAAGAGCAGAGCCGTGCATGTAGAAATACAGCCCTTGGCTCCTGTGCTGATATCTTTTCTCAGCCAAGCTGAATGCTAAGAAATCGTTCACCCCTTGGCCCAGGTAGACTGCCCATGGAAGTTTTAAATTACACTTGGCACATACTCCCCGAAGAATCATCAGTTCACCCCTCTTGTCTAAGCATGCTTTAATATCTCGCACACTCTTGACCTGTCTCCCACCGGCCACCCGTCCACTCCCTGTACCAGTCCTGTGAGCTCTCCCCGATGGTGACGCATCTCCATTCTGGCCACCTTGCTCCCAGCCCACTCTGGGCATCTCTGCCCTGGACATGGAAGCTGCCTCCCTTCCTCCCTTAGCAGCTGGAAGGATTTAATGTAAATCAGATCACATCACCATCAGCCCCAAAGCCCTTCCCTCTGCCCACTGTAATTAGAATCCATCCATCCCCAGCTGTGGTCCTGCCTCTCCCTCCCTCCCCTCACGCCCTCTGGAGCGCTCCACGCTCATTCAAACTCCCGGCCTTTGGCCTGGACCGGTCTCACCCCACATCCTGTGTGGCTGGCTCTGTCTCAGGATTCAGAATCAACTCCGATGTCACCACGGAGAGGTTTCCCAGAGCGTCTGCCAGCACAGTGCCTGGTCCCTGCAGTCCCTCTCACACTGTCCTGATTTTCTTTATCTCGTGGGAACAGCTGATGTTACGTGTGTATGGTCCATCTCCCCAGAAGCTGAGCACCGCGGGGACTTTCTGTGCAATTTCCAGGGTGGTTCCTGGCACAGACTGGGTGCCCATGTGAGTCCTGAGATCCGTGAATGAGTCAGAGCGCTCCTAAGTGAGGTGCCCGCGCTTGGCTCCTGGGCATAGACGGTTGTCCGCTTGCAGGCTGGGAACGTGGGCCTGGTGCTGTCACAGCTTCCAACCTCTCATGAGATGCTGGAAATTCGGGATTTTTAAAAAAATGTAAAATGTTCCAACTTTTAAAACACCATGTGAGCCAAACAAAACATGCCTACAGGCCACATCCGGGCCACAGGCTGCCAGTATGTGTGTGATCTCTGCTCTGTGTCCCCAGTTATTACTGTAGCTCAGCCACATTGCTTTGAAGAAGGGGAAGGGGTTATTTATCCTTAGCCCTAAAACCTGACTGCATAGGGGCCAGGGGCTTGGTTCCCACCGCGGACCTTGGTAAGGGTGCTCTGCAGTCCAAATCCCGGCACGTCTGGTTGGAGAGGTTGATTTGTGTCCCTTTTCTCTTGCGTATAAGCTGAAGCCTGGCACAACCCCATCTGCTGCAGATTCTGGGTGCCCCATTAGAAGCACACGTGGTGAAGCCCAGCGGAGCCTCGGGGACACTCTCCGCGGTCAGGGACCCCTTGGGTTTTCACAGCAGCTGAGTGTGGCTTCAGCACTCAGATACTGTGGAAGGGCATTTCCGGTTCTTCCTAAAATGTTATCTTCATCATCATCATTATTGTTCTGCACAAACACCATAATGACGTTTAACAGAAACAAGAAAGAGATTTAGCCATGAATTTTACCCATCAGATGAAAAGACTTTTATTTTTCTGGATTTCTTCCAAGTCCTGGAGTATGAGCATAGCACGGTTTTACATACGGCAATTCGCAAGCAGATATATTTCTTTCTGCTTCTTTCCTTTAACTTCATATCATATGTGTTTTTCTATGTGGCTAATAAGACCCTAACAATGTCAATCACTTCCTAACGTCTTGTTAAAGAGATATATTAAACAATTTACTTAACCATTCCTTAGTGGCCTGATATTTTTCGTTGTTTCCGACTTTCACATATTATGAATAATGTATCATGAGCTGGTGCTTGTAGCTTTTTCTTTCTTCTGGCTTCTCCCAGAGAAGTTATCCTTGTGATAGATTCCCAGAAGCTTTATACCAAAAGAGGCATGGGCATGTTTGCAGTTCCTCATACATATGATCAGAGTTTTTTCCAAAACCTTATTGTATGAATTTATATGTGTAAACAGTGATGTACGGCTGTGGGTTTCCCTGCCATTTTGGCAGCCTTATGTATGACTTTTCTGCATGTTTCCAATTTCAGAGGCATAGAATAGTCCTTTAATATTGTTTTAATTTGCCTTTCTTTGATTAGGAACGACCTTGAGCATTTCCCACGTTTTTGTGGTTATCGTATTTGCACTTGCATACCTCGTCATCTCTCTAGCCTTTGTCTTTTTTTTTTTTTCTGTTGGGATCTTTATTTAGTTATTGCACAAACTTCTATGAACTCTTGGCAGAGTAGAGATGGTAACCCTCGGCATGCTTTTCCTGCTGTAGCTGTCCCACCCCCCTCAGTCTACTTGTTTCTGAACATACAGTTTGGGCTGGTTACTTTTTGATTCTGTGTACGTCCCATGTAGAATAAGTTCAGGAGGAAGGGGCTGAGTGGCTGTGGCGAGGGGCCCACCTGGTGGAAGTCAGGGCATGCCTGCAACCCCCCAAGTGACGGAAGTGACACCATCGTGCCCTCATCTCCAGGGCTGCCCAAGGCCTCGTTGGCAGTATGCTCCGTGTCCCCAGTGGGACACACATTCTTCCTGGCCATTCCCAAGGACGTGAGGGTGCTCACACCTGCCTCAAAAAAGCCTCCAAGTTCTGGGTTCAGAGGAAGGAGGGCCGTGCCCCATGCTTTGTGTACAAAGCCCTAAGTGGTCCCATCTGAACCGCACTGGGACAGGCCAGGCTGTGGGGAGGCAGGCGCCGAGGTGGTCAGCTTCAGCCACACGCCCCACCCTGGTTTTGCACAGCGCGTCTCGTCCTTCTCCCCACCATCCCACACACAGACGGTGACATCCGTGGAGGTTGAAGGGAGACAGCTACTCAATGCCAGCATCAGTGGCCGGGGGAAGTTGGGGACATCCTAGCACGCCTGTGTCCATTCACTGTTCAGTTGGGAGGCTCCGCTCTGGTGATGCACTTGAGCTCAGGGCATAAAGATCACAGGTGTGGGATTCTGCTCAAGGCCCTTAGTTCTCCCTAACACCCGCCTGACAGTCCCCCCAACTCATGCCCACTACTGATCCCAAAGCCACCCCACAATTTGGGGATTTTGTTTCCTCAGCAACCCACTTCCAAGGATCGAATGTGAATTTTTTTTTCTATTGCTGTGTAGTGAAATACCCTCAAGCTTAATGGTTTAAAACAAAACATTTTTGACTGTGGGACAGGAATTCAGGGGTAGCTTAGCCTGGCTGTTCTTGCTTAGGGTCCTGGTGAGGTTGCAGCCGGGTGTTGGCTGGGGCTGCAAGGGGCCTGGCTCATGGGGTGGGCAGGGTGGTGCTGCTTGTTGGCGGGAGGCTTCATTTCCCCCCCACCAGGGTCCCTTAAGTGTCCTCATGACACAGCGGCTGTCTCCTCCCAGAGAAAGTGATTCAAAAAGACTGGTGAAAGCCGTATGCTCTCGCCTCTGCCAGACTCTATTGGTCTGATTCATGGTGGAAGGAGGCTGCACATGCACGTGAATTGCAGGAGGTGAGGATTGGGGGCCAGCTTGAAGGCTGCTGTGGGCTAACTTTGGACCTCCCAAAATCATATGTTGAAGTCCTAATCCCCAGGACCTCAAAATGTGACCTTATTTGGGGATAGGGTTTTTAGAGGTCACATGGGTGGGCCCTAATCCAATCTGTGCCTGTAGAAGAAGAGGAAATTGGGACCCAGAGAGGCACAGAGGGAAGGGATGTGAAGACATAGGGAGAAGACGCCATCTACCCTCTAAGGAGAGAGGCCTCAGAAGGAACCAACTCTGCTGACACTTTGATCTTAGACTTCTAGATCAAGATCCAGAACTCTGAGGACATAAATTTCTGGTGTTTAAGCCACCCAGTTTGTGGTACACCCTAGCAAACTGATACAAAGACTGATGACCACAACTATTAAATAAAAAGGAAGAGCAGCGAGACTGTTGAGCAAGTGTGAGAACTTCAAAAAGCGACATCTCACTGTCCTGTAGGTTCAAAGATAGATTTGATGTCCTATTCTGAGGGTGGCTGACCCAAAGGCATTTGTGAAAGATCTTACAGCAAGTTAGATCTGTCAAAACTCATGCCTTGTCCAGCAAACGAGAAACCAACAGGAAGACACGACAGTGATCGATCATCGTTGGTCCTCCATGAACAGCAGCAGAACAATATTTTAACACAAGAAGCGAGCGAGCCTTCCCGAAGGCCCGGGCCTGAGGCCGCAGGGCTTCAGAAAGTTCCCCTGGCTGGGCATTCGCAGTGGTGCATCATTTCCTGCTACAGTTCCATTTTCTGGGTGGGCTCCAGGGAGTCTGCTATTTCCTTAATAAGAGAATGAGAAAACCACACAATGGGCCTTACAGGCTGGGCTGGGGCTGTCGCAAGGCCAAGTGTGGGCAGGCCTGGACTTTCCAGCCAAAGATCACGGTGCCAGGGGCTCCCGCTGCCAAGACAGCGCCACTTAAGAGCAGCCAGCCCTATTATCTAAATAAACACAGGTTGGAAGGAGCGATTAACTTCAGTTTCAGTGTTAAACAATTGCCAAAAAATAAAAATTAACATGGCTGAGTATCTTGTCATCACATGTATTGGGGGTGGAGGGCACTATGCCAGAAACAGAGGGTGCAAACAAAACCCGCCTGGGAGGGCAATAACCACCTAAAAAAACCCCAACAAAATCCTGCGAATGGTTCAGCACTCAGTGTCAACAAAGATATGGTTGGACCTGAATTACCTTGGACCTCTTCCTGAAAACATATTGTGGGTTCTTTCACTCTCACCAGGATAAATTCTTTCGCTCCCAGGGTAACTTAAAAGCACAAACTCGTGCCCACTGTAAATCACCACGGGTCCCAAGACATCCTAGATCAAAAAGGGTTGTGTTCTTATAACTGGGGGTCTTTTCTTTTCCTTCTTCTATTAGCCTTAGAGAATATGGTCAGGCATATGTCCTTAAAACTCCAAGAAAATGCAAGTTTTCCAGGATACTTCATGGCAGCCACGTGCATTGGTACAGCTTTTCTGGGTGCCAGTTTGTCAGTGTGTATCAAAAGCCTTCATGTTTGAATACCCTTTGACAAAGCAATCTACTTCCAAGAATTCCTTTGGAAATAGCGTGCTTGTGTGCAAATATTTAGCTCTAAGGGTGTTCCATGTAGCATTGCTTATAATATTCAAAAATAGAATCATGAATGTCCACCAAGTGGGGATTGTAACTAGAGCTGGTACATTCATAAAATGAAAAACTATGCAGCTTTTTCAAACAATGACTATTTTAAAATGTTCACGAAGATATTAATAAACAGGGAAGAGTAACATACAAAGTAATATGTATATGATCCCATTGAGAGGGAAGGACATTTACGCACAGAAAAGTGACTAGAAAAGTGTTCTTTAAACGTTAACAGCTTTTTTTCTTAATATTGGGATTTACTGGGTATTTTTGTCTCCCAGTTTTGGCTTATCTGTGTTTTTTAAATATGAACATGTATTTATTTTGCACCTGAAAAAACAAAAAGTTACGTTTTAAAACATCAGACTTCTAAGATAAATTTTATCATTCAGACTGTTAGTTTTTCCCAATGTAGGTAGTTTATATAGAAATCATATATTCCAGTCTATGTTCTCTTGAGATTTAAGATGATTTTTTTCTACTTAGGGAAAGGAGTTTTGTGGATGAGGGGCTAGTTTTTGGCCAACTACTTATTATTTAAAGATTTTGGTTTGGTTTATTTGAGAAGAAACAGAACCTTTTTATTTAAACTAGTAAATGTGCCCAGCTAAGAACCCCAAGTAATAATGAGGTACCTAAGGACAACAAAAATATCCTTAATTCGCCCTGTGAACCCACGAAGCAATAAAAAATAAACTGGAAGAAAAAAATTAAAGGATGTATCTTTACTCCTCAATAAACTTTTTGTGGCTTCTGGGACAAATTAAGTTATATTAAAAAATAGTTATAATATTTACAGAGAATTTTATATTTCTGGAACAATTGCTTGGAGACTTTTACTATTCAAAAACTATCTTCTACCTGGGCATGAGTTTTATTTTACTTTTTAAGAAAGATCATTTTATACACTTTCAAAGCAATGTTAACTCACAAAATCTTGGGAAGTACCTTAAAATCACTAAGAGAGGAAAAACCATCTCTTTCCCACCAGCCAAAAATATTCTCTGCTGCCATCTCGGTGATTCTCCTTTTAATTCTTTTTTTTTTTTTTTAACCCATCCTCAGGTTTAGGGCCTTAATCATCGTACTATATATGCATGTTTTCACTTCATGGGACCAAAGACGGCGTGTAAATTATACTCTAAGTTGTCAAAGTCCCAAAGCCCTTTTGCAAAAGTACCGCTCTCCCATCTGACATTAAGTGCACTGATGACGATAATGGTGACTTGCATGCATTGGGTGCTCGCTTGGGACACTCTGCACTCACTGTTTCATTTAACAGCCACACCAACCCAGGGGTCATCTCCCAGTATCTTCGCTGGCCAAGTGAGGAAACTGAGGCTTAGCAAGGTCACTCTCTCAGCCACCACTCTGTTCTATTCCTCACAGCTATTGCAGGCAAATGATCTGAAATCTTCACCATAGCAAGTTTCTCAACCCAGCTTAGAGACATCTGATGGAAACAGCTAACATTTATGTGGGCTTTGCCTTCTGCAGTTGCCTCGTACAGACCTCACAGAAATGCAGTGATGAAGGTATTCCTCGTGTTACACGGGAAGGAAACTGAGTCTCAGAGAGTTTAGCAGATACCAAGAGCTGGGCAAACGAGACTGAAGCTCAGCCTCCCCTTTTCCTCCAGTGGCTCTCGGTCCCATGGGAGATCCAGGCACCAGCAACTAACAGCACAACATAAGCATCACGACTCGCAAAGGCCTAGCTCCACTAAGCAGCCTGGCCACGGAGCTTCCCCTCGTGCTCTGGGAACCACTGCCCGTGCCCCTTGGGGTTTGGGGGTGGTAACATCTCTAGGCTATTCCTAGCCCTGGACTTCTGCGCCGTCCTCTGTGGCATGCCACATCCTCACCCCACTCCCACCTTCGTAAGCAGTCTCTTTATTAAGCCTTGGTTTGAGCCAGAGGTGGCCTGCCAGGCCCCTGATGACACACTGCCCGTGGCTCTTCTTACTAAACTGGTGGAGCAAAATGTACTCTCACAAACACCGACTTGACTTGATGTTTTTGGCACTCGGTGTAGACAGGCACTTACAGCATCCTCTCACATCTTTATCCACTTCTCCACTTGCTCTGTTTACTCTTCATTCATGAAGACCCTCCAAAGCCGCTCCAGCAAGATGCGCCCCTTAGACTGGAGCACGGCATTCTGGAGCAGTCAGGGGAAAGATGGATTTATTCCAAGCTCAGAGCGAGGGGCTGAGAAAAGCCAATCCAGGGACCAAACAGAAGGATGACAGCTCCGTGGCTCCCTAACTCTCTGGAGGCAGCTGTTCTCAGCATAGATTTGAACTCTGAGATCAGGCACCCCCACAAAGCCAGAGGCATGGGATGTTTTCATTACCTGATGTGCCAGACTGTCCATTAGTCCACTAATTCATTCATTAAGCACTTAATTGTTGGGCGCCTACTGTGTGCCTGATTTATCAGGTGTTGTGGAATCGTACTTAGCAAAATAGATCAGAACCTTCATGAATGTATTGAAATCAAGTGCTTTTATGATAATGTTCCTCACCATTTGTTGTGAGGGGTGTATATATATATTTTTTATTGTCCTTTCCTCAAGGGCATTGCCTTTCTAATTCTTTAGTGTTTAGAGTTATTAATAGCTATAAACCCTTCCTTTCAACTGGACTCTCTGACAGCTCTCCAATTAACATAAGAGACAAAAGTGGAGTTTCCCTGTGACACTAGCTTCCTACCTTTCTCTACCTGCGCAGTCCCTGGGGTACCTCCTTGGAGCCCTGTGGCTCCCCGGAACGTAGTTTGACACCAGTGCTCTTGGGACAGGAGCTCCCATTTATGTATGTCTTGAGGGCCTGCTTTGCTTCGGACACTGTGCTGGCCCATTCCACTCACACGTGCAGCCTTTGGCATTGTCAAGCTTTTTAGCTTCCCTGGGCCATGAATTCCTCTCTTACTTAGAGACTCTTGCTTCTTTTTTCTGACCCTAGTCCCTCAGCAGATGCGTTGGTCTGTGACTTCAGCCCTAATCTGCCTTCTGCACATGCGCCTTTGGCCTCCATGAGGACCCAGCATGCCCACCCCAGGCGCTTCTGTCCCCAAGCAGCCGGCCCACTGCAGGACGTTCCGGTTCCCTGCTGTCTCCAGATCCGTTAAATCCCCACTCACCCCACAGTAAGGGGTTGGCTCTTGCCAAAACACAGAAACTTCCCTCACTTGGTGATTTTTTACTCCATAAGCATTATTGGTAATGCCCCCTCTTTCCAGAGCCCAGCCCACAGTTTCCCATGGCCCGTTCTGGAAACATCAGACAAACACATCATCCGTGCATTACAGAACGGACAGAATGCCCTACATGAAGAATGTCCTACATGGACAGAATGTCCTACAGAATGATGAAAATGAAAGGAGCATCTTTTGTTATTCAGAGTAAGTCCTTTTCAGCCACACCTGAGTTTATATTGATGAGGATGGGGTACTGGTTGTCAAGGGAACCGATCATGAGATTAGAGGGTTGGAACATCACCCCCACCCTCACCCCTCATCTACCCAGGCAGGGGAGAGGGGCTGGAGGTTGAGTTCATCACCAATGGCCAATGATTTAATCAATCACTCCTATAAAATTGGACTTCCGTAAAACCCTTGTTAAATAGTGGGGTTCAGAGAGCTTCTGAATCTATTAAGGTGTTTGGAGGGTAGAACCCCCCCAGACAGGGCATGGAAGCTCTATTTCCCTTCCCAATACCTTGCCTTCTGCATCTCTAATATGTGGCTGTTCCTAAGTTGTGTCCTTTTATATTAATAATAAGCCAGTCATCTTATAAGTAAACTGTTCCATGAGCTGAGTTTCATGAGCTGTCCTAGCAAATTATCAAACCTGAGAAGGGGGCCGTGGGAGTCCCCAACTTATACCTGGTCAGTCAGAAGTATGGGAGGCTTGGACTTGCAGTTGGCATTGGGGTGGGGGGCAGTCTTGTAGGACTGGGCCCTTAACCTGCGGGATCTGTACTAACTCCAGGCAGTGTCATAATTGAATTAAGTTGTAGGACACCTAGTTGGTGTTTTCAAGAACTGGAGAATTATTTCCTTTAGGTATGTACACAGAAAAGGAATTTCTGGGTCATAGTCTAGTTCTATTTTTAATTTCTTTAGGAAACTCCATACTGTTTTCCACAGTGAGTGCACCAATCTCCACTCCCATCAACAGTGTACTCGGGTTCTCTTTTCTCTGCACCTTTTCCAACACTTATAATTTCTTGTATTTTTTATAAAAGCCATCCTAACAGGTGTGAGATGATATCTCACTGTGGTTTTGATTTGCATTTCCCTGACAATTAGTGATGTTGAGCACCTTTCCACTTGCCTGTTGGTCATTTTTAGGTCTTCTTTGGAGAAATGTCTACTTGTCCTTTGCCCATTTTTTAATCGGGTTATTCATTTTTTTGCTGTTGAGTTGTGTGAGTTCCTTATATATTTTTGAATGTTAAACTCTTATCAGATATATGGTTTGTAAATATTTTCTCCCAGCCTGTAGGCTGCCTTTTCATTTTGTTGATTGTTTCCTTTGCTATGCAGAAGCTTTTCAGTTTGATGTAGTGTCATGTGTTTATTTTTTCTTTTGGTATCCCATCTAAGAAATCATTGCCAGACCAATGTCAAAGAGTCTTTTCTCTGTGGTTTCTCTGGGAATTTTATGATTTCAGGTCTTATATTTTGGTCTTTAATTCATTTTGGGTTGATTTTTGTGTATGGTGGAAGATAAGGGATCAATTTCATTCTTTTGCATGTGGATATTCAGTTTTCCCAAAGCTATTTATTGAAGAGACTATCCCTTCCTTATAGTGTCTCCTTGGTGCCCTTTTCAAAAATTAATTGACTGTATATGCTTGGGTTTATTTCTGGGCTTTCTGTTCTTCCATTAGTCTTATGTGTCTGTTTTTATGCTGGTAAAATAGTGGCATGTAGGAGATTTTGCGATCAAGTAGTGTGATGCCTTCAGCATTGTTTTTGCTCAAAATTCCTTTGGCTATTCAGGATCTTTTGTGGTTCTGTATGAACTTTAGGATTGTTTTTTCTATTTCTGTGGAAAATGTCACTGAAATTTTATAGGTATCACATTGAACCTATACATCTCTTAGGGTGGTGTGGACATTTTAACAATATTAATTCTTCCAATCCATGAGCATGGATGATCTCTCCATTTATTTGTGTCTTGTTCAATTTCTTTCTTCAATGTTTATGTAGTTTTCTGTGTACAGATCTTTCACCTCTTTTGTTAAATTTATTCCTAAGTATTTTTTATGCTATTGTAAATGGGATTGTTTTCTTAATTTCTTTTTTGGATAGTTCATTGTTACAGTGTAGAAACACTACTGATTTGTGAGTGTTGGTTTTGTATCCTACAACTTCACTGAATTTATTTATTAGTTTTAATAGTTTTTGGGTGAAGTCTTTAAGATTTTCTATGTATAAAATCATGTTGCCTACAGTGACAGTTTAACTTCTTCGTTTCAGATTTGGATGCCTTTTATTTCTTCTTCTTGCCTAATTGCTCTAACTAATACTTTCAGTACTATGTTAAATTGTAGTGATGGAGATGGGCATCCTTATCTTTTTCTTGATCTTAGAGGAAAAGCTTTCAACTTTTCACTATTGAATATGATATTAGCTGGGAGGTTGTTATATATTACCTTTATTATTTTGAAGTTCATTCCTTCTATACCTAATTTATTGAGAGAAAATTAATTTCATCTTCACAATTAAGCCATAGTATTTTAAAAATTGTGGTAAAAAACATAGCATACAATTTCCCACCTTAACATTTCTAAGTGTACAGTTCAGTGGTGTTAAGTATATACACATTGTGCAATCAATTTCCAGATATTTTTCATCTTGAAAACTGGAACTCTATACCCATTAAACAACAACTCCCTATTTCTCCCTCTTCCAAGCCCCTGGAAACCACCATTCCATTTTCTGTCTCTATGGATTTGACTACTCTAGGTGCCTAATGTAAATGGAATCACACGGTATTTGTCTTTTTGTGACTGGGTTATTTCACTTAACATAATGTCTCCAAGGTTCATTCATATTACAGCATATGTCATTATTTCCTTCCTTTTTTATTAGCATGAGAAATTAAGTTTTACTGACAAATATATATGCTGATACTCAACAGCCTCCTAGAAAGATAAAGCACAAGAAGCATAATGCGTCTTCCAAGATCAAATCTGCCTCCTTAGGTTTAACTCAAAGTAGCCCATCCCATTGGACCACAGGTGGCAGAGTCTACTATGGAGTAGTCTCACTGACACCTGGACAAACAACTGGAAGAAGCGTTAGCCCCCAGCTCTAAATATTCACAGTGACTCACAACCGGCTTTTAGACAAACTCATCTTCTTTAGGTGGACTTTTAGACATTGGTACTTGTGCCTTGGTTATTTACATTGCCCATTATAAGTGGAGCACTTTTCACCTTCCTACTATACCACTTATGTGAGAAATTTAGAAGCCCTTGAAACCAATTGCAGATTTTCTTTTTCCCATTGTCGTTATCTCCATCCTATCTTATAATCTTGAACAGGTGCTTTTTTCTTTCTGGGGTTTTGATGCCAAAGGATTTGAAAACATTACTGCTTATTGTGCTCATCCTGGGAGTAGGGGTGAACTGGGAGTTAGCACCCATGTCAGCTTCTTTCAGGAAAGCACCCACCAAAGACTGGACAGGTTGCTGAAGATCATTCTCCACACTCTCAAAAGTGTTCCTTATCACCTGCACATCATCCTCATGTACTTGATTCGTGTTTATCCATTTAACTGTGAGTTGTAAGAAATTGACGCAGCTGCCCTTAGGAAGGTCTGAGAGCTCTTTAGGAAGCCAAAGCTCTGTACAATAATTCCCCGATGAGCTAGTTTTTGCCTGTGTGGACCAGGGACTTGCCTGTTTCCTCCAATACCTGGAGGTGGTCGCTGAGGGTGATATGCCAGAAGGTCTGGGTGAATAACGACAGGCCAACAATCTTTGCCCACGAAGTCAGGGCTCCTCCGCAGGCCTTGGCTGCCTTGGTGGTGGTGTGTTGAATGCTAAGTAGCAACAGGACTAGAAAAGTATAGACCTCATTTCAGACGGTGGCTTCAGGCTTGAATTTGTTGACTGGACATAGCACATGGTCCAGGGCAGAGGTAGCTGAGATCATCACCTGGTCCCTCTCCATGTCAGTTGGACTCTCAAATATCCCGATCTTACCAGCCTCCAAAACCTGGTATAGCTCTGCCGGGAAGTCTTCCTGGATGGATTAGGGTGTGAATGGAAAGGGAAAATGGATGCTATGAACCTTCTGGGTTCTATCAGCCGTGGTCCTTTCTAATGCCTCTGCGAAAGGCTTAGAGCTGTCCTCTCAAAATTGTGCATCCCAGGGATCCAGGATGTTGCTTGTAATTACTTTTGCAGCATTCTTCTCCCATGTCTCTACAATGCACATTTGCATGACAAAACTGCTTTGCTTTATCCTGTTGTGAAGTCCTGTTCCTTTGCATACAGAGGTCCAGCTTGAGCACAGCCCTCTGGCATGGCCCATGGCCATGCCTCCTCACCACTGGAAATCAGAATTTCCACCCTTCCTAAGGCTGAATAGTATTCCACTGTATGGATATACCACACGTTGTTTATTCATTCATCCATCACAGGACACTTGAGCTGCTTCCACCTGTGCGCTGTTGTGCATGTGCTGTTGTGAACACGGGTGTGAAGCCGTGGTGGTTTTTCTCTTGGTTCTGGTTCCATTTGAGTCTCCTTCTTGCACCTCACAGCCACTGGTTGTCATGCACCCATGTACCCCATTGCTAATGATCCCTTCTTCTTCCCTCCTCTGAGCAGCTGTCGCAAATGCCTGGTTGTGAAGGCACCAGGTGCAGGTCCCAAGAGCTGAGGAGGAGCTTCAGAGGGATGGAGGTTGTAACCTTACCTTTGTTCATTTGTTCTGTCATTTCTTTGAGCATTTACTGAGCATTGGGCTGTGGTAAGGTGCCTTGTCTAGTCTGGAGACAGACGAGTGAGGAATAAATACAGCCGAGTGGTAAGAGCTGTACTAGAAATGGTAGAAACACAGAGAAGGAAACCTCTCCCTGCTGCCTGGGGGAGGGGACCATGGGGACGTACAGTTGAGAAGACAGGGAGAAGGGGGTATTTGCAAGCGGGCAGAGGAGCACGTGCAAAGGTATAGAAGCATGAAGGATGGCAGCCTGGCTTTCCAGGGCTGCAGTGAAACCTGCAGGCGCAGGCGGGGCTAGGAGAATGGCTGCGAAGGAAGCTAGGAGGGTCAAGACTGTCAGTCCTGTGGGCCTTGTGCACAGCTCTGAGCAGGCGGGCTTGGTCAGGTGGCGACAGGGGGTGATCCTATGAGAACAAGCACACTGAGGAGAGCCGTTCGAAAGGAAGAAGATGGAGGGAGGGAGACCAGTTGGGAGGTTGCTGCAAAGCTGCCAGGCTTGAAACTAAGGCTATGGGGAAAGTGGGGGCAGATGTGCACAGAGACGAGCTGTGTGGAGCGAGAGGTTCCTGCAAAGATAGTAAAGGCTGTGGGTGCACAGGGTGGAGTTCCGAGTGGCCAGGGCTGAAGATATTGATTCAGTCCTCAGCTCTCAATGTTTCGGAGGCAACAGGCATGGACTTGGGGCCAGAGGGAGTGTGTAGGAGTGAGAAGAGAGCCCGGCCCAAAGCACAGGAGCACACTCACTCCAAGTGGGTAGTCCCAAAGAGGGCTCTGGGACAGAGGAACCAGAGACAAACCTGGGTGACAGGCACGAAGGAGCCCAGGTCAGTGAGAAATCTTCAACAGGTGTGTTTAGGCACCAGAAGTTCCAGAGATAGCAAAGGATCAGGACCAGCTCTCATCTCTTGGTTAGGACAGTGGCAGGTCCCTGTGACCTTCAAGGGGAAGAAGTCAATTTCAGGGTGTGTGGGACAGAAGCACATTTTGGGGAGGGACACAGAGGGGGCAATGTGGCAGAGGCAGGGGGACTAGAGGACCCTTTCTAGAAGCCTGGCTGAGAAGGAAGTGGTAAGGCTGGAGAGGGATCCCGGGATATGGGGAGGGTTTTTGCTGTTTGTTAGAGAGTAGAGGCATTTGTCATCTGTAAGACATGAGCAGACATGCTCAAGACTTTGGGGTCCTGTCAGCATCCTTGCTGACACACACACACACTCTCCCTGAGCCACCTGTCGTTCATCACAGTGCCAACCCCCAGGCTCTGCAGGCCTGAACCTCCCATGCGCATCTCCAGATCTGAGCTTTCTCTTGCGGGGCCCCTCCCATCTCAAATGCAGGACAGTATTATTATTGTTTTCAATGAACGTATCATCCTGTCTTCCACGCTGCCCACTCCTGCTGATTTCCCCATCACTCCCGCAGCACCGCTGTCTCCCTAGTCCCACAGCTTAGGCTCCGGAATCATCCTTGGTAGCTCCCTCACCCATCCTCCAGCAGAGACCTGGGGAGTGGAGCTCAGAGGTCGACTGCAGGCCCCGCTATCTATTCTCTAGCTGGATAAGGCTACAGAAACCCCCTGTGTCCGCTTTCTCAGCCGCAAAATTGTGTGTGTGTGTGTGTGTGTGTGTGTGTTACAATCAGCCTATCTCTTGAGGTTGTTGGGAACATTAAATCGGTTAACATAACAGTGCTGAGAACAGAGCCTGGAACGGTGAGTGGACCTTTGCAAGGTCTCTGAAATTCTCTCCTTCTCCGTTGCCCGCTCTTCAAGCCCTTAACTCCCGCCACTGTGTGTTCTGAAGTTGCTTCCCAACTGCTCTCCCTGCCTTTGGTTCTGTCTCTCTCTCAGGGCGTCCAATACACTGTCCTCAAAGGACAATAGGGTCAGGCCATCTCTTTAGGCTCCCTGTTGCTTGCAGAACAAAGTCCGAACTCTTTAGCTGAGCCTTCAAAAGCAGCCTCTGTCTTGCTGCATGTGTGCTTCCCACCTGTTCACGGAGGCTGCCCTGCCCACTCAGCCCTTCCAGGCCCCCGCCAGCCCCCGCAGGTGCTCCCAGCCCACTCACCTGAGCCTCCCTTCATTTCTCTCTTGCCCACTCCTACCCAAGTCCTGCTCTTTCTTTCATGATCCAGCCTCTCTCCTCCTGCCCACAGCGATCTCTCCCTCCTCTGACCCCAACACCTCCTGTCCGGGCCACGCCCTGCTGACACTCATTCACTGTTTCCACTGTGAGAACCAGCTCTCATGCGCGGGTTTTGTCTCTCCAGCTCCACTGCACGTCCTGCAAGGTGGGCTCTTCATGCTGGTTTTTCTGACAGCACATAGCACAGCGCCTCATCCTCCGTAGGTGTTCAGTTAATATTTACTAATTAGGGTGGCACTGTGCCAGGTGCTGAAAACCGTGTCCTCACGTTTGTTAGTTTATTTTATTCATTCATTCATAAGTTATTTATCAGGTTTCTACAGTGGGCTAAGCATGGCAATTTGATGAGGAACAAAACAGAAATGGTCCCTCATGGAGCTTATGTTCATACAGGAGAGGTGGATTCTCAAAATAAACAAACAAAACATTTCAAAGAGTGGGAAAGATCATAAAAGAACCAAGAGCCTTCATTCGATGTTCTTCATATTTTACCTCTTCCACATGCAGGATCCGTGACGTCATTTGCGGTGCAAAAGGAAAATGAGGGGCCCCTTGTTCAAAACTACATAAGAATTCAAGACAGTGCCAGCACAGCATTAAACCCCGCCAGGGACTTCTAGGACATGACCAGAAAGCTGGCTCTGCCCATCTTGGGGACTTTAATGAGACAGAAAATAAGCAGAGAAAACTCTTCATTTGATTTGAAATGCAGCTCGGCGTATTTATTTTCGGAGAACACTGTAAGCTACACGGTGGCCACGTGTGGGACACAGCGTGACGTTCTGTGGGTGTTTCCTGCCTTTCAGATTGCTTGTCGTACTCCGCTCTGCAAGTTCTGTCCAGGAGGTGCTACGGGAAGCAGAGATGCAAAGTCATCGTCGACAACCAGCACTTCGGAAGCCCCTGCCTGCCCGGAGTGAAAAAATACCTCACTGTGACCTACGCGTGTGGTAAGAACAAACCCTCGCCCGCTGCCTGGAGACCTTCCCCCTGGGCGGGTGCTGATCACGGGAACGAGCCAGACAGCTCCCTCCTGATGCTGGTTAGTCATCCCAGATACTCAAGAGCCCTTTTTCCCCCCTGTCCTTTATTCTTGTTTATGACATTCACATCAGATAAGCAACAGAATTTTCCTTGGTCGAGATTTGTTTTAAAAGCGCTTTTAGCAATCAGATTGGCAGCCAATGGGGAGGGTAGGAAAAGAACAAGCAAATAAGGGTAAAAATTGATATCAGTGATTTTAATCTCGGTCCTTAAGAGGCTCTGAAATTTATTGGGATGTCATGCAAGTTCACAGCAGTATTTTTTGGCTCGCATTTAATCTTTCAGTATTGCTTTTGGGCCCTAAATGACTAACTCGCTGTGCTGCCAACGGTTATTTTATCTACATGCCCACAGCGTTGAGTCGACAGATCAAATGCTTACCCTAAAACAATTAAAAATGTTGCACGACAGCATTACTTTGTTTTCCTAGTGTCTTTCAATAATAAAATGAAGTGCTTGCTTTGTTTAGATTCTAATTTCATAAAGCTACTTAAAAGCAAATAGGCAGTTCGTTATTTTCTGAGGTGCTATTGATTTCCAGTTTGTAATCCTAATATGGTGACTGCATTTTTTTTTTTTTTCAAATGAGCATAAAAACAAAGGGAAAGCAGAAAGAGCTAGAACTGAAGAACTTGATCCCTTTGCTCTTGGAAACCTCTTTTTCTCCTGCCAAATATCCCTAGGCCTTTTTTTTTCGTAAGAGCTTTGTTGAGATATAATTCACAGACCACACAATTCACCTGTTAAAGCATACAAATTAGTGGTTTTTAGTGTATTCACAGAATTGTGTAACCATCACCACAATCAATTCAAGAACATTCTCATCACCCCAAAAAGAAGCTATCCTTTAGCAGTCGTGCCCCCCAACCCGCCCATCAGGCCTGCCCCTGGCCCCAGGCAACCTCCAATCTACTTTCTGTCTTTATGGATTTGCCTCTTCTAGACATTTCATGTAAATGGGATCACACAATGCATGACCCTTTGTGTCTGGCTTCTTTACTTAGCATATGTTTTCAAGGGTCGCACATGTCTATCAGTACTTTATTCCTTTTTATTCCCTTGCATCCCAGGCTCTTACATCCTGAACTAAAAATTTTGTTCTCTGCAATATCAATGCTGTAACAGGTACAATGAAGCGCCTACATAAATGTATTCCCAAAACACTAGCGCCCACACTGACATCACGGGAAGGATGACTTTACCTGCTGCCGTGTCCAGGCAGCTGTGGGTAGCAGTGAGCCCTGTCTTGCTGGGGGTCCCCTAGAAGCCAACACAGATCACTCTGAGGGTCCAGTAACTTCGGGCCTCTTCAGCTGAGTGTTGCGTGAGGAGCAGGGCGTCAGCTTGCAGATAAGGTGCATTTTCTAGTGTGTTTTCAGGGATGAACCAAGAGCAGTTCCTAAGGCTGTGGCTCCTTGTAGCTAATGCTGAGATGAGCTTTCAGAGCCTGGGGTCACATGTCCCAGTTCAAGCTTCTTTGCCCTGAGTCACTCATTCAGCATGTTGGGGCCATGTTCTGTGTGTCAGCAGCTGTGCCAGGTGCTAAGGATTCCACAGTAAAGGAAGAGACATGGTCCTGTCCTTCTGGGGTTAACAGTCCGGGGAGAGAGACAGGCATTAAACCAACAGGCAGGCACATGTATCATTAACCTTTGTGATAAAGCTGTTTCAGAAAAGGGCAGGGTGCTACGAGAGGGGATAACAGTGGAGGGGCCCTAATTTATCCTGGGAGAGGTGGTTTGAGAAGTCCTGCAAAGAGAGCTCTCCTCTGGGGTGAACTTTCACCTGCACGCTAGGATGGGCGGATGGCCGCAGAGATGCTGGGTGCTGAGTGGTGGGGAGAGGAGCTGGTGGGGAGGACGATGGTGCTGGAGAGGGCAGGACCAGGTCTGTAGGGTCGGGGGAGGGTGTCAGTGGGAGGTTTTAAGTGGGGGAGTCGTGCAGTCAGATTCTGGCCACACAGAGCACCGGGATTCTCCACCTGCTTGATTTTGGAAATGGAGTTGTGACTCCATGTGACGAACGGCATCGCTTCTAGGCCAAAGCGTAAAAGAGAGCCCGTGAGGTCTTCACGTGCACTTCCTCCCGGCGGTGGGAATTGAAAAGACCTCTTGGCTGTAGGGGGGAGAATGGAGGGGAATGAGTAGCAGCAGGCAGTGAGGACTCAGCCTGGAGCGGCTCCAGGGGACACGGTAAAAACCGGGTGGCTTGGAGAACTCTTTGGAGAGTAGGAACAAGAGATGCTGAAGAGACCAGGTGTGTTGGAAGAACTGGGGTCCAGGAGAAGCTGAGAGGGTGAGGTGGACCTTTGATAGGAGGGAGGGGTGTTTCCTTCCTCATAGCAGGAGGGCAGAGGGCTGTGGGAACGGATGGAGACAGGTCTTGGAGGTCCTATCGCACGGCCTCTGTCTTCCCCAAACAGCGTGAGGTGAGGGCCTCAGCTGCGGGAGTCGGGGAAGAGGAGAGGGGTTTGTGGAGATGCGAGGGGGTGCGACTCGCGTGCGGTGGCGGCGGGAGGCTGACTTGAGAAACCGCGGTGTGACCTTGCTGGGTGTGGTGCCAACACCAACCTGTGCCAGGTAAGGGGCAGGGCTCTCAGGGACAACTGGCCTGCCCAGCTGTGTGGCTCCCTCCAGGGCCGTGTGGAGAAGGGGCTTCCTCCAGGTTCAGCCGGCAACGACAAAGGACGGAGATACAGCTAGAGTCGAGGGGTTTCCAGGGTCGGGAGAACAAGAGCGGCCGTGAGATGGAGAGAGAGCATGTGGGAAGGAAGCAGGAGTGTTGGGAGTGTCCTCCTCTCCCCATGGCAGTGCCCCTTGTCCATCATCCTGGTCCCCAGGGGTTATTCGAAGGGAGGGGGAGACTCGACTGTGAGGCAGGCAGTATCCCCGCACCTCCCTCCCCCCACTAGACAGACACCTTCCAATCACCTTCTAAGTAGCCGACATTTTAAAAACATCCCCCACCGGACCAGATGGCTCTTAACTGTGAAGTCTGAATCATTGATAAATGATTTGCAACGTCCGCACATGTTGTAGATCACCAAACGCGCATGAAGGGTTTTACTTTTTTTTTTTTAGCTCTCCCAGCTGATGTGGAAGTTGATAGGAAGGTTCCAGAGGATGCCAGTGGTTGGTTTCTAAGTGAACCTGCCTCAGTTGGGACTCAGGATGCAACGGAAGGAACTGAGTTGATCTGGTTTAAGCTGTGAGGGGGTGGGGAGGCCTCGAGTTGGGGCCGAAACCCAAAACTTCAGGGCCCCGAGAGTATCTGTCCCATGTCTCTTTCCATTCTCACTTCCTTATTCTCTCTCATCCTCGCTCTCTGCTTCCTTGTTCCATCCCCCGGCCCCTCCCACGGCAGAACCTCCTCTGAGCCCGGGCGGGATGCAATACGGCCACCTACGGCCCTGAGTAGTATTTAATGTTATGGTCCCACCAGCGTGAACACTTGCAGTCTTTCCATCTTAATTCCACATTGTCGACGGAAAGATAGTTCACGGGCTGGGCTGGGGTCAGGTAACTGCCTCCTTTGATCAGCCCTGGCCAGAGACCACGCGATGTGAGCCCAGCCAACCCTCCCACCCACATCAAGCTATTCTTAAATAAGGCCAGGGAGGACCCACCCCAATAGGAATCTCTTCCAATGCCGTGCTAACCTCTGCATCCAACCAGGCATTGCTATTTCACCCAGCGAGCTTGCTCTGCTGATGTCCGGGATGCCCCACCCCGTGGAGCCGGAGTGGCCTGTCAGGGACAAGTGCTGAACCATGACAAGCAGGCCCTGTTGTGGGGAACTTCATCTCTGCAGAAACACATGCCACCATCTCCACAATGACCCAGGCTGGGCTGGGCTGGGGGTGGAGTGGGGACAGGGGTGCCTTAGCCACGACTTGCCCTTATTGCACAGCCAGCTAGGATACTCTGGAGGAGAGAAGGAAATGAGCATCTGTCTCTCAGAAGGACATTGGTCTTCATCAGGCTGTGGACCACTGCTCTGCAGTTGGACCCACCTGCCAGCTGTTCTTAGGCAATAAAGGAACAGGGCGATGGGGGATGCTGTTGTCTTGTGGCCCTAATTCATGCCACACATGTTAATTGAGCACCAGCTACAAGCCAGGCATGGAGGTGGCGGCTAGGAAAACTGTGAGCAGTAGGGCCCCTGCCCCCACAGGCTACAGGATAGGAGGTGAATCCCATCCTGTGGGGCCACAAAAGGGGCCCTGGGGAACTCGGGGACCAGGAGGGCTTCCCAGAGGAGGGGGCGTCTGAGGCAAGGGAGACCTGATGGATATGTGGGGTCGGCAAGGTGGAAGTGGGTGGCAGGGAAGGCAGAAGTGAGGGCCTGTGCAGAGGCCGAGAAGTGAGCTCCGAGCAGAGACCGCAGGGACCTGGGATGGGCACTTGAGTCTTGGCTTGTGTCCAAGGGCAATGTGGAGCCATTGAAAGGTTTTCTTAGGAGACATATCAATTTGCATTTTTAAAAAGATCACTCCTTCCTATTTTATAGAGCTTCGTTTAATCACGGTTCTGCCTTCTCCCACACCACCACCACTTTTAGGCTGAGTAGAAAATTTCAACATCATTGAATAGCCTCAGGGGAGTGATTCGGGCTGGGGGCTTTGCTTTTCTAACTGTAGGCGGCAAGTCTGGCTGGTATCAGGGCGCTCAAAGCACAGCATCTGGTCACTGATTGGGTTTGGAGACACATAGCTCAAGTCTTCTTTCATGTACTGCTAAAGGTTCACCATCAGCCAAACTTCTTGGAAATGCCAGGTTTTTAGCTTTCCTCCTCACAGGGACGGTGGACCTGGAGAATTCAGCCAGCTGTCACCCTCCTCTCTGCAGAGAGGGCTCTTCCCCAAGCCCACAGCCACTGGTCCTCGAGCGTCACCATCACGGAGGCACAGCCAGCATCCCCGTCCTGACAATTTCCTGGGGCCAGCCTGGCTTCTCCCAGAGGGTGGGGGCAGGCAGGTCGGTGGTGCAGGCTTTGGAGGTGCCTTTGCCATCTGGGCACTTACCGAGGAGGAAGGAAAAGCAGCTAAGTGAGATGATTTTTGTCTCTGAGGTGAAGAATTATTTTGGATCCAAAATCCAACCTGTAGACGTTCTTTTCCAAAGTTAGCACTGACCCAGGCTTGACCCAGATTTGTTTGGCACAAAATAGATAAATAAATCAAGGTGGGGGCCATGCCAAATTTAGCAAACCATTCGAGTCCATTAGAATGGTCATCTCTGCTTTTACCTGCATAGACTCATGAGGGACTGCCCGAGTGGGAGTCACTTTGCCATCTTGATAGTCCTTTAAAATCATCTTTTATCCAGTTCCCAAAGGCCAAATGTTCCACGGACAGCATAGCTTCATGGAGCGGAGCGTAAGCCACACCAGGAGTTGAAGCTTTGCCTCTTCCTAGGTGAAGGGCGCATCTCCGAGCCTCAGTTTCCCCCTGTGCAGGAGTGGGGATGACACGCATCTGCACCAGGCCACTAGGATTGTGCGAGATGCACCGTTTAAACTTCAGAAACTGGGTTCCGGCACGTATTGGGGGCTGCATGGAGAGTGGTTTGCCAGTGTTTTCATGAATGTTCCTAAAGCGGAGAGGGGTGGGTTTGAGGGGTGGTAATCACACCCCATCCCCGTCCTCGCCCTGAACCAGTTTGAAGCAAGGAGATGCAAGAATCTGACAGATGTATTGACACCTGTTAATCCTCCTAATATCAGAGTCACTTTCACATAGAAAATGGGTAGGTTTCCTGCAGTGGCCTGTGTCATACGCTGGCAATTTAGCCTTTTGAGTGTCTGCTCATTCTGCAAAGCTCATCCTAGAAAGCCCTACCTCTCTCCCAGCTCCTCTATAAAATTCTGACTCTTCCTCAAACTGGCATTTGCAGAGCACCAAGGCCCTCCTCTGGCTGTATGTTGAGAACGAGCCAGGCATGAGACAGGCGCTCCTGGCAGGGAGAGGCGACACTTCCAGGACTTACTGCATGCAGCCAGGGAATCAGGAGTGTCCTTCTCTGGGCCCCAGGAGGGCCCAGAAATGAGCGTGAGGCTATTTAATCAGAAAGCCTTTTGCAGCAGCACAGCTCAGCTCTCTGGGGCCCTGCTGTGGTCCTGGGATCAGTGACATGCCCATGGCCAGCCAAGGGGCATTCCTCGGGGGCCTTGGACAACTTCAGCCACCTCCAGCATCTTCACTGTGCCTCCCTGGAAACTTACCCTCGCTGCTGATGGGCATGAAAGTGCTGGGGCCTCCTGTCCGTGAAAATTCACCGTCTAGGAGTGTTCTGTGCTTGCCGATCCTGGGACATCCCAAAAGAATGCAGTTAAGCACTCCGAGAAAGGAAATGAGGTTTTCTTGCTGCCAAAGATGTCTTGGCAGTTCTTTTTGAGAAAGCGGTGCAGTTGAACTTGCACGGTTTGTATTGGCTTCCTCTCTATTTCCTGTTGCCACTTCTGCCGGATCTCTGCTGGGCTAAAGAACAAACAAAAATAAGCACTTTTCTGCAGCAAGAATATTTGATTTCCTCTCCCTTCTCGCAGCCTGTGGTCGTGGGCTCGGCCTGCAGATTTCTCGCTACGCCCTCTGATTCAGCAGGCGCTGTCACCCCCGGCTGCTCTGCCCGGGGATCCTGACGTCCCATGGCTTATTCTTAGGGTCAGTTTGGCAGAATCTTAAACCACCTTCCAAAGGAGCGGACCGCACTGCCATCCTCTCCTCATCTTCCTATGGTTCTGTCTGATAATATTTAGCAAGTCACTCTAGCATAGTCTTGGAATTCTCCCTAGGTTTATTACGGGAGCAACGGGACAGATTGCTCAGAGCTGGACAGAGGTCAGTGGTGGATCTGAGTTGGTCACAGGCATTTAGCTTTACTAAGTGTCAGGGAAGCTCATGTTCAGAGTTACCGGCTTTGTTCAGGTGTTACGTGCCTTAAATTTTCACCTATTTTAAGTGAATACAATTCAGCGATTTTTAGTAAATTTAGAGTTGTGCAACCATCATCACACTCCAATCTCAAAGCATTTCCATGAACCAAGAAAGTTCCCTCGTGCCCATGTGCCATCACTCCCCAACCTCCCGCCCCCCCTGCCCCAGACCCAGGTAACCACTAATCTACTTTCTGTCTCTAGATTTACGATTTCTGGATATTTGGTATAAATGGAATTATACACTAGCTGTTTTTTTGTGGCTGACTTCTTTCACTGAGCATGGTGTTTTTGAGGTTCATCCCCGTTGTAGCATGTACCAGTACTTAATTCCTTTTTATTATTACCTTATATTCTATGGGATGGATATACCATATCTTGTTTATTTATCCTCCATGTTGTTATTTATTTTAATATTGTAAAATGGTCCTAAAAGTTCACCTCTCTGGGACATTTGATGACCACACAGGTACCATCATGAGTCTATATAAGTGTATCTAACAGGCAGAGTGATTCTTGTACTGATTTGAAAGTGATTTTTTAAATCTCATCTACATTGCACTTTATAAATATATTAAATGCACAGCTTTTTTCAATATACCCAGTATTTAAAATATTTCTGTTTGGCTTTTAGTTCCCAAGAACATACTCACAGCGATTGATCCAGCCATTGCTAATCTAAAACCTTCTTTGAAGCAGAAAGATGGCGACTATGGTAATTTTTATGGCTTACTACTCGCATTTCTCTCTCAGTAAAGGTGAACAGCCCCCTCGTGAGCACAGGTGGGCACAGCTTGGGAAGGAGGTGTGTTTGAGCCCCTAGTCCTGGTGGTGACAGTGCTGCAGCCGATGGTTGCACCATTTTGTTTTGTTTTGGTTTTTTAAATCGGAGTGGAATAAACCTCCCCTCTGTTCCCTCACTTCCTAAAAGAAAAATCACTTTGAAAAAGAGAGCTGCTCGGAAATAAATCTGGAGTTTCTGGATTATACAATGAGCTTGTTGCAAAGATGGTCCTGCCAGGAACCTGGGGGCCAGAGCCAGCTTGGAGCTGCAGGTCTCCGTACACAGACCTTCCTCCTTAGTTTTAACTTTTGTAAATGGAGGGCAGGGGTGAGCATTATGAGTTTATTATCAAATCTAGAATGGAATTCAGACCCACGGGGTTCCTGCTAGAAACTGCAGAGA
Organism: Eulemur rufifrons; assembly: GCF_041146395.1. Classification (NCBI taxonomy): domain Eukaryota; kingdom Metazoa; phylum Chordata; class Mammalia; order Primates; family Lemuridae; genus Eulemur; species Eulemur rufifrons. Next base: position 12,166,365 of record NC_090989.1, on the reverse strand, counting down.
CCAAGTCGACCATCTACGATGTTAGGCTCTGGGTGGTGAGAGTTTTGTCCTGTGTCCAGGCTGCCCCATCTCGGGCTCACTGAGCCCCATCCCAGATGAGTAACCAGGCAGCTGAAAGCAGACATGCCTCACATTTTGCTGTCATTTGCAAAAAAGTAACCTCACACAACCTCCCTCCATAACTCCAGGTTTGTCTTATCCCTGGTCAGCAGAGCAGACAGCGACTCCATGGTTAAAGTGAGACATTATTAAGCCTCCAAGAGGCACGATGAATGCCACCGCCTTCAGGATGGGACAATACATTTGTTCCCTTCTCCAGTGGAGTGGATGAGCCACACCTGCAGTTGGAACCAACACTTTTTAAAATTTCTAATCCTTTTAATAATTTATTAACACTATTTTCAGGGACTGCTTACTAAGCGCTCTTACTGGCTTAGTCTTCCATAAATTAGCCAGAGGCCGATTTGTTTGATTTCTGTGACGTTTAATTATTCTGGCAGTCCCGGGTTAGGAGTGGCAGGGGTCTCTTAGGACAGGCGTACCATGAACAGCTGTGATTAACTGGTCTTGCATTTTTTATGAAACAGGTATAAACTTCGACCCAAACGAATCGAGGGTTCTGAGGAAAGATGGAGTTATTGTTAGCAACTCTCTGGCAGCATTTGCTTACATTAGAGGTAGGTCAATGAATCAAAGCTTCCTAGAATGCTAATGGATTGACTAAAGTTTATTAACAAATGCACTGTTCGATTACGACACTCAGATAACTAAAGAAAAATGACTTACGTGTGATAAGCCAACTGCAGTCTTGTAAGCGCCAGAAACAGAGACCTGAACTCAGGTTCAGCTGCAACCAGGCAACCAACAAGAGAGCCACATAAATCGATCAAGTTGCATTATGTATGAGTTGGGCTCCACGGATATTTTCCCCTTTGAAAAGTAGGAACCTGAGAAATGCATTTCCCAGGTCTAAAATTTGGGAAGGGCCTAGGATTATTGAATTCCACTCCCGGCTGGAAGAAAAACGAGCCAGAAGATCACTTAGTAAACAACACAGGTCAGGCGCCATGAAGACAGGGCCATTTTCTGAGTCATGAGTGTCATTTCTCCCGGTTGCCAAGGATTCCCTTGTTAATCTTCCCCACAAGGAGTGATCAGGCTCAGCCCTCCCGAATTAGCAGAGCTGAAGGGTTTGCACTGAGGCCGGCCGTGCTGTGGGGCCTCTTTGGTGAGCGGAAGGTAGGTACTATCTTTCCCACCACCCAGTCCGCTTATTTTAAGATAGATCATATTTTGGAACGTCAACTGCCAGTTTCCACAATGCCTGCCTAACTCTGGGCAGGCCAAAACCTCTGAGACCTTCAGTAAAATATACATTAATATAATGCACAACAGCATTACTATTTAAGGCCGTGGACATGGGGCTATTTGGGGTAAGCTTGTCTTAGAGGAAAATAAGGGCTTAAGGAAATATCTCACGTGGGAGACAGAGCTCAGCCTTGCTGTCCTCTGCTGCCCCATCGTCTGTCTGCCTGCGTCAGTATTCCTTCTGTGTGTTTGTTGTGTGGTGTGTGGCTGTTGGTTTTCTCCGTGAATCTTCTCCTTTCTAACTGCCCTCCCATTTCCATGTCTGGCTGTTCCTGGTAATTGTCATTGTTAAGAAATGCAAGGAATCCATATTTACAGAGTCCCCGGAGAGCTCCTTGGAAGAAAGGCACCATGAAAATCCTTCAAATGGGGAAGAACGGTCGGCGAGGAGTGACACACGTCACTCGCTGAGCTGTGGCCGAGCCGTGTGCTGTACCTCGGTTGCCCTGTCAGTTCCTCTCCACACCCACCCTAGTCAGCTCGGGCCATGGTAACAAAACGCCAGAGTCTGGGCTGCTTAAACAACATACATTTATTTTCTCACAGTTCTGGAGGCCGGAAGTCCATGATCAAAGTGTCCACTGATGGATTTCTGGTGAGGGCTCCCTTCCTGGCTTGTAGACGGCCACCTTCTCTCTGTGTCCTCACATGGTGGAGAGACGGGGAGAGACAGAGACAGAGATAGAGATCTCCTCTTCTTATAAAACCACCAGTCCTATCAAGTTAGGGCCCCACCCTTATGAACTCTTTTAACCTAAGTTACCTCCTGAAATCTCCCAGTACAATCACTTTGGGGGCTAGAGCTTCAACATAGGTCCATAGCAACAGCCCTGAGAGATGGGACTCCGGTCCCCCGTTCTGCACTTAAAGAAGCCAAAGGTCAGAGGAGTTGCGCCACTTGCCTGGGGGCACCATGGACAGAGGCAGGGCCAGGATTCAGCCCCTACTAATGCGACACTTGCACTCCACTTCCCTGAGCAAGGAGCGGCCCCTCCTGAGGGACAGAAACCTCCTGGTCCTGCGTTATCTAAATTAGCTTCCCTCCATCCCTGTCTATCCTGTTCTATCCTTTTACGTGCTCATCGCTCCCTAAAGTCGTAGGGAAGATTTATTTGTCTAGCGCCTGCCTCTCCTACTAGATGTTAAGCCCCACACGGGCAGGTGTTTTGCCATCTTATTTGTTGTCACATCCCTGCATCTAGGACAGTGCTGGTACAGAACAGGTGCACAGTAAGTAGTTACCCAAACGTGGCACCCCGATCGGGTGGTATGAGCTGCCCTGTGCCTAATTATCACTCAATATTTGCTATTGGTAAGATACCAAATTTTTTTTAAATGTAAGGACTCGATGGGCTGTTATTTGGTTTTATTGAGGGATATTTAGGGACATTGAGCTCAGCAAGCCACGACCAAGCCTAGATACAACGCCCAAGAGAACGAGGTCCTAAATGCACCCTGTTGGGTATTAGCTAAATGAAGGCACCAGAAGATGCTCACGACTTGAATCACGGAGGTTCAAAAAGTCCCGGTGGAACCGCTGCCTGCAGACTCGTCTGCGGGTCTCCTTGTGTGTGTGTGTTGCTCTCTGGATGCTGCTGTAGCGGTGCGTGGGCAGTGGCCCCGGAAGCCAGCACTCTGCAGGGGTGCGCGTTTCAGCCTACACAGGCGGCCGAACGACAGCCAGCGCCAAACAGCACTGAGCGCCCTCCCGGTTGCTGCCGGAAAGAGGTGCCCGGCCAACCCTGAGCAGCACCCTCCGCCCTGCCGTGGGGCTGTGATCCCAGCAGGGCTGGGGGCCCTGGGCAGCCCTGAAGGAGAAGCTTCTGGCAGGAGCAGCCGGGAGCCAGGTGCACCCGCAGGGCAGGTTCCCGCCCAGAGCAGCCAAACAGGCAGTAAATCGAGTGACTCCAAAAGGACATTTCCCCAGTCTGGCTGCATGTAGCTTTGACGCGTTAGTGCAGCCAGGTGCACGCGGAGGACGAGTTGGCGAGAAACCACAGTCGGGAGGTTTGTCCTGTGATACTGAAACACAGAGGTGAGCGGGAGGGACTTCAGGATGCCCACGGGTGCCGGATGGCCGGTTTCTCCTGCGGCCATTTGAGTCATCTGAGAGGCTGTTTTGTCAACAGTGAGACAGCTTCTTAGGTGTGTTGGGATTTGCCGTCATTGCAATAGTACAGACCTATTCCTTGATTCATTCTAGAATCTGGAGACCGTGGGTCTGAAGAAGCTCATGGAAAGAGTTTGAAACTAGAGAAGTTGAAAGGGGAGGTGGGAGGAGAGAAAGAGAGAGTGTGTGTGTGTGTGTGTGTGTGTGTTTGGGGGTGGGTGTTGGGGGTTCCTAAGGAGGAAGCTCCCTGGCTGGCTCCACAGGAGCCACTGTGCCCTGGCAGACTGTGCCCAAGGGGACTTATTTATTTAGACAGTCTTGCCTCTGAACATGACCCCTCTCATTCCACCCAATTAGTGTTTTATTGACATCTGGCTCTGTGTGTTTGCCTCATGTGTGCCTGCAGAATGCCTTTGGTGGCCTAATAGTTCCGACACTGTCCCTACCCCTGGGGACAGTGACATGTGTGTCTTCAGCCTCTGGCAGACCCTGCTGTGGACTTTCAGGGTGTGTGGGGTTTCCAGGGCCAGGGTCAGGAGCCAGAGCAGGAGGGGACAGGCTTACAGCCCAAGATGTCCCGAGTTGGGGAGGCACCATTGTTTCATAGGAAAAGAACTCTAGGATATAGAGAAGCCCACCCTGCAGTAGAAGTAGAATAACACACTCCAAAGTCAGAGCCACATGAGTCCCCTGCCAGGGAGGACAGTTGGAAATCAGCACCCCCTTGTCACTAGGTGTGGATTCTGATGTGTTCCCACGGCCTCCAGTCTTCCCACGGGCCCTCCAGCCCGACAGCAGCAGGGCCCCAGGCGGTGGAGCCCTCGCCGTGGCTTCTGGGTTTCCTATCTGGACAAAAATAAGTTTGCGCTGGAGCTTGTATTGGCCCCAGATCCGGGATCTAAGGGTCATAAAAGGTCTTAAAGGCCATTGGCCACGTTCTGAGGCTGCCAAGGGCATGCTCCAGCCGATAAAACTCAAGTCATTCACTCTAGGCTGGATGAGCCAAGGCTAAATTTGGAACAATACCAACAAAGTCACAGTGTGAAGATTCCCTTCACCCACAAAGAGAACTTCTTTATTTTTCCAGAATATATAATAGAAAAACGGGTCACAAAAGGCCAAAGTGGTCCAAATGATGCTAGAAAACAGATGAAGTGCCCTTAGTGTAAAGCCTGGGGCAGAGGAGAGAGCCCTGGCCTGAGCTTGGGGACCCAGCCAAGTGGTGGCTTTGAATACGTGACTCAGCTACAGCGGGAGGGATTGGGCCGGCTCATCTCTAAGATTCCATCTAACCAACATCCGGTGATTCTGTAATTCCAACTAGTCAATTCGGATGAGTAGGAAGCCTCTTTCCTATGGGCTGGCCAAGAGCTGCCCACGTTCTCTGTCTTTGGTCGCTGGAACTCAGCGGAGTCAATGTGGACACGCCCCAGACAGCGCTCACTTAGCAGGAGGCGACTGAGCCAAGAGGCACCTGGAGTGTCACGAACCAGAGATGTTCTCCTGGCCATAGAACCCAGACGCTCACCTGCCGGGAGGGGAGGGAGAGGGGAAGGAAGGGAACTGACTTTATGGAGTTCCCGTCCCAGGGCACCAAGCCTAGTGCTTAAATCCATGATCCCCTCCTTTCCTGCACTCAGCAAATATCTGTGCAATACACGATGTGCACGGGGACTTTGGAGAAGGACAAGGACAGTCCTAGCCCCTGCGCTTGGGGCGCTTGCATCCTTTGGGGAGAGAAAGGATGAAACACACTCAGCGAGTTAGTGACAACTGCGTGTTGGGCTGCGAAGGAGACATTTAAGATGCTCTGAGACTAAACAATGATGGGGGACTTGGCCCAGGCTGAGGCAGGGGGAGGCGTGGAGGACTGGATGAACAAGGAAGAAAGAACTTTCCAGGCCCAAGGAAGAGCACGTGCAGAAACTCCAGGGCGTGAAGGCATCTGACACATGTAGGGAATGGGAGGCCCGTGCAGGGGGCAGAGGGAAAGGGAAGACTCTTGAGGGTTGAACTTGGGGAGGGGCAGGGGCTGGTGGTAGCAAGCTTCACAGGCTGTGATCAGGACTTGATTTCTAGCCTATGAGAGAGGAAAGACCATCTGTGAATTTTAAGTAAGCCAGTGATGTGACTTGATGTGTGTTTTTTAAAGATTACAATGGCCAGGCAGGACAGATGGGCCTGTCGAAAGAAAGAAAGAAAGAAAGAAGAGAAAATCAACTATATAAAAAGGCAAGAAGGGGAGTAATGACCATGGCATTTAGGTGCTAGTCACCTTGATGGGGAGGCCAGGGCATGAGGAAGTACAGGTTAGACACAGGTGTTGTCAAGGCCCTCGCCCCCAGGCGGGCGCTCGTTCACAGCACAGGTGCTTATTAGAGGTAATTCACTAAATACATGAACATAAAGGAGGCTATGTATGTATTGGTCCATGAAGAGAGTGGCTCATGTCCTAAGGATTATGGCTAATCTAATTCTGTCCACCTGGAGTCCTTAAAAAATAAAAAGAGAGGTAGAGTAACGAGCCTGTAGTTACCCGCCTGTGTGTGACAGCCAGACCGTGCACCCACCTCCGTGCGCGGAGGACCTGGCCCTCCCCGCACACGGCCGCGGGGAGAGCGCCAGGCGAGGGTGATCATTGCTCCCGCAGGCTCGGCCAGGATGCGATTGTTCCAGTCCGGAACTGGCCTGATCGTACATGGCTGGGAAAGGTTATAAACGGATGGGTTCAGTTTCCTCGCATACAGCACTCCTCGAAGGCGGTGCTGCTAGCCGGGCTCAAGGGCTTATGTTTTCCGAGGAGAAGTTGAGCAGCGGTCTCCTTGAGAGCCCTAGGAGAGCGCCACAGCAGAGGAGGGTCTGGAGGGACAAGTCGCTGGAAGATCAAGGGCCGAGGGGCTGCCGCAGGGAGAGGTCAGAGGAGAGGAAGGAGAGAGTGAAGTCAGGAGAGCTGAGGCTTTGATCTGCAGCGGGGAGGAGGAGAAAAGACCTGCCCCATGGGGTCAGAGCCTCCGGTCTTGGTGTCATTTTATGCCTGACTATTTAATGACTGTCCCGAGTGCCAGTGTCTCCAAATCCCCATTCTGCCACCATCCCCAGAAATAAACAGAGCCCCCCTGCTCTCACAAAGGGTACCTGTCTGCATTCAACCAAATTTGCTAAATACCTTGGACCTTAGGAAAAATATCTGGTTATTAATAGCATTGCAAACGTGACTTGCTGCCCCTCCCCCAGCCAAAACAAATTTTGAATGAAGACATCAGTGTCTTAAAGAGAGTGATGGGATTGTACCAGCAGGGGCAGCTGCAACAAAGAACAACACCTCTGAGTCCAGTGACAACACCAGTGACTTGAGCTGCAAGTGAAGGAAGCCGTGTGGGGAGGTTTCAGGTTTCAAGAAGATAAGCTGTCCCAGTTCCATCTCCAGGCAGGTCACAGCAGCCCATGCCTTGACTGTACATGACACTCAGCCCTCGAGGTTTGAAACTCCAGTCTGGAGCTCTGGGCGGGGCAGAGGCAGTGAAGACAACAGTCTCCCTTATCTGCCTGGAATCAAAGGGAAGGAGGATCCATTCGGGTGAGATGCACCGAGAAAATGCAGGGGCCACCAACTCTGCACCCCACAAGCAGCCCACCTAGAACATGAGTTCCAAGACTGGCTCTGCCCAAAGAAGCCACCTGACCTCAGGCAGTGCCTTCCCCTCTGGGCCTCAGCCGGAGCATCTATATCAGGGGTCAGCAAACTGGCCCATGGGCCAAATCTATAAATAAAGTTTTATTGGCACACAGCCACACTTTCTGGTTTATGTACTGCCTGTGGTTGTTTGTGCATTACAACAGCAGAGTTGGATATTTGTAACAAAAGACTGTATGGCCCATAAAACCTAAAATATTTACTATCTGGCCACTTACCGGAAAAGTTTATCAATTCCTGATCCATGTTATGAGGGAGTTAAATGGATCATTATTTCCCAGAATCAGGGTGATAACACCCTTAGGGGCACACACCATAATGTGGGGGTAAGGATAGGAGAAAAGCGGCACAGTCCTGCCCACACAGGTTGATGCAAGGACATAGGCAGGACACATGGCACCTCCTAGCATTATTTGTATTTCTACTATTATCATACAGACAATCCATTTGGATCCAGGAAAAATTATTAGAACTTTACAGTACATTTATTTTCTTTTTATATTTTATTATATTTTATTTTTACGTTTTATGTTACATTTGGTCCTCTGTATCTATGGGTTCTGTATCATGGATTCAACCAAGTGCAGATTGAAAATATTTTTTTAAAAAAATGGATGGTTGCATCTGTACCAAACATGTACAGACTTCTTTCCTTGTCTTTATTCCCTAAACCATACAGCATAACAACTGTTTACATTGTACTAGGTATTATAAGCAGTCTAGAGATTAAAGTATAGGGGAGGATGTGCGTGGGTTGGGGCAGAGGGTCCTGAAGTCAATCCACCATGGATACTGAGGGACAACTGAATATTTATATTTTTTAATCTAAAAAAAGAATGGAATTAAGCTTTGCTAACATCTATTTTAATATTAAGTTCACACAGATACTTCGTACATAAATTAATTCTTCATAATCTACTTTCCTACTCCTAATAGCTAACACTTTTATTGAGCATTTACTATATGTCAGTGAGTATTCTAAGAGATTTACAGGAATTAACTCATTTACTTGTAACACCTCTATAATAGGAAGGTACTGTAAGCCTTAATTTACAGATGAGGAAACTAGGACACAGAGAGGTTATGTAACTTGCCCAAAGTCACACAGCTAGTGAGTGGCAGATCTGGGTTTGAACTTGGCAGGGCATCTGGCTCCTGAGTCCGTCTGCTATGTATGTTCTCATATGCATACATATAGTCACTGTATATGCTCATAAACCTTAAAACTGTCAGTGGGGATGTATGATCAGTTAGGTGTGGGTGGTCTCAAAGATGCTGGACTGGTATTCTTGGTTAGCTGTCTACTCGGGCAGATGTTTGTTCTTGTGGGGCTTTGAACTGATAAAAACTGACAGCTCCTCGCAGCTCCTGATATGTCCTCTTCCTCCCACAGCCCACCCTGAGAGAGCCGCCCTGCTGTTCGTGTCCAGCGTTTGCATTGGCCTGGCCCTCACACTGTGTGCCTTGGTCATCAAAGTGTCCTGCACCAAGGACTTCCGGGAGCTGCATCTGGGGAGGGAGCACCTGGTGCCAGGAAGTGACCAGGCCGAGGAGGACAGTGAGGATGAAGAGGAGGAGGATGGCTCCTCCGACTCAGATTTTCCAGGAGAACTGTCAGGGTTTTGTAGGACTTCATATCCTGTCTACAGTTCCATAGAGGCTGCAGAGCTGGCAGAAAGGATTGAGCGCAGGGAGCAAATCATTCAGGAAATATGGATGAACAGTGGTTTGGACACCTCACTCCCGAGAAACATGGGCCAGTTCTACTGAAAACCAGACGCATCTTGATGCCGTTGCACTTTCTGAAGAGGGAAGGATCCATGATGCCCCTCCGGTTCTGATTCACTTGTACCTTCTATGAAGGAGAATTTGTCATGTCAGCCAACCTGGTGAGGCCAGGAAGCTATTAAAGGGATGTCTCAGATTGTTTCCAGCACATTCCAAAATAAATTAGGAGGGAAGGAATCTTTGTTTTCTGTATTTATTTGAATTTGTGTCTATACACTATTAAAATTCACATTAATTGAGCACTCATAATGCCAGGTGCTATTTTAGCTGCTTTACTGTTACCTTCATTTTACGGATGAGTAAATAGAAGATGCTTATATATCTGTAAAATATTTATGTTGATACTCAGGACAGCAAATGTGAGCTCAGGAGTGATTTCAATCACTAATACTATTTGTTTAGAACACAGGTCAGCAAAGTTTTTCTTAAAGGGTGAGATGATGAATATTTTAGGCATTGTGGGTCATATCCTCTCTGCCACATCTAGCAACTTTCCACTGCAGCTCAAAGCAGCCACCGATAATACATAATGGATGAACATGGCTGTGTTCCAACAAAACTTTATTTATGCACATTGAAAGTTCAATTTTATTTAATTTTCATGTGACATATTCTTTTTTTTTTCAACTTGACCATTTCAAAATGTAAAAACCATTCTTAACTCAAGGGCTGGACAAAAAAAAAAAAAAAAGGCAGCAGATGGATCTGGCCTGCAACCTGTTTTTGCAAATAAAGTATGGTCTGTAATGTCTAAAATATTTACTTTCTTGCTTTTTACAGAAAAAGTTTGCCAACTTCTGATTTAGGATTTTAAACTGCAGAGCTTCTGTGGTAAAAGCCATCAGCCAGAGGACTCGGCAGCCCTGTGGGCAACGACCACGTGGAGTTAGTTTTCAAATCGTTGCAAAAACTGGGTCCTACCCCACTAGGGGAGGAGTGGGGGAAGGAGCAGCAGAAAACGGAGTTAAGGAAACAGATTCCTGATGGGAGGACCGATGATGGGGTCCCTTAGAAGGCGCCCCCTGGTGGATGGGAGGCTTATAGCTGTGGAATAGAATAAAAGGGTTTTTTTCTTTTTTGTTCCAGTGGGGCTTGAAGTATAAAAATGATCGAGTTATAGCTCATATTCCTATTACCAATGAGCTCTCCTGTCCTTCATCATCACATCAACCCTGCAAAAATATGTAGACCAGGAAGCTGAAGGCTGCCAGGTTAAGCACTGGGGCCCAAGTCCCTGAGATGGCTCAGTGCTGAGTGGTCAGGAAATGCGGAGCTGTTCCCCCAGGAGCCCCAGCAGTGCCAGGCACCAAGAAGGCACTTCGTCCCATAGACCATCAGGGCGAAGGGCCGTTGGCAGAATGCAGAGGAGAATGGGTGTGGGGTGAAGAGGCCCAGCTGCCTGGATCGGGGAGAAGGTCTGCAGAATTTTTTTAAATTGAGTTGAAATCCACATAAATTAACCATGTTAGAGTGAACAGTTCAGTGGCATTTAATCCATTCTCAGTGTTGCACAACCACCACCTCTATCTGGTTCCAAAACATTTTCATCACCCCAAAAGGAAATGCCATACCTAGTAAGCAGTCACTCCCCATTCTCCCCTCCCTACAGCCCCTGGTAACCACCAATCTGCTTTCTGTCTCTGTGAGTCACCTGTTCTGGGTAGTTCATATTAATGGGGTCACACAATATGTGGTCTTTCGTGACTGCCTTAATTCACTTAACATACTGTCTTCAGGATTCATCCACGTTGTAGCATATGTCAGTACTTCATTCGTTTGTATGGCTAAATAATATTCCATTGTGTGGATAGACCACAATTTGTTTATCCAGTTGTCAGCTGGTGGACATCTGGCTTGTTTCTTTTGGCTGTTGTGAACAGTGCTGCTGTGAACATTCACGTGTGGTATTTTACCAGCAAAAACCAGCAACTACAGACGGAGCTAGTGAGGAATTCTGTGTTTCCCATTCAGTGGGAAGAAAGAGGAAGCTGAGGTGAGTCAGAGTGACATCTTCTCTTCCACCCCCGTGTCTGCCAATTTCAAAGTGAGCTTCCCCACGCGACACCCTGCAGGTGGGAGGGCGGGGACCAAGTAAGAGAAGTGTCTTTACAGGCGGGTTGGGGTGGAGACTGAATTCCTCAGTTCTCCATATACGGTACAAGGGATGGAGAAAAGTTTAGGGGGTTAGAGATGATGTGTTTTAAATCTTTTCATTAAAAAAATAATCTATTCTAGATCATAGCAGAAAATGAAGTGAATTCCATCATCCAATTGCTTCATAACGATTTTGTTCTAATCAAAGAGAATCCTTGTCCTTTCATGTCCCTGAGTTCAGCAGGGAGCATTTTGATGTTGTCCCAGCTCCCAGAGCCCCTGTCTCTATTTCCAGTTCCCAAGCGGTATCTTCTTCTCTGTGAACACAAATGCCATCTCTCTGATGACTGTCTTCTTGGGGCTAAAGGGAACACGGGAGCTGACACTTTACCAGGTGGAGTAAGAGCTGTGCCCGTATTAACCTCAGTCATGATGCTTTCCTTGAATCTCACAATGGGTTTTTCCGTTATCTCAATTCCCCCCATCAACCCCCAGCACGCGCGCACACACACACACACACACACACACTCCCTCCGAGGATCCCCGTGGGGGCAGCTGGGAGACAGGCCTGCCAAGGCGAGGGTCAGTCTTCGGCCTGTGCAAATAGCAAATACAGTGAGTTATTTATTTGCATTTCCTGAGCCCAGAAGGAGAATGCCATGTTCTTCTCATGGAAGGAGCCTGAAGGATCCTGCTGAGATTGTGTTTGGCTGGGCACAGAGCCCAGGAGGAAAATGACCAAAGCAGATTTGGATGAGGGGTTGCTGACGGACCGTGGTGGCCAGGAGGAAGCTCCCGGGGGGTGGGGGGTGTCCACCCAGAGAGTTCAGGGCTCACTCGGGCTGCTGGTTGTTGGCTTTGTGCTCCTCTGGGCAGCAGAGCCCCCACTGTTTCCAAGCTGTGGGGTCCCAGACGTCCTGTGAAAAGAGGCCAGCACTCACCGGGAGGTTTGCCTGTCACTACCTCAGTTATGTGCCACTAGAGCTTAGTTTTAATACTTGAGCTTCCTGCTGCAAAATTCTGTTCTCCAGATTCACCCGAGCTTGTTAAAGGCTGGTGCTCTGTAGCAGTGGTGGCATTTGCTGCGGCTTCAGGGAGAAGCAGTGCACACACAGGGACCAAGCAGGCTCTGGGGGACTTGCAAACAGTGCCACTGTTGACCTCAAAAACGGGGCAGTGCATGATGTTGGTGCCCGGTTCCCAGGCCGGGCACCCAGCCCCCAGCTGCTGGGTGAGGTGGCTGTGAACGGCCCACACCTGTCCTCTTCGGCAGAGAATTGCCCCTCACCACCTTCTCCGGAGAGCACTCCCTCAATAACTCCCTCTTGCAAGAATCTCTGTCTCAGGAAACTGACGACAGCATCCCGTGTGATATGCACCGGGGGAATATGCCCGTCTCTCTCGGGCCACAGTGCTGGCCAGCGCCACCCACAACCCCAGTGGAGCCAGACACGAAGGAACATCAGGGACCTTCCCCGCTAGCTGGTGGTGTCAGGAAAAGTCAGCTGTTCATACACCCAGCGTCTGGGGAGTCTCGGGAAGGGATGCCCACGGGAGTCCTCTTCCGATCTCCACCCACCCTTCTCCCTGAATCCCTGGAAACCAGTTCCTGCTCCAGGTTACCTGGGAACCAAAGCTCCATGCAGGGAAGGCAGGGGAGCTGAGCAAGCTTATCATCCCACGTTGTCTACCCACAGGACCTCCTGAAAAGTACCACTGCCCTGAAGCTTCCTCCCCACTCCCTGCCCCTCAGCCCAGACCCCTGGAACACTGACATTGACCAGACTGGACATGACTCTGCCCAGCCCTGGACTCGGGTTTCCTTGCCCACTGTGCTTTGTCTCCCAGCTTCTGCTCTGACTTGGTCTGACCCCATCTTGGGCTGACCTAGCTATGCCTCAGCTTCCTCATCTGTAAAATGGGCATCATAATAGCATCTACCTCCTAGTGGTGTTAGAGAGTGATGGTGTTTTACACATAACAGGAACAACAATACATCTAAGCTTTTATCATCAATGATTTCTTCCTCCTGAGTGGCAGCATCCAGCATCTGTGTGGCTAAAGCTGTACCATTTAGACTACACTACGGACATTTTACAAAACTCAAAGGCATCATAAAAATAAGACCCTGAGGGTGAGAGCAAGGCAGCCTCCTTTAGCCCTGCTATGGAGAAGAGTTTGCAGAGGAGAAATAATTTTATCTGCATAGCTCAGAGGAAAGTGTCAGGCCCTGAACTTCCTTGGGTTCTGCAACCAAGTCCGTTGTCAAGTCTCCCTCACACGGACTTAAGAAGCTGTGCTCAGATTTGGCAGAGAAATTATGACCCAGAACTGTGGCTATTCAGTTTTAAAAAGCCCATTGTGAGCCTGACCATCAATGTGGAGTTGGCCAAACTCCATCCCGAGACTGGACAGTAGCCCCGGAGATTAAATCCTAAGTACTTCAACTAAATGCCCCGTTGGCTGGACGCTGCCCTAGTCCACAGCTAAAGAGGAGGCAGGAAAGAGCCATGACAGCCGTCAGCCATGTAGGGGGAATCCAGGAAACCAGCTAATAATCCGGGCCACCATGTCCAGACTTTCAAATCAACATCCCCGCCTCTGGGTGGGTGCAGAGCCAGGCCCCTTGGAGAATGAGTGAGAGGCCGCTGACCCAGGTGGCTAATTGCAGATGCTGCCAATCTGGGCCTGTGCTGTCCAGGACAGAGCCACCAGCCACATGCGGTTACTTAAATTTAAATTTTAATTAATTAATAAAATTTAAAAGTCAACTCCTCACTTGAGCTGGCCACATTTCAAGTGCTCAGTAGTCACATGGCCAGTTGCTACCGTCTTGGACGATGTGGGTAGTTCCACTGGACAATGCTGAGCTAGTGTGTTAAGTCAGACACGGAGACACCTGCCCATCTCCGTGATAAAATGGAGCAGGTGTTTCCCGGGCCTCCCCAACCAAGGGTGTTATCAGATCTCAAAATCCCAGGCACAGAAACGTGGGACCCCAGCACCACCTACCCCACCTCTGCTACCCTTCCTGGGGGTGCCCACATGTCCCTCGTCTCCAAGCCCCGAAGCCTCGGGGGCACAGGACCCCGTCCCAGGCTGCAGACTCACCTCTGTGGACTGCGACCCCCACAGAGCCACGACCTCAGGAGCTGTGTCCCCTCCCCTGCCCTGGCCACCCTCAGCCCGCTGTTCCTCTTTGCTCTGCATCACACAACCTGGCTGGGTGTGGCGACAGCTGCTGCCACCATCACTTCTTTGGGCGCTGCTGCTGCTGCTGCTGCTGCTCTCCTTCCTTTGTCCCCTGAGAAGGGGGTGACTACCTAGAAGAGTCTAAAGGGGCCTCCTTTCTCCTGACCCTGCAGGCCATCAGCACCCAGGCACAGCCCAGAGCAACCTCCTGCCAGAGCTCTGCCTCACCACGTCCCCAGGTGGAACTGCTGGGCCCCGGGGGACAGGACCTCACCTCTGGCCCTCCTTGGTCCCTTCCATCCCTTGGCTGAGCCATGGGCAATTCAGCAGAGGTCCCTTCTTCATTCTTCAGAGCTTTAGAGTCACAAGACAGAGTGCCAGAATGACAGTAAATGGCCAACCCAAGTGGCCCTCGGGGCACAGAGACAACGATTCCACCCAATGGGCTTCGGGAGGCTTATTGGAGACAGTGTGCAACGTGGGCCTCAAAAAGTAGGCAGAATTTTCAAAGGTGAAGAAGGAGCAGCCGCAATAGGCCAGGAGGTGGGAACAGCAGCAGCATGTTTGGGACTGGGGCACAGCGAGGGTGAGGGGGTCCATGGGAAATAAGGCTAAAAGGGTAAGAGCACCTGGGGGGTTCTGTACTCCAGGCTACGCACGTGCCTGACGTCCTGGCTGTAAAGACAGCATCCTCGACCATCCCCAGGTGCAAGGCCACGCTCAGAGCAGGTGAGGGACCCACAGCCAGGAGTGGGCTGGGCCTGGCCTCAGATCTTGGCCTTCTGACTCTTGGAATAGCGATTACTGCTGATTTTAAGATGGCCAATCACTGTCCAGTTAATCTCAATATCGTGGAATTTGCCCAATTACAGCTTAATTCTGTTGGAGAAATTAAAATCGACGCTCCCAGAAAGCTACTGTGGTGTGCGACTCACGTGGACACTAAGATGCAATGACTGTCACCAGTGTAAATGGATGTCTAGGGCCTGACAAGCTATTTCTAGTAGAGCCCTGTTTTGAAAGGTTCCCAGTCTTTCCCTGAAGATCGCTCACTGCCTAATTGCGTTTCCTTCGGTTTGGTCCAACAGAAAATCCGACTGGGAATTTATCTTCAGGTGAAAATGCCGCCTTCCTGCTTTTAAGCGAACTGCCTGGCAATATGGTGAGCTCAGGCTGCAGGGACCCAGCGGGACAAAGAGAGGAAAGCTGGTCACTTGAGATTGGGGTACACATTCATTCCCCACACTGTCTCTGTTCCAAACTCATGACTCCACAGATCGAGTCCTTTCAAGGAAAGAAAAATAGAGCTTGTCATTTCCTATTGTTTCAGAGACCAAATCCAGCCTGGGAAAGATTAAGGGAAGAGGAAGGGGCCTGGGGTACTGATGACTAAGCCCCCATCTGACCTGGAAAAGTCTCCATTAGCTCCGAGGAAGGGAGGGAGCTCCAATTAGAGGCAAGTATAAAATGATGCCATTACCTCACCAGAAGAGAAAAAGGAAAAACCTTCCCAACTCCCCAACAATGAACTAGCAAGAGAATGTGTTGCTAATCTGTGAAGAATTTGCAGAGCTGGTGAGCTGCCTCCCAGCTCTGAGCTCCCACACTTCCTTCCTTAGAATTTGACCTCTGATTGTAAAGCCGCCAGACGGACGCTGGGAGAGGGAGGCGTGCGCTGGTCAGCAGAGGGTGAATCACACGGCCGAGCCAGGCTCTAGGTTTCTGTGAAATGAGCCTCTGTCACTCGGTCCATGCACATACATACTCCTTAGTGAAGACGTCTTGGGAAGAAGGCCAGCTGTTCTGAAAAAATAATGAAGATGCATTATATGGTGTTTTTAAATGAGGTAGATCTCTACGTACTGGCATGAAAAATTCTTGAAGTCATTATTAGATAATACATGGATTATGATACCATCTATATTTTTTAAAAGACTCAGAACTATATTTTTCTGCATATGTAGAGAAATCTCTAGGTCTCCTAACATTTGCAGGGTCTCAGGGAAGAAATGGAGTCTCACTTACCATGCAGCTAAGTGTTATAATGTTATAGTCGAGCCACAAAACAGTTATATAGAACATGTTCTCTTCTTCTACCTTGAAAAATTTATCTTGAAGAGCAAGTTCAAAGTTAGAATTCTCAGGGTTTGGTGTCACCATTTGGCTATGGGGGGAGGGTGGAAGGGAAGAGGTAGCCTCAACCTCTGGCCCCAGGGCCACCTTCCTCTTCGTGTGCCAGCTCTGTCCTTTCCAGGAGGGGCTCACATACAGGTATGTGAGTGGACAACACGGTCCCTATGTCCATGCTCTGTCCCACCCTGCCCCCAAACAGCCACCACCCCCTTGACACTGCTTAAAACCAGGGATGTGCACACCAGCGTCAAGGTCCAACCTCAGGAGGACAGATAGGGAGATGCCCTTGCTGGGCCTGGAGACAGCCTTGTGTCCTGGTCAACTGAGCAGTTGCCTTCCCTGTACAGCATCGAAACAAGTCTTTAAATCTTTGACTTCATAGTTTTATTGGCTTACACTTTTTCTAGAGAAGGAGGACAAGTGGAACCAGACACAAAACCCAATGCAAAGCGCAGTCAGGTACTACGGTTGAAGCTCCTCCAAGACTGTGGGTCTTGGAAGCAGAGCCCTCAGTTCAAATTCCACCTCCACCACCCATTAGCTGCAGCCCTTGGACAATTTCTTAACCTCACTGACCTCAGTTTCCCCATCTGTAAAATGGAGACAGTGAACGCACACATCTCTTAGGGTCATTGGAAGTACCAGCAAATGAGCAGCTGCTGAAATTCAGCAGGAGACAGGGAGGGAAATGGGTCTCCAAAGACACACAAAGTAAAGGTGTGGTCTAAGACAAAAGAATAGAAAATTATTAGAAAGTTTTAAAGCAAGGTATTTCTTCCCCAATGGAAAGATCACACTGGGATTTCGTGTTGAGAAGTTTTGAGCATTCTTCTTTCTTTGAGCTTTCCTGGGCACCCGATCCATGTTGGCCTTCTTTGGTTTCACCAGGAATCTCCCAGCCATTACTCCAGGTGAATTCCTACCAGCCTTTGAGGCCCAGCTCAGACACGACTTCTTCCATGAGCCTTTCCGGATTCCCCCAGGTGGGATATGACATGTCTTCCTTTGAATTCTGACATTATTTTCTCTCTACTTTCGTCAGGACATTGGCCAGGCACCAAGCTAGGCACTTGGAATTCAAAGAATGAGACAGATTCCGTGCCTTTGAGAAGTTCACAATCAAACAAGACACGGTAGACAAGCACAACATAGAGTTTGAAAGACACGCAATGGAAAATTGATAGTAATACAGGTAACTTTCACTGGGCGCTTACTGTGTGCCAGACACTGTACTCATCATTTCACAGTCATCCCTCGCTATCTGGGGGGATTGGTTTTAGGATCCCCATGGATACCAAAACCTGCAGATGCTCAAGTCCCTGATATAAAATGACATCGTTATTTGCATATAACCTGTGCACATCCTCCTGTATACTTTATTTATTTTTTTTTTTTGAGACAGAGTCTCACTCTGTTGCCCGGGCTAGAGTGCCGTGGCGTCAGCCTAGCTCACAGCAACCTCAAACTCCTGGGCTCAAGCAATCCTCCTGCCTCAGCCTCCCGAGTAGCTGGGACTACAGGTGTGTGCCACCATGCCCAGCTAATTTTTTCTATATATTTTTAGTTGTCCAGCTAATTTCTTTCTATTTTTTAGTAGAGATGGGGTCTCGCTCTTGCTCAGGCTGGTCTTGAACTCTTGACCTCGAGCGATCCACCTGCCTCAGCCTCCCAGAGTGCTAGGATTACAGGAGTGAGCCAACGCACCTGGCCCTCCTGTATACTTTAAATCATTTCTAGAGTACTTATAATACCTACTACAGTGTAAATGCCATGTAAATAGTTGTTATATTGTATTATTTTTATTTGTATTTTTAAATTTTTTTTATTATTTTAAAATCTTACAGGGGTACAAATGTTTTTGGTTACATGTATCAGTTTTGTTGTGCTTGAGTCAGGGTTACAAGTGTGCCCATTACCCAGAGAGTGTGCATTGTACTACTTAGGTAGGTTTTCACCTATCTCCTTCTCCCCCTTGCCTCCTGCTTGATTTCTACTGAGTTTTACTTACCTCTGTGCACACGTGTGCTCATCAGTTAGTTCCAGTTTAATAGTGAATACATGTTGTGTTTGTTTTTCTATTCTTTAGATACTTCACTTAGGAAAATGGTCTCTAGTTCCATCCAAATTGTTACAAAAGGTCTTAATTTATCCTTCTTCATGGCTGAGTAGTGTTCCATGGTAAACATATACCACATTTTGTTAATCCACTCATGAATTGATGGGCACTTGGGTTGATTCCACATCTTTGCAATTGTAAATTGTGCTGGAATAAACATTTGAGTGCAGGTGTCTTTTTGATAAAATGACTTCTTTTCCTTTGGGTAAATACCCAGTAGTGAGATCAAATGGTAAGTCGACTTTTAGTTCTTTGAGGAATCTCTATACTGTTTTCCATAGAGGTTGTACTAATTTGCAGACCCACCAACAGTTAAAAGCATTCCTTTCTCTCTGAAACTATGTCAGTATCTATTGGTTTTGGACTTTTTAATAAGAGCCATTCTAACTAGAGTAAGGCGAGATCTCATTGTGGTTTTAATTTGCATTTCCCTGATAATTAGTGATGTTGAGAATTTTTTAATATGTATATTGACCATATGTCTATCTTTTTTTGGAAAGCTTCTGTTCATGTCTTTTGCCCACTTTTTAATGAGGTTGTTTGTTTTTTCCTTGCTGATTTGCTTTCATTCTTTGTAGATTTTTGTTATTAGCCCTCTATCAGATGTATAACTTGCAAATATTTTCTCCCATTCTGTAGGTTGTCTGTTTGGTCTGTTGATTATTCCCTTAGCTGTGCAGAAGCTTTTTAAATTTAATCAAGTCCAATTTATTCATTTTTGTTGTTGCTATGATTACCATTGGAGTCTTCTTTTTTTTTTTTTCACCCAGAAAATGCAAATTGAAATGGAGTCTTCTTGATAAATTCATTGCCTAAGCTGATCTCTGGAAGAGTTTTTCCAACATTTTCTTGTAGAATTCTTATGGTTTCATGCCTTACATTTAAGTCTTTTATCCTCTTCAATTAAGTTTTGTGAGTGGTGAGAGACATGGATCCTGTTTTACTCTTCTGCATGTGGCTATCCAATTTTCCCAGCACCATTCATTGACTAGGGCTTCTTTCTCCCAGTGTATATTGTCTGCTTTGTCAAAGATCAGTTGGCAATATGAGGATGGTTTTATATCTGGGTTCTCTGTTCTGTCCCATTGGTCTATGTCTCAATTTTTGTGCCACTACCATGCTGTTTTAGTTACTGCAGCCTTGTAGTATAGTTTGAAGTCTGATAATGTGATGCCTCCAGATTTGTTCTTTTTTGCTTAAGATAGCTTTGGCTATTCAGGCTCTTTTCTGGTTGCAAACAAAGTGTAGAATTAGTTTTTTCTAGATCTGTGAAATATGACATTAGTATTTTGATGGTGATTGCATTGACTCTGCCAATTACTTATTTTTTTAATTTTTTAAAAAATACTTTTGTTCCACAGTTGGTTGACTCCATGGATGTCAAATCCACAGATACTGAGGACTGACTGTACGTTGTTACTCACCAGCAAACCCCTTTCTGCCTGGGCTTTCTTTGTGGAAGTTTTTAAGTTGCAAATTCAATCTCTTTACTTTTTCTAGGTCTATTCAGATTTTCTATTTCTTTTTTAGTCAGTTTCAGTAGTTTGTGTCTTTCTATGAATTTGTTCAATTCATCTGAATTATCTAATTTGTTAACATATAATTGTTTATTCTATTCCCTTATAATCCTTTGCATTCTATAGGGTTGGTAGAGACGGCCCCTCTTGCATTCTTGATTCCACTAATTTGAGTCTTCTCTCTTTTTTTCTTGGTCAATCTACATATTGGTTGGTCAATTTTGTTGATCTTTTCAAACAATTAACTTTTTATTTTATTCACTTTCTCTATTGTTTTTCTATTCTCTATTTCATTTATTTCCACTTTAATCTTTATTATTTTCCTTTTTCTGATTGCCTGGCGTTAGTTTGCTCTTCTTTTCCTAGATTCCTAAGGTGAAAGGTTAGGCTTATTTGGGATCTTTCATTTTTAATATAGGTATTTATAGCTATAAATTTTCTTCAAAGCCCTGCTTTAGTTGTATCCCATAAGTTTTGATATGAGAGTTTTGCTTCCACTCATCTCAAAGTATTTTCTAATTTCCCTTGTGCTTTCTTCTTTGACTCATTTGTTATTTAAGAATATGTTTAACTTCCATGTATTCATGAATTTCCCAAAATTCTTTCTGTTGTTGATTTCTAATCAAATTCCACTACAGTCAGAGAACATACATTATATCATTTCAATCCTTTAAAATCTATAGAGACTTGTTTTATAGCATACATGTGGCCTATTATGCACTAGTTCCATGTGCACTTGAAAAAATGTATATTCTGCTGCTAAGTTTTCTATAGATGCCTATTAAGTCTAGTTGATTTATAGTGTTTTCCAAGTCTATTGCTGATATTCTGCCTCATTATTCTTTCCATAATTGAGAGAAAATATTGACGTTCCCAACTATTGCTGGATTCTCTATTTCTCCCTTTGATTCCGTCAGGTTTTGAATGTATTTGGGGGCTCTGTTGTTAGCTGTATATATGTTTATAATTGTTATACTTTCCGCTCAACTGACCTTTTTATCACTACACAATTTCCCTCTTTATCTCTAGTAACTGTTTTTGTCTTGAAATCTATTTTGTCTGATGCCAATAATAGTCTCCCCTGCTCTCTTATGATTACAGTTTGCATCTTTTTCCATCTTTTATGTTCAACCTATTTGTATGTTTGAATATAAAGTATATCTCCAGTAAATAGAATATAGTTGAATCATGTTTTTTTAATCCAGTTTGTCAATTTTGCCTTTTGATTAAGTTGTTTAATCCATTCCTATTTAATATTATTATGGAAAAGGTTAGATTTATGTCTGTTATTTTGTTTTTCATTTTCTATATGGCTCATAACTACTTTGTTTCTCTATTTCTCCTTTACTTTTCTTTTGTCCTATGTGGGTATTTTCTAGTGTACAATTTTCATTTCTTTAATAATTTTAACTATATTTTTGAGGGTTTTTTTAGTGACTTCCCTGCAGCCTACAATATGTATCTTAACTTATCAAAGTCTACTTCAGATTTATACTGACATAATTCCAGTAAGTTATGAAAACTTTGCTCCTGCATAGCTCCATTCCTTACCCCTATTCTGTGCTTATTATTATAAGTATTAAGTTCATATAGTTACAAGCCCAACTATACACTGTTAAAATCATTGCTTTATATAATCTTATGTCTTTTAAAGAAGCTCATAGAAGAAAGGAGAGCACAAATCTATTTATTGAGGTTTTTTAATGTTAATCTTCTTAATTACTATTTTCAATTCTTTCATAGCTCAAGCTGCTATAACACAATACCATAGGCTGGGTGGCTTAAACAACAAACGTTTATTTCTCCCAGTTCTGGAGGCTAGAAGTTCAAGATCAAGGTGGTTCTTAGTGAGGAGTCTCTTCCTGGTTTTCAGGTGGATGCCTTCTTTCTGTGTCCTCACATGGTAGAGAAAGAGAGGAGAGAGAGAAAGAGGGCAGGGGTGGGGGCACAGGGAGAGGTAAGGAAGCAAACCATCTCACGTCTCTCCTAACAAGGCCACTAATCCCAGCATGAGAGTGCCACCACATGACCTAATTACCTTCCAAAGGCCTTAGTTCCAAATACCATCTCATTGGGGATTAGGGTTTCAACATATATATTTTAGAGCAACACAATCATGCAATCCAGAATAATTTTCTTCATTTCTTCCTGTGGATTCATGTTACCATCTTATTCATTTCCTGACTCCAATATAGCTTCATTCCCACCCCTCCTTTGTGTTTCTATTGTCAAATATATTATATTTATGCATAAGCCCAACAATACAATTTTATTGATATTGTTTTATACAACTGCTTTTAAGTTAGTTAAGAGAAGAAAGAAAAAGAAATGAAATTATACTGTCTTTTTTTATTACCTATATAATTCCTTTCACTGGCAGTCTTTGCTGTTGTTGTGTTGGTGTCTGTTTGAATTATCTGATGTCACTTGCTTTCAGCCCTGTTAAACTTTCTTTAGTATTTCTTGTAAGGCATGACTGACAGCGATGAATGATCTCAGTGTTTGTTTATCTGGGAATGTCTTTATTCCACCTTCACTTTTGAAAGATAACTCCCACATCCTGCGCTGGCAGCTCCCGCGTGGTGCAGCTAGCGCATGCGCACAGCCTTCTGGAGCCCCACGGTGCCTGTGATCCCCGAAGGTTCTTCTCAGCTGTCTCTTTCCCTGATTCTCTCTGTTAGATTTCTGGCCGGTCTGCTGTTTCACGTGTTGCTACTAGTATCTTGGAGCTACCAGCCCAGGATTGCTTAACTGTTCCATCTCCACCGTTCAACAATGCCCTAAAGCGTGAACGTCTCCAGGCTCTGTTCCAGATACAGTCAGTGCCCCCAGGCAGTGCTGGGCACCTCCCCATCCTGAAGGTCTGCCTCTTCCGAGGCCGAGACAGGGGCCCTCTCCTCCTGGAGTGACACCTGCTCTAGGAAAGGGTCTAGAGGAGGGGTGGGAGACACTGGTCTTCTCAGCTTGCCCCTCCTGGTGTGGAACCTCGCCCTACACGTGAGCTAGACTGAAGGCAATGGTCGCCCCAGCATTCTGGACCTGCCATCCCTGTGACAGAACCTTCACCCTATGAGCAGAAGCTGGATGGGGAAGGGAGCCACAGGCCCCTCAGCCACACCTGCCCACAGCACTTCTGCAACGCAAGGCAGGTGGGCGAGAGATGCTGGCAACGTGCCCGTCTGGGCACCAGGGCCTGGGGGAGGGGGAGCCCTGTCTTTTTGGCCACAACTGCCCAGAGTAGAGCTTCTGTCACATGGAGCTGGGAAGGGGATGGGAGCAGGTGATCCAAATGCCACAGATTCTCACTCTTCTTACCAAGATTTGTAGTCTTTCCTGAAAAAGTGTTTTCCCATTTATGGGATATAGGACAATATTCAGAAACTTTAAATGGTTGGGTTTACTTTCATTTTTTAAGTCGTTTTCACAGTTAAATGGTTGTTTCACTAGGAAGAGGGCCCACAGAGCTCCTCGCAAAGCCCCCCAGAGGCAGGACCTATGTCATCCTCATTTCTGGAACCCCCGCTCTGTCTGCATTGAGCCACACGGAGCGGGCACCTGGAGGCTCTTTGTGGGCTGACTGCCCACATTCTGCGCTTGCTGTGTGCCCACGGAGCAGGGCCATGGCCATCCCGCAGCCAAGATTTCTGCCTTTCATTTTACTTCTTTGCCCAACATCCGGGCATCGGGGAGCTGAACCCTCGGTGGATTCTAACCCTGACGTGATGAGGTCACACATTTGATGGCTCTGCACCAACTCCCTCCTCAAAGTCACGGCACAAGTGGAATTCAGTGTCCCATGCAGTCTGGTCAGCTAATAGTTGCCACCAAGAGGAAAGGAGGAAATGAAAATGTTCCTAGTCTCTCTTGCAAAGAAATTGAGAGTTCACCAGGCCCATCAAAATTTTTTTCAGCCCATCACATGCAACACTGATGAGTATCTATAAGTATGAACCTTTTCTGTCTCTGGCTCTATGTCTCTGTGTGTCTGTCTCTCTCCACCTCGCTCTCGTCTCACCCCACATCACTGAATCCCAGAAGCATGTGCTGCAGCAGCTGAACGCCAGGCTTCCCATATGGTCCTAAGGAGGCTAGCAAGAAAAGAGACAGGGATGGCCAAGAATATTGGTGCCTTCTGGCGGGACGGTGGGGGGGGTGGGGTTGGGGGTTGTCTATGGGTGGCCTGAGGCTGTTTTCAGACAGTTGAATAGAGATCGCGCACATGGACCCGCCATCTGCCTACAGCCTCTAATGAGAATATCCAGTTGCTTTGCATTGGGGCCAGAATCACCTCATCTTGGTTATCTCATACTGGTAAGAGGGATGACCAAGGAGTTACAGATGTTTTTAGTTAATTAAAATGTGAAAATAAATAGATTATTCCCAACACCATTTGACAAACTGACACTTTCAAAGCATAGAATGTCGGCCAGGCATGGTGGCTCATGCCTATAATCCTAGCACTCTGGAAGGCCGAGGCGGAAGGATCGCTTGAGCTCAGGAGTTTGAGACCAGCCTGAGCAAGAGCGAGACCCCGCCTCTACTAAAAATAGACAAATTAGCCGGGGGTTGTGGTGCACACCTATAGTCCCAGCTACCCGGGAGGCTGAGGCAGGAGGATCACTTGAGTCCAGGAGTTTGAGATTGCAGTGAGCTATGATGACGCCACTGCACTCTACCCAGAGTGACAAAGTGAGATTCTGTCTCAAAAACACAAAACAAAATAAAACAACAACAAAAAAACATGGAATCTCTAAGCATGAGGGAAAAATAGGAAAAGGAGTTGGCAGGGAGGAAAGTGGGCACCCCTGACTGGCGAGGACAAATTCTATCCCGATCCCACCTGCACATCCCCTCCGTGACTTCCTCTCGCCTCCAGATTCGGGGATCAGAGCTTACTGCCACCATAACCTAAAGTGAGAGAGGATTGGTCATGACCAGCTCTGCCAGAGGAGGTCCCAGCGATGCCAGATTCCGTGACAACCTCCCATCTCCACAGAAGACACTCTAACTGCAATTGTTGGCTCAAGGGAAAGCACCCGAAAGAGGTCACTATCCCTCCTCCACCCTCCCCACGCTATCCCTACCCCATAACCTGAGCATTGGTTATGGGAAGCCAGGGCCACCCTGAGGTCGCAGAAAGTCATCGCTGTCTGGTCTGAGCCTCAGCTGTTCTGTGGGAGGGGAGTCACCGGCCCTCTCCGGGGTCAGAGTCAGAGTTGCAAGTTCTGCTCTCAGAACCTGTACTTCCTTGTGAAGAAAGCCCAGGGTGGGGTCCCAGAGAACCCGCATACCCCATCGAAGGCACCTCTCCGGAGACAGCCCTGCCCTTCTACTTGCCCGGCAAGGACAGAATTAAGGAATCACTTCAGACCAGGGACAGTGGACCATGGGGTGGGGATTACTAAAGTAGAATGAGAGATGGAGCATCACTTGCAACTGCAGGCAGAGTGGCCCAGGGTGACCCGCAAAGCTGAGCAGGCCGAGTGGCCAGGACTCCTTTCCCGTTGTAGGACCTCAGGATGTCATCTGGAGAGCTGGTCCCCTGACTCCCAGCGCTTGGCACCTGTTTCACACCAGGTTGTTTAGAGAGGGCCAGGAGTCAATCCCCTGTCCCTGGTGCCCACTCAGCTCTGGGGAGTCCCAGCGGAGCCTGCCACTTCGTCCCCAGCCCTGAGTCAGGCTCCTGCTCAGGTCTAAGTCTGGGGTGGGAGGGCTGGAGCCTGTGCCCACCTTCCAGAGGCACAGGGAGGCCCCAAGCAGCCAGCTCCCAGCCCCGTGCCCCAGGGCCCCTCTCAGCCCAGCTCAGGGACCCTGGGTTGCTGCCCCTGAAGAGACCACCCCCCCCACACCCCTAGAAAGAAAGGCAGTGGCCCTCTGGCCTCACAGGTGGAGAAGGTCGAAGCAGATCCTGGAGGAGGCTGAGAGGCTGCCATGGGCCAGCCTGGCCAGCCCCAGGTGGCCCTGGGCAGTGGACGGGAAGCTGGACCAGGATGGGGCAGGCCCCGGCTCAGGCCAGGTACTGGCCGGCCCCTGGACACCTCTGCTCACAGCTGCTCAGAAGTGGCTCCTTGGTGTGGCCCTTGTTGTCCTCTGAGCTCCCGTCCTGCATTCTCTGTCCACGTCCACCCAGCTTCTCCCAGCCCTGTGCGCTGACGCCCAAGGCCACCACTCAGGTCAGCTTGCTCACTCAGCCCCCAGAGGGTGGAGGAGAAGGGAAGGAGACACAGCACAAACTCCCAGGACGGGCTAGGGGAGGGCTTGGGACGTCTGGAGGCGTGAAGTTGAGCTATCTTGATGTGCGCGGCTTCCCGCCCTCTGACTGTCCCAGGCCAAGGCCTCGGGCACCAGGGACCAGGCCTGGCCCCCAGCCGAGCCCATCTGCCCAGCTCTCCAGCACTGGCTCAAGACATCTGAAAAGAGAGATTCCAAAAACCACCCAAGAGTCGCTGAGGCAGACTCTCAGGGCACGGGGCCCAGGGATCTGCATTCTGACGGCTCCCCAGGGATTTTGACAGGCAGCAGCTGAGAGCAGGGCCTGCCCCTGACCCCGTGGCTCCCTGGACCCCCGCCCAACTCCTGCAGCTGAGCCTTCTGCTCGCCCTGTACCGGAAACCTTTCATTAGCCCCAACAGCTCTGCTCTCCTCTCTCCTCCTGCCTTGTCCACTCTCCTGCGCCTCCAGACCCCCGTCAGCCATGTCCTCAGCCTTGCGTTGGGTTCAGCCAGTAGGGGAGCCCCAGCAGAAAACAGTCACGCCATCAGCTTTTCTTTCTTTTCTTTTCTTTTTTTTGGAGACAGGGTCTCACTCTGTTGCCCAAGCTGGAGCACTGTAGCATCATCACAGCTCACAGCAGCCTCGAATTCCTGGGCTCAAGTGATGCTCCTGCCTCCACCTCCTGAGTAGCTGGAACTACAGGTCGGCACCACCATGCCCAGCTAACTTCTTTATTTTTTTTGTAGAGACAGGGTCTCACTCTTTTGCCCAGGCTGGTCTTGAACTCTTGGCCTCAAGTGATCCTCCCACCTTGGCCTCCCAAAATGCTAGGATTACAGGCGTGAGCCATCACAAACGGTTCCATCAGCTTTTAAAATGCTTTCCTTTCCTGACTCCTTATCCTGGGGTTTTTGAACTCTTAAGAGGACCACTGATCTCTTCCAAAGGTCCACAAACCCTCTGAAGTTTCAAGCAAAAGTTTGTGTATTTAAGACTGTGCATCTTTATGGGTTTCTCCTGGGATTGTAATGAGGATAAAGCAAGATGATACAAATAACGTCAGCTTTGACCACCACTAGTGCTCTACAAATATAAGGTATTATCATCACGGCAAGACTGAAAGAGGTTAACATACGTCTCTCCGTGTCAACAGTGTTCATGAAGCTTCATGTATTAATACGTGAGCAGCAGACGACGGTCGGCTTTATAAGTCGTTAGAATGAGAGGCTGAACCCTAAGTTCTGGAGGGTGACAGGCAGGGGCCACCCACAAAGGGGTGGATCTGCTTAGACAATGAGGCAGCCACTGAAAATAGAGTGCACAGGAGAGAAAAGCGGAAGGAGAGACTCCAAGGTTGATGACATGATCGTACAGCAAATTTGCTGTTGTCCGTGAAGTAGCCGCAGGAGCAAGGTATTAATTAGCAACCGTTTTCAGTTGGGCCCTTTGCTCATCGGTCACGGCTGGCATCAGGAAGCCCTCAGGGCTTTTCTCACCACCTTAGGGACAGCACTGCCTGTGGTTTCTACTGCAGGGACTCCATAGTAGATTGAAGAGTGTCCTCCCCAAGTTCAAGTCCACCTGGACCCTCAGAATGTGATCGTATTTGGAGATAAAGTCTTCGAAGATGCAACTAGTTAAGATGAGGTCATGCTGGATCAGGGTGGGCTCTACATCCAAGGGCTGCTGTCCTTACAAGAAGAGAAGATGCAGAGACACACACACACACACGGAGAAGACCACCACGTGACAATAGCGGCAGAGATTGGAGTGATGCAGCTACAGACCAAGAGGTGCCAGGAGCCGACAGAGGCTGGAAGAGGCAAGGAAGGGTTCTCTTCTTCAGCCTCCAGAGGGTGCGCGGCCCTGCTGGCACCTTGATTGCAGACTTCCAGCCTCCAGAACTGTAAGAGAATAAATTTCTGTTGTGTTGCACCACCCAGTTTGTGATGAGTTACAGCAGCTACAGGAAACTGATACAGAGAGATTCCAGAGCCGCTGCCAGGAGCTGGAAGTAGCACGAGGTGAGGTGTAGACTAGTAACGGGGATGCCAGCAGGAAGCAGGTGACACGTCCACATTGAGATGACTCAGGGGACTTATTTACTCCGTGACAGCCAAGCCCTGCTATGTGCCAGACAGCACGCTGGGCTGAGGCGGTGGCTGCTGGGAAAGGTTGTTACCAGCAAAGTCCTGATTTGTAGCGCTTGCCAATTTCTGTGGTGTAAATACTCCCTCCCTGGCCAGTGCAGGCTCCCAGCACCACGGACCTCGCTGCGTGCATAGCCAGAAAGAGGTGCCGGTGGCACTCCAGTCACATGGTGTTTCCACCCTGCAGGCACAATAGATGTCAATGACCTCAGGAGCATTGATAATAGTAAAAGGAGGTGAAAGAATTAGGAAGTGAAGAGAATTTACCACCTTTGTGTCTCACATAATCCATTTAATTGTAAGCTTATATAATTTAATTTTTAATGGTGTCTGTGTCAAACAGCCAGTTTGCAAAATTCCTGAATGTTTAACTACGGGCTGTCACAAGCCAGTGCCGGCACACAGCTGGCTGGGGGAAGTACAGCAGTGGAGAAGGCAGACAGCAAACATAACCTCAGCCCCGTGGGGCCTGTAATGCGGTGCTCTGGCTCTGACAGATGCCTGGGAAGAGGCGCCCAGAGCACCTCCCCCTCTGACGGCTGCTGCGGAGCTGTCCTGGAGGGATCGGGGTCTGCAGAGCAGCCTTGGCGGTCAGCTCTCAGCGGGTCCAGGGGACAGGGCCAGGTAAAGAACGCTGACTGTGCCTG